>NC_133472.1:24766997-25128349 GCF_025370935.1 Choristoneura fumiferana | reverse complement strand
TATGGATTCACGACATTATTTAGCTACAGATGTGCTTTTTTGTCCGTCAGAGACAATCGTCGGTTATGTGTATGTAATCAAAAAGCCCTGCCCTTAAAATAATAATACTGCTGTCTTTAAATTTCCTAAACAAGCTCAAATAGATTGTTATTAAATTACTAGCTGTTGCCCGCGACTCCGTCCGCATAGAAGTATGTAAAATTGTTTACATCTTATTCTCAGACCTACCGAATATACACAACAAAAAACAAATATCGGTCAAGAAGTTTTGAAGGAGTTTGGTCACAAACATTTTTGTCCCGAGAATTTTACATATCAGATTAACCGGAGTACATTTACAATATATGAATAGCTTAAACAAATCAATTGAGAGGAAAGTTGTATTTTATGTAAGTACACTTGTAGTTTTATGGGAAGTTAACATTAAAAGGACATTATGGGTTATCTATATTAATAATTTCGTACAGGTGTACGGTAGACTCGAACGAAATGCACATCAAATTGACGAGCGTAAAAAATTAATCAATCCGAGTCGACAACTTGTAGGCGGAAAATTCGGATTATCGAGTATTTTCAATAAGCATTGCACCGCTGTGGTCAATCGCCAAGTACCATTTTCAAGTTGCTCAAAAATTTAAATATAACGCTTAGGTTTGTGTATCGTACTATTGATGAGGACAAGAAAAGAATTGGCCGGCCTCGCTCCGTACGAACACCAGCAGTGATCAAAGCGATCAAGAAGCAAGAAATCCTGTCCGAAAACAGAAGTTGATGGCGTTGAGATTTTAAACGAAGATCTTAGTCTACGAGCATACAAAAAATAGAGTGGGCACTTACTTTATGCCAGTCTAAAAACAATAAGGCTTAAAAGATCCCGGAAGTTGTTAATGCGGTACGCGAAAAATCGACACCGTGATCCTCTTTACAGACGAAAAGATTTTCGATATTGAAGAGAAGTACAACAAACAGAATGATAGAGTGTACGCTAGGAGCTCTGAAGAGTATTCTCTGATCTTATTACGGGCCAACTGAGGTTCATTTTTGCAAAAAAGGGGTCAAAATCAGTGCGAAAGTGTACCAAGAGACGGTTTTGGATAATCATGTCAAAGATCTGCCCAACACGCTATTTTCAGGACATACACTATGTATGATAAGAACGTGACCGGTAAAACTTCGAAAAAGGAAAAGAATTATGATGCGAAATTCTATAATTATATAGTTAATGAATTACACTTTCATGCTTTATTTTTAATAAGGTGTCCAGTCTCCCGAATTGTCTATAATCGCTTGGCATCTTTGAGGCATACTTTCAACTAAATTTTCACCGTAACTGCGAGGTAAAGACTTCCATATGGACTTCAGTTCTCGAGATAGATCAGCAACGCTAACAGTATTTTTTCCTCGTAATTTCAGCTTCATCCACGCCCATACATTTTCTATTGGCTTAGCATTGGGTGATTGTGAGGGCCAATCCAAAACATCGATGCCATTTTCAGCCTTCCACGCAGTACAAACCCGACTTCGGTGTTTAGGGTCATTATCTTCTTGCAGGATCCATGAAGCATTATGCCTTGAAAACATCTTCTTAGCGGAAGGTAACAATGCCTTTTCATAAATTTTCGTCATTTTTAGGGCATCCAGTGAACCAGTGAACAAGTGCAAAAGGCCAAAACCCTGTTTTGAGAAGCATCCCCAAACATGCACCTTTACTGGGTGCTTGACGGTCCGCACGAGCAATCTGTTATCAGCCGTAGACCAAGCCCTGGTTGAGTAATTAGCTGCCCAAAATGAAGCTTCATCTGAAAATATTATATTATTCCAATCCCGGTTTTTGTTTTCACTCGCCCATGACAGTCTCTTTCCCGTGTGTTTTTCAGTAAGGAGCGGTTTCTTCATAGTACTTCGAAATTTGAATCCATTTTCCATCAAACGTCTTCGTATTGTATCTATAGATATAGATAAACCATATTTTTTAACTTTTCTTGCCCGAAACGCAAAGATAAAAGTGGATTTTTCATAAATATTTGTAAAATCCGCTTATTCTCTGCAGAAGAGGTTGATTTTGTTTTCCCGCGTTCTGGTAAGTCGTCGACGTTTTTTGTTTCCGAGTATCTTTTCACCCACTTGTTCACAAACGCCTTCGACTTATTCATGTACTAAGCGGCCCGATCGCGAGACATTTTGGGTCCTTTCGGATGTAAACAGAGGAACACTGTTTCGTACCGTGTAGCATACGCGGCACTCATTTTGGAAAATATGCTTTTGGCGGGAAACTGACAGATTTTTTATTTTATTTTTACAAAGCATTGTACGTTAAAGACCATGCTATTCAGCCAGTACTTTTTTTTAATGGGTGCTATTTAAAAAATAAAAATTATACCGGTCACGATCTTGTCATACACACTGTAATTTTGTGTTCCAGCAGGATTCTGCACCAGCACACAAAGCCAAGAACACTCAAGCCTGGTTTGACGTCAAAAAATCGACTTTATAAGACACGAAGATTTGCCTTCCTCCAGTCCGGACCTTAATCCTCTGGACTTTAAAATTTAGCAGGTCTTAGAGGGGAAGGTCTGTGCTAAACCCCATAAAAATTTTGAGAGCCTGAAGTCATCTTTAAGAAAAGCAGTCGCTGAAATAGAAATTAAAATGGTGCGTGCTGCGATAGACGACTGGCTGCGCCGATTAAGGGCCTGTATTAAAAACAATGGAAGTCATTTTGAATAATTTTAAGTAATTATATTTTTTTATTAAATGTACTTAAAATTGTTATATAATTTATTAAAAACTGATTGGTACTTTTGTTTTAATCATTATTTTCATTTGTGACATAACTTTGGGACCGACTACGTAGTTATTTGGGAAAATAAGATTTAGGAGAAATATCTACTGGTGAAATACCGATACGTAGGTTAGCCGTTAAAGTGTTTGTGACACATATCTGTGTCTGACATTTGGATTTTTTCTTGAAACAAGTCTGTAACTTTCTATGAATAAGGTTAGATTATTACTACAACCGATTATTATTGCAACTCAAATAAATTATGATAAAATAACGAAGAAATTATACTTATTTCTATCACACAAAATAGGCGGCATAGCTTCTGTAATGCCTTACATTGTCATACATCTGTATGGAATTGTTTTCACATTACATATTATGCTGTATTTTTTATTTTATATTTTTAGGAACTCATTTCATTATAGTATTTTTTTGATTGTGCATCGTTTTCTTTTATTGAGTACAGAATTCATACTGTAATTGTTCACTTGTCAATGTTTTGCGCTATATTGTCCGTTACTTTCAGTAATAGAAGCTACTGACACTTTTCAAAAAAATATCATGAAAATTATTTAATTATGTAGTACTCTTTTCCTGTGACCAGCTGGACTTTTGAATATTATTCAAACGATTTATTTGAATAATACACAAATTGAAAAGCTACATTGTAATGATTTATAAATACCTAGTGCCATCCACGAAGACGCGTGATTTTGACAAAATTAGACATTAATGACATTGTAATAAAAACCCCGCGTCATCGTGAATGACTCTACCTATACCTTTTCCAATAATTACTACCGTTACATTACGTATCAAATATACCACCTACCCAAGTTACACGTATATGTATATACCAAACTTCAATTCAATTTAATTTGCTACTGATAAATAAAAAAAAACCTATCGTTAAAAGTAGATAGAAGTAAATACTGGATAGGAACAAAACAAAAATTATCGATGGCTGTTGGTAAATTAATTCGCAACCTTATATTCTTATTTCATAAAAAAATGCTTACAGGCAGTTTTCAAATTTCAACCGCCTATGTTTAGGGCCATTTGCAGCAAAACATTAAATCAGGTTTGACAAATCTATAAATTTTTAAATACTTGTAAATCGCACTTATAATTTATATCTATATTTTTTCCTAAGACAGCCTTAAAACATAACGAAATACATGTTCGTTTTAAAACTGGGCGCCCCTAGCGCCTGCCCTGGGCGGTAAAACAGTCCACGGGCACCAACACCAGGTGATATTATTCAATAATATCTAACACCCGGTCAAAATAAACGAAAACAAAACGAACTCATAACATTTAAAAAAATATTCATAATTTTCCACTTCGCCATAGTCTGATGTATCATTATAGAGCACAGCCATCATTTATACTATTATCTTGTAAGGAATTTACAAAATCAACTAAATAAAATTAAACATCTAGATACTCATAATAGTTTTGCTGAATAAAAACATGAAGCCCTTCAGGTGATCGAAACCATAGGTGCAAAAACACCGAAGCCATTCATTAAAAAAGCTCATTAAAATTACACAAGTACAAGAAGCCTCTCTTCATAATATAATACTAAAAAGCTTGTAAAGACAGCTTTTTTTACAATTCTGGTAATTTAATAGTTAAGTTTAAGATCTAAAATTTGTAATTCACATTAATATAAGCCTCTCCCTCATCCCTTAACCGTATTTTGATTAAGCTTTGTGGCAACTTACAATTTTTTTTCCGAGCTTCACTTTCGACAAATTAATTATTATAACATCAACATTTAAATTAAAAAAAATACGCAATATCTTCTTTTAAGTACCCACGTGGAAAATACTTATCGAGAATTTGCTAAAAGTAAAAGCTTCAACTGCATTAACTGCAGAAAAAGTATCACTTCACGGGATAATTTAATTCGGCTAATATTGAACTTTCGCTTAAAATCCATAACCTAAACGGAATATAAACTCCAAGAAAGCTCTTCAACAAAATACATGACAGGCAATTGCAGTCTACGCAAAAATGACAAGGTTGTATACAGAATTATGATTTCCTGTTCAAATCAAGATCATTCAACATGTTCGAGTATGGTACTCTTAAGTAAAGATTCTGCCCTCTTCCATTAGGTACGTTGAAATTATTCAAAGGACATGAAATTTTTATTTTAAAGTAATGCTACTATTACAGAATGGGTTCTAACTCTTAAAACAACTGCTTACGTTGCACTTCTATGATAAATAATTTAAGTATAATTGGCAGTCATCGATCAGAGGAACCTACGATGCGCCAAGCGTGGTCCGAAAAGTCTAGAAGGAACGTTTTTACAGTCAGGTTGGCGTAATACGTCGTTATCTCCAGATGACGGCGACGTTGGGGTCGTCTTCTATGATCTGATCGAGCGTGGGTAGGTCGAGGCGCGCCAGGCAGCAGATCTCGTCGGCGCAGAGCCGGCCCGTGAACAGCCGCCGCAGCCCCGGCGCCGCCTCCGGGCGACGGTTGAAACCGTTCGACCGCGACGGCGGCCGTATGTACACCGGAAACCTTGAAAGACATTACAGTTTAGTAAAAGCAAGTTAAAAATTACTACGTTTGCGCAAACGTTGTGTTTATTCGTTAATGAACTACATTAATTGACCTTGCTTCTCCGCTACAAAAGCGCAGAAGAAATATAAAATAGTGTAGTTCATTGATGTGGACCTCCGCAAAGTAGCGCCTGAATCAATCAGTTCATTCATTATGGTCACTCGACGCTGAATATGAGAAGCAAAAAATGAGAAAGAAGAAAATGCCGAGACAATGTTTAGGATTATTACATTCCATCTGAATCCTACATAACTTTCACGCTAAAATGGTTAGCGATTTGGATGAAATTTGGTATAGGTAGGTAGGTACAGTTAGATCTTGGGAATAACAGATAAGCTATACTGAGCAGCACAAAACTTGACCCACTCTCCATAGAAAATTACCTTAACTGCATACATTTGAGGGCCAGTTTTTTTGCAGTTCAGTATACGTTTAATACGCATACAAAATACGCATCGAAAATACAAACTGAGACATGGATGCACAGAAAAACCAGAAAAAGAGACCAGCGCTGGGAATCGAACCCAGGTCCTCAGCAATCCGTGCTGCGTGCTATACCTCTACATTACCGATGGACAGGAATCTAGACACGAATTTTTCCTATGCATACATATCTCAGGTTGCTTATTTCTACTACGCTACTTAAAAAGCAGCACTAGCGACATCTATGTTCCGCTCTCATCGAGAGAAGTCACACTCTTTCGGAACCAACCGCTCACCCAGACAAGAGATGTCGCTACTAAGCAATCAAATTATGATTGAAATTATGATTTTGATTGCGGTTGGTTCCGAAAGAGTGTGACGTCTCTCGATGAGAGCGGAACATAGATGTCGCAAGTGCTGCTGCATAAGTAGCGTAGTAGAAATAAGCAACCTGAGATATGTATGCATAGGAAAAATTCGTGTCTAGATTCCTGTCCAGCGGTGGTGTAGGGGTTATAGCACGCAGCACGGATTGCTGAGGACCTGGGTTCGATTCCCAGCGCTGGTCTCTTTTTCTGGTTTTTCCGTGCATCCATGTCTCAGTTTGTATTTTCGATATGGTTTCACGGGATACCCGTAAAAGTAACAAATTTGAAGTTGAAATAAAAAATACAAAAAGACTCCAAAAAAACAATCATAAAATACGCATCTAAAATCCCGAAATGTCAACCATCAAAGTTTCTTCGTGAAACGTAATTTAAGGGCACAGTTTAGTTTTTAGTTACTCCAATGGAAATGTAATGGATTCCGAAAGACGCAACGGCTACGTTATCAACTGCGAACGTTTTTACGTGCTTGATACTGCAATTAAAAAATACCATCACGTAGCTTGAAAAATTCTCTATCAGATGAACTCAAAGGGTGACTGGTAGAGATCCCTTAAAGGGATAAGTTCGCCTTTGTACATATATTTCATTGTTTGTCATCTGTGTTTGTTTACTTATTTTGTACAATAAAGTGTTTACATACATACATACATACTAAGCAAATTGTATTTTCTGTATACTCGAAATGTCTTAAAAATTATATACTGCCAATGAGGGATATCGTTTTTTGTCTTTTTAGATGGCGCCACTGTTGCGTGAGGGTTTTTAAGTGTGGCTTTCAAAGTCTGTTATTACGGGCGTGAAAACAAAGTTTAGATTAAAATCATATTTAATACACCTTAAAACCGTACCATAAAAATATCGAGCAACCACAGTGTTGCGTAGTCCCGTTTTGTTCGGAAAAAAAGGGAGGACAAAAGTTTCCGAAACACAAAACTGTCTCAAAACACTGGCATTCGTTGCCTCGTAACGCATAATTGCCATAATTAATTTCAGGTAATCCAAAATATTCACAAAATTATTCTAATAATAAATAAACCCGCGTACCTCACCCAAAAACTATGAGATTTGACATTTCGGAGACCTCACGCAACACTAGCGGCGAATTCATACACGATAGCCCTCATTGCCCTATGAGGGCAGTATAGTGTGTTTATTAACCGTTTAAGGCACTTGATGAAGCCGTGCAGCTGCGCGAAGAGGATCAGCTGCCGTATGTCGAAGGCGGGGCGCGCGGCGGCCGCGTAGCGCTCGCACACCGCGCGCAGCGTCGTGCCCTGCTGCAGCGCGCACAGGATCGCCAGCACGTCCGACATCGACGGCTGCCAAACAACAACTAACACTCAACCAAATAAAACCTATGCCGCATTTACACTCGCGTAAGAGTCGCGAGACGAGGCGCAAGGCGAGGTACGAGGTGAGACTGTGATGCGGCATTTACACTCTCGCCTCGTGCCTCGTTTCGCGCCTCGTCTCGTATCTCGGCCCGCGCCTCACGTGACGAGCTTCCTGTTTACACTCTCGTGGCGAGTTCAGTTGTCTTTGAGCTTAAAACCTGCTCAGCACAAGGTTCAAACTCGAATGAACCGAGAGCGCGAACGCACCAGGCGAGAGTGTAAATCTCGCATTAGAAGTGATAATATAGACATAGACTTTGTACGACATCAAAAAATACACTGACTCCTAAAATAATAAACAAATCATAAAACCATTTCATTACGTAGAAAAGGAATTTAACTAAGCATTACGCTGAAGTAAATACTTACTTCACGTATACACGTGCCTACTATAGGGCTTATTTTCAGTCAATACCTTCCTATCTTTATATCTAACGTGTTGAACCGGAATCAGCACAACTAAGTTTGTGTAGGAATAGTGTACAATGAATAAAATTAAATTAAATCTGTGTTAAATATGTACGAAACCAAACGCAACCATTTGTTTACATATTAAGCACGTAAGTAGGTACAGTCGAGTTCATAAGCTTCTGAGCAAACATTTGATCAAAAATATGCGAACACGACTCTATCGTTAACGGCGTAGAAGCGTGTTCAGATATTTTTGATCAAATTATTGCTCAGAAGTTTACGAACTCGACTGTACAAGAGCTGGCACGAATGGATTGAATGAGTGAATGAAAGTATTTGTATTCACACAAATATAAAAATGTCATGCATCTGTCATTTTCCTACATAAATGTCTAAGTAACATTACTTTCGTTCAATCCATTCATGCCAGCTCTTGGGAATCGTCCGTAGTTTCGTTCATTCGTCAGTCCATTTCGTATCAGATGACCCGCTGGCTTTCCATAATAAAAAAAATACCTTGCAAGTGACGATTTCTATTTCCACAATAGTTTATGTAAACCTATGGTCCTGCCTGTTAATTTTTAAAACTAAATCATGTTTCATCATTGACTAAATAAAAGGCATAGATTTAGTGAATAATGTATGTTCGTCGGGAAAAGTCAGAGGCCGTATTGTCTAATGCGCTGCGCTGAAATGAAGTGGTGGAAAACCGCGTGTCAAAAAGAAGTGGTGGAAACGATTGTAATTCCAAGTGTGTTTGACGATATAGGTATACGTTATACCAATCCAATTTATGGAAAGTGTAAACAGACCGATTTCATCCAAATTCTTGTATAAACACCCACTGGATCGAATCAATAACAATAACACATTAATCTATAATTCGTGTTTATTTAACTAGACGTCTAATCACTTTTTTTACCAAAATTCACTTGATTTCAATGTTTAATTTTCATTTAAAAAATCTTCGTCAATAAATCTAACGTTATTTCTTGAATGAAACTAGTGTAAAATTTGCAGTAGCATAGATTAGCGTAGAGATGGTGGAAAATTTGACATTTTAAAAATCGATTAATACTCGATTGAATAAGCGATTTATTTATTTAACTTAAAATTAAAAAATAGTTACTGCTTGTATAATTGAATAAACAGTCTTTGGAATTAAATGAAGTATTGTAAATAATAAAATAGACAAAAATACTTTGATCTAGTCAATTAATAAATTAATCGATTTACTGAACAGATTAATCATCTTGCAATAGGTTCTATGTTTTCGCATCATTAAATATCTGTGGTCGGGTTAATGGCGTCTTTGTTTACCCTTTCTATAAATTGAATTGACATAAACCATAGTGTCATTCACGATGACGCGTGCCGTGGTTCTTATTACAATGTCATTAATGTCTAATTTTGACAAAATCACGCGTCTTCGTGGACTGCACTAGGTATAAGTCTTCAGATCCCAATCAGAATACGAAGGCACCCGAACTGTCAATCAATAAGTGACATTTACATATTCATTAATATGGAACTTCATTGTTTAGTGTCAAATGTAACATGTATTTCATTACGACACGGTTCTGTGGTGGCCTAGGAATAAAATTGGCTGACTACATGCAATCATAATCTTGTTGTACCCAGGTAGATATCGTCACCTGTAATATTAATTAACATAAAATGGAGACTTCAGGAGAGGCCAAAATGTAATTTATAAATACGATACAGTAAGCAATTATTACAAAAATGATTACAATAATAATAAAGTGTTAATTAAATAACGGAATACCATAAAGTAGTTTGCTCAAAATAGACACAGTATATATATAAGCTAAAGCTTTAGCTTATATATACTGTGTTATGGTGGAGCCGGAAGGTGGCCACACACAGCATCTCAGCAACAAAATTATATTATTATAGCCTTCTAGAGTTTGGGCTCGTTTGATTTGTCTTCACAAGTGAAAACGTAGGTATAAGCAATAACAAAATGTAAACCCGACTCCAAAAAAATAACAAAAAATTGAACAGCCTACAAAACCCTCGAGTCTTAAGGGCGTACATTAGTACATTGTGTCTTAAGGGCGGTAAATAAGGAATTACGAACGAGAGTCTATTAGAAGCACGAAGTCGAACACAAGGCTTTAATGAGTCGATTTTCGTAATTCTAGTACCGCCCGTGCGACATACAATGTTTTTCATCACATTTGCGAGTAATATTTTATATTTCTAAAAGAAAAAATATAATTATTCCAAATATTGGCGATACCTTAGGCTGCGCTCTTGGCAGCGCCGAGCAGCATGCGCCTGACGTGCGTGCAGCAGCATTAGTACGGGCATTGAGCCGTTTACCGACCTTGGGCTTCATGACAAGAAAAATTGTCACGCAATGACACATTTACCGACCACGACAAGTTTCATGACAAGCACATTAAGGTCGAGGGTTTTATTTGGGGGGTTGCAACCAAGGTAGCCTGCATGGAGCTAATTGTCAGAGCACGATAAATGCAAACTTTTACGATAAATACGATAGAAAACCACCTTCTTGTATAAATAATCAAATAAATCAAATAAATAAATCATTTTAAGTTGCCCAAAAAAATAAAAATAAAAATTACCTTTTCTTTACTATCGGACCCATTTGTGATAAAGGACAGGCAAGACTTTTGTAATTCGTGATCACTGAATAGTTGGCTTAAATTGGGAGTGGCTCTGTACATGTTAGTAAATTTTATCACCGGTATTAACGTGACCTGAAACCAAAAGAAAATAACATAGGCATTTTTATTTTAAAACTACAGATACCTATATCAAAACAATGAAGATAGTTATACATACCACTCCATAATATACCAGGTTTTGTATGCATGATTTAACTAATGTTTTCTCAACATTTGTATCAGCAGCAATCTTCGATACGTGGTTGTATCCAGTGATGTACGGCAAAAGCTGAAATCCATAAAAATATGAATTAATAATGTAACAGATTTTAGTGATACATACGTTATTTACACTAAATATGTTTTTGCGGGATGTTACCCGTAATTAACTTTAATGTGCCACCGATATTTATTTATTTATTTATTTATTAACTTTGGCACACAAAACAAATTGTAAACATGCGGTACAGTAATGAGAATAATTAAGGCAAGAGATCATTTACAATTCAAACTATGTGTACACATAATGAAAAAAGTGATACAATTAAAACTTAAAGAAAAGAAAAGAAAAGTATCAATATTTATATAAATACAAGATAAACTATACATGCATTTAGTTAACAAACATAATTTATTATATTTTACTTAGAATCCTCACACAACTGAACTGAGGACAATCCTTAATTTGCTGACAAAAACATTGAGTCTTGAACCAAATATGTCTAGGTCTTCATGAGCACCGGCTAAGTCGTTGTACTCCCTACACATTCTAACTATTGGATTATAAAAGGATGTATTATTTTTAAAGACTTCGAGTGAAAAGGTTTTAGGTTTTCGTATTCTATATTTAATGTTGATATTTAGAAGTGATAAGAGGGATGGCGCATCAATATGGCTATGAAGGATTTTGTACAAATATACGATGCTATATTGTCTACGACGTATTTCAAGTGATGTCATTCTAAATCTATCAAGTCTGGCGCTGTAACCTGAAAGGGGCTTACCCAAATTGTACCGGAAGCATCAAATTCTGAGAAACCTTCGCTGTACACTTTCAATTCGAAACGAATGCCCTGAGTAGAATGGTGACCACACCGGTCAAGCGTATTCATGGATGGTACGCACTAAACTGTAGAACAGATAAATCGCGCTCTGTGGCCTATTAAAGTGTTTAGTGGACCGAAGTATAAATCCCAAAAGCTGCTTTCCTCTACTAACTATGTGCTCATAATGAGGTCGAAAGGAAAGCTGACTGTCAAAGAGAACGCCAAGATCCCTGGCTACCACCTGTCTATTCAAATTACTACCAGCCAATCTATAATTGTATACCAAGGGATTATATTTTCTAGTAAATGAAATGACAAAACACTTTCCCACATTCAACAACATTCGGTTTGCTTAACACCAATTGAGGACAGATTCAATATCCTTTTGTAATAATAAACAATCGTTGACAATGTCCACTTTCCGGTAGACTTTTAGGTCATCGGCATAAAGGAGACTAGGGCAAGACTAGTTACTAACGAGATCATTGATAAAAATAACAAACCGAAGTGGTCCCAGGTGGGATCCTTGAGGTACTCCAGATGTAACAGGAATTGGGCTAGACTTGAAACCCTTCAAAGCGACCAATTGGCTCCGGTTGCAAAGGTAAGAGCATATCCATCGATATAGACTACCACTAATACCGTAAATATCCTTTAGTTTATGACACAACAACAAGTGATCCACCTTATCGAAAGCCTTGCTAAAATCGGTGTAAACGGAATCAACTTGACTAGTTTTCGCAAAAGCACTACACAAATAATCTTATAATTGAGAAGATTACTCACTGTTGATCGATTCTTTACAAATCCATGTTGATTTTCTGAAATGGAGTGCTTTACGTGATTGTAAATAACATCGTATACACATGACTCAAAGATTTTAGCAAAGCAAGAAAGAATATTTATGGGTCTGTAGTTCTCACAAAGCGACCTATCTCCACCCTTGTGGACAGGCACGATATGCGCTGATTTCCAGACGTCAGGAAAGCAACCAGAAGATAATGATTTGTTGAATATGAGACACAAAGGCACACATAATTCAGAACCACAAGCTTTAATTATTGAAGGAGGAATACCATCTGGTCCCGCTCCCTTGGTACTATCTAATTGTTTTATGATAGAGCCAACTGTGTTTTCATTTATAACTATGGAAGCCAAAATACTATCACAGTTGGGTTTAAAATTAAAGTCAGATTTAGTTCCCGAAGAGGATTTCTCGAAAACAGAACCAAAATATGTTGAGAACAGTTCACACACATCTGAACCATTAGAGCAGGTGCGACCGGCATACGCCATGTTTTCAGAGATAGCGGAATGATTCTTTCTACTATTAACAAATCTCCAGAACATCTTGATGTCATCCCTAACACTGTCCTCAACCGAGGAGATCATTTTCTTGTAGCATACATACATCAATAAGCACTTTACATCTTGCACGCAATATTGAGAATGCATCATAGTCTCTAGGATTTCCATACTTTTTGTGCAGTCTATGAAATTTGGCCTTCTCTTTGAGACAATTTAATAATGCATTGCTGTACCAAAAAGGATAATTGCCTTCCCTCGATTTGGAATACGGTGTGTGAGATAAAACTATTTTATTTAAAACGTCATAGAAATTAGAAACACAAACATTAATGTCCTCTGAGGAAAGAACAGCAACCCAATCTACGTTTTTTAATTCAGCTTTGATCTTTTCAACGTTCGATTTGTGGAAGTTTAATCGTTTAGTATGGTTGTCCTTGATTTTATTAAACGAAACATTAACAATGGCATCAATTGCCAAGGGAGGGTGATGGACATCAATTCTACTCAGCGCAGGGGACCACATACTTTAATATTAGAAATAGTGCTTAAAACTAAATGGAGGTATCTATTGTTTTGGTTAGGCACATTATTGAATTGGGCTAGGTTGCAAAGTGATAATGTATCAAACAACAACTCAGATCTACGATCAACTGGGGCACCAAGCTCCATTGCGAGTAAATGCAGCGACTTGGTCCATGTAATGTTAGGAGCATTAAAGTCTCCGATGAGAATAAACTCATCATTTTCTTTTTCACCAACAATATTTTTATGACAATTTTCATAGAAAATTTCAAGCGCACAAATTGGTAAATCAGGTCATCAGGTGGTAGATAACAAACACATAAATGGATATCTGGCGTGGTGCAATCATTAGAAACTACTGTAACCTAGACATCCTCTACTTGACTCTCCCACGAAGAGCGACGGACAACATTAAGATGTTTTTTGACAGCTATGAGGGCACCGCCACCGCTCTTCTTATTAATAATCGTATCACATCGGTCACGTCGATAAACATTATAATTTTGGTCAAATAGTTCACCATTAAATATAGCACCATCTAGATTAGTCTCTGTTAGACAAATAATGTCATAATTACAATGCAAAGTATTGAGGAAAAATTCAGTAAGTTTAGGCTTAAATCTGTTGACATTCTGATAATATATTCGTAACATTGTAGGAATAAGAGAGCCAAACAACAACTGTAAGCTTTTACTTTAGCAATAATACTTACACAATATTTATGGTAATTTACTAAGACATTCCATGCTTTTAACATGAATATAATTAGAAGATTCGTCTTTTAAGTCTTTTCGCACATAAATGCGACCATATCTCACAGAAACACGTTCGTATCCACGCTCGCGAGCAGCTCGCCTTGTTGCCGCATGTAGCTGTTTAAGCTCAGGTGACAGATGTTCCGAAATAAATATTCTTCTCTTCTCACCAGCCAGGCCCAAGTGACCTGAGTGCAATAAGTCGTTAGGATTCACCTTATTAAAGCGAAAAAAAGGCAGACATAAGGCTGTAACGGAGACGAGGCGAGGAAAGAGTGACCAAAATAGTTCTGGGACGGTTCGAAGTCCTATCAAATTTGGCCACTCTACGGCAGGCGTGGACGTCAGATTCATTCAACGGAAAATTGATTGTGTCACACAAAGCTTTTAGAAGTTGAAGAACGTTTTCACTACGACTCTCGGGCACGACGTGTATTTCAAGGTTACGGCTACGCGACATCTTGTCCATAGAACCCACCAATCCTCGAATATCATGCAACTCCTTCAGCAGACGGGAGTGTTCACTCTGTAATGCCGATATTTGCTTGTCTTTAGCCTTGATCTCGCTTTTTAAGTCATTCTGTTCGGCAGCCAAGAAATCCGTAGTGCCCGTAAAATCATCCTTTAATTTCTGCATAGAAGAACCAACCTCGACTTCAATCATCTTTTTTATGTCCTCTCTTAAAATAGACCTTAGATTAGACATGAATGGGGATGAAGGGGCGAGCTTGTGATCCAGAAGACGACTAATCGTGTCCAGCGAAAGGGTTTCACCTACATTGCGTACATCGGTATCAAAAGACATGTCCAAATCCAAGTTCAGTACAGAGGACTGCTCTGCTCTCACCGGATCAGGATCATCTCTGATCTTGCGCTTAGTGATATTCATACAAGAGACGCCATCCCAGGGACGCCAACTCCGTTGTAGTCAGCCTGGACGCTTCTTCCGCTGTAACTCCAAGGCAGGGCTTGCAGTAGAAGGCAGCACAAGAATTGCATTTCAACAGATTACTGCCTGCAGCACTACCAAAGCAACCGTGACAACTCATTGGGAGGAATCCAAAAAATAAAAATATATTTTTTTTGTTGCGTTGTGAGATTTTTAATTTGTTGATGTGGTATCCCTAGGAAAACGTTTGGCTTCCATCCAGATGACAGATGTCATCTGTCAACACACACGTCAGTTGTCACACGCGCGATAGAAAATAAAAAAAATGTGAGGGTATTCCGAAACTTAACTGATAACTGGTCTGGAAAACACGTTCCGAAGAATGAAGCGAGATCAATATTTGGCTCAATAACACAAAGAAACTTGTACTTACTTCTATAAATTATTGACGGAACTATCAAAAACCACGACTTCACTCGACGATTACCCGAAGACAAAAAAATTTCGATGCAGTTGTACAGTTTGATTAATTCGAGTTAACACTTGACAGATGGGCTTGACAGATGGCTTCAGTCAATTTTCAACTTTGACGTCATACAAATAAAGCCATTATTAGTATAACTCTACCCACATTTACAGATTATGTAAAAACTATTTTATTTGTATGACCTCTAAGTTGAAAATTGACTGAAGTCACGCCCATCTGTCAAGTGTTAACTCCAAGAACCGTACTGTATGCATCATGATCACGGGTAGGGCAGGGAAGGTAATCACGATCTAATCCCTTAACAAATATATTTAAATTAGCGCAGTTAAGGGGCTACCCGAGGTTTTCATTGATTTTTGACAAGTTTTGAATCGCATCTCCTACTTTTGCACTACAGATAGAGTTTTAAATCAAACGGCTATCGGTTCTCCAATCTTTTATCTTCATTTTTGTCTACCGGTTTTGCGAAAAAAAATAATCTTAATTTTGTATAATTTTTTTAAACATTGTCTGAAAAACACTTATTTCGTATCTCTATTGACGTGAAAGATCTAACATATACGAAATCTACATATTTGGGATCGCCCTTGACGTCTCTAAAAACTGGTCGAGGGTTTTCCTTTGAAACTAATTAACACAAAAGTTATGGCCAGAAAATCAGTTTTTTGGCCTAAAACTGTTCAACTTTGATGCCAAATATTTCGAAAACAATGAACTTTGCAGTAAATATGGGATACTATATTGCTTAAAGCCGTTGTTGTTAATATAATAAGCTACAAAAATCATTAGAAAACTAAGGAATTCAGATCGAAGGTCATTGGGGCACGGTGATCCCCGTTAACCAAATTGCTGCACCTGTCTGGTTGTGTAGATACCCAGTCGGCACGGCGTTAAAGTCGACCTGCTATATTGCTTAAAGCCGTTGTTGTTAATATAATAAGCTACAAAAATCATTAGAAAACTAAGGAATTCAGATCGAAGGTCATTGGGGCACGGGATCCCCGTAACAATTGCTGCACCTGTCTGGTTGTGAGATCCCAGTCGGCGTTAAAGTCGACCTGGAAGGGTTGATCAACGTCGATGTCGGGGTCGCACTGGTCGGCTCCATCGGCGGGCGGCTGCGTGGGCACGGGCGGCGGGGGCGGAGGCCGGCGCCCGGGCCGCGGCAGCCCTACCGACGCCAGCATCACCGGCACGTCGTGGTCGTGCACTGGCGCCGGGTCCGCGCGCACCTCCACCACCTTCAGGTGCATCACTGTGTCCCCTTCTACAAACAACATGACGTCATTCACGAGTTCAGTGTCCCTAACCTAAACCGTGTAAGGGGCAGAGGTTTCCTTAGGGTCCACGTTGGCGTAAAAATTTAGGGGTTTTAGGACTATTAGGGGCTGTTTCACCATCCATTGATTAGCGTTAACCGACGGTTAAATGTGATGCCGTCCCCGTCTATTTGAACAAAACAAATAGGGACGGCACCACACCTAACCGCCAGTTAACACTAATCAATGGATGGTGAAACAGCCCCTTAAAACGCAAAACTTTAAAAGTGGTCTATGAGAAAAAAATTAGGGAACCTCAGCACTAGTACAGTCGAGTTCATAAACTTGTGAGCAAAAATTTGATCAAAAATATCTGAACACGCTTAGTTCTACGCCGTTAGCTATAGAGTCGTGTTCAGATTTTTTTTTCAAAATTTTGTTCACAAGTTTATGAACTCGACTGTAGTACCTCTATATGTTTTGAACACTGACCAGGACGTCACTTTCAACGTAACTCGCACATTTTTGATTTAAAATTCTTGAACATGGCAACTATTTTCAGGCCCCTCTTATCCACTGGGCACACTGACGTGCCCAGGGCCCCGCGCGCGATGCATAGTCCCTACTCCATTACCAAACGATAACCGATAGTTTCTCCACTCTCGCTTGAAAACCAGGCTTATGCGGTTACCTAATGATTCGCCGACTATTTTTAGGCAGATTATTGATTGGCAGACAACGTTTCGCCGAGTAACGGTACGCCGATGAATTTGTATGCAGATGTATTATTTCGTCGAGTAACGTTTCGTAACTCAACCTTTAGCAGACTATTTACTTGGCATATCAGTCAGTGAGCCGAACAACTATTCACAGACATTCGTTTAGCCTATTAATCACTACACATTTTGCACGTTTGGTCGAACAACCTTTCGCTTTTGTAACGGTTGAACTATTATTCAGTGCGAATATCAACTTTTCGCACCTTTCATTTCGCATGGGGAATGGCATTCAGTACCGCGAATATGTGTGGATTACACTATGGCCTCATTGGCATTTTTACACGCCAGGCGTGCTGACCACGCATTCTTTATGATTTTCTCATGTACCCTCACAAATTTTAAGCGTATAACGCAAGTAATATTCGTATTTTTGACCATCATTTGTATTTATTTTATATTGGAGTCTAAACAAACCAAGTCGCGACGCTAGCGATTCGCTTCTGGCACTTCGCCGGCCGCTGCCGCGGCACGCTCGCTTCGCTCGCTCGGCTCGTGCATTGTTGGTCGAAATTCTACCTAACACTCCTCCTCGCTAACGCTCGTCGTCGCACCTAACTTCATTTTGATAACAGCTAGTATAAAATAGTCAACTCAGTAAAATCCTACCTGTCGTTTGGCCGTTTTTATCTACGCAGATCACGAAACAAAAATCAATACAATAGTATAAGCAATAGCTTAACAATTATTGAATGCCATGTGATTACTCTGCTTATCGTGTATCAACGAACAGTTAAATCGACTGAACATTAAATCTACTTATCAATATGAATGCCATGTGATAACTCTGCTTATCGTGTTTCGACGAACAGTTGTTCGGTTAAATGAAACAATTACAAAACAAACAATCTACTAAACGTAAATCTGCTTATCGCTATTCTTCCTACCGACTACTCGGCGAAACGAATAATAGGCGTAACGAAATTATACCAAACGTTGCTCGGCGAAAAGAAAAATCTGCCAATAGTTGTCTGCGAAACGAAAATCTGCGTAATTAAACTCGGCGAAACGACAGGTCACCGGTACCGAATGCAGCATGTTGTGCCCAGGGCCTCTAATAGGTGAAAGCTGACTATTTTGTACAGAAGTTAGTTCCTCTTTCATTCGTTTTCTACACTTTTGTGTGGGAGCCTAGACGTCTTGTGTAGATCCTTTGGACTCACTCTAAAGCAGGATTGAAAAAGCGAGGAAAGAACGGCGTTTTTTGCGTTGCCTTTTCTGTCGCTTTTCACATACATTCCCTGTGTTCTTGATACACCGGAATCTACCGTCAGACGGGAAATAGTTATTCTCATCTCTCCTGTTCGGAAAGTTTAATTTCGTGGGTGGAAAATTGCATTTTCATCTCTAGGATGGAAAGTATTTTTATTTTTAATTTTTACGATTAGCCACGGAATCGAAGATAAATTGAGTTCCGTTATTTAAATAAAAGCTTTTCATTTATCTAAACTCAGCTATACATTAAACGACGTGTTAATTACGATCTATAGTTTCACACTAAAAACATTTTACGGTTGGTCTATTTTTTTCGCAATTAGGTACAGAAAATCAACATTTATAGTACATTGTGTCTTAAGTGCGGTAAATAAGGAATTACGAACGAGAGTGTATTAGAACTCATTTACCGACCTTGGGCTTCATGACATGAAAATTACATGCTCGCTTACATGCTCACGTACTTGCATGCTTGCTTGATCGCTTGCTTTTTTTAAATGTTCACGCGAGCGAAGCCTAGTTCTAATATATTTCAAGAGCAAACAGCATAGAAAATGGTGTGGGTTTTACCTACAATTATCAACTTCAAAAAAAATAATTTGCAAAAAAACAGAAAAGTTGCACTTCAATCCCTGTCGTCAGAGAGGAAAAGTTACTTTTCTGAATGAGAGGCGTGAAAAAAAATAGAGATCTTTCGATCATTATAATCCGAAATGGACTTACCGACAAGCGTCGCCTTGCGATGCGTGTTCAGGTCGTGCAGGAGGTGCGCCAGCAAAGTGGGCAGCTTCGTGGACCCATTCGACACAAACATCGTCTCCTCTTCCATTATAGTCTGCACAGAAAACAAGAATATGTATACAGACAGAGTGATAGAAAATGCGATGACATGTTATGGAACGCATTATTTATATAAGTCGAACTCTCGAAAGAATAAATTATAATTGAATTGTGTTAGTAGTATTTTAAATTATAATTTAAAATACTTTGAACATGAAACTACCGTGAGACTCACTGGTATTAAATGATATTGTAACAGATAACTCACGTCCCTAACCGAGTTTAGCTCGACATGTTTCGGGCTATTTCGTAGCCCTTCTTCTCAGGAGCACGCGACTCGGCGGCTGCCGCAACACGCACACTCGCGTTTAAGACGTGAGTTATCCGTTACAATGTCATTTAATATGAATTTAAAATTCTAATAACACACTTTAATGGTAAACATTCACACAAAAACATTCTTGATTAACATAACTTTTTAGAATAGTCTTACAGCCTTATTCATAAAAAGTTAGAGCCTCCTTGAAGGCCCGATGCTAAAAAACGTGATTCATAAACGTCTTTTAGCGCTAATCAGTCGATCAAGGCTCTGCGAAAGTTAGAGGACCGTAGACCCTCCTTTATATCCCTGCTAAGTCACAAAATGGCCGCCACAAGTTTGAACAGCTGACTTTGACAAGAGCAAAAAACCATACCGAAGATATTTTTAGTGAAGGGTGAAGTTACGCAAAGATTAAAAAAAAACAGGAAAAATTATTTTCAGGAATTTGTATTTAAAAATCCTCTAAAATTACTGCTACTTTACTACTTTACTAACAATAAATATGAGAAAAATAAAATTAGGATGGTTAACATAATTACGGCTTTTTGCACTTAAACATAAACATGCGGATCGGAAATGGCGGGAAAACAAACATCTCGCTTCTTATTTTTTTTCCTGCTAATTTGCTGTCACTGCTGTCAATTTTTTTTTTAATTTTCGATGAGGCCATTTTTTGTCTTTGATTTGTCAAGATTGCCAACATAACGCGTCTAATCCGTCTATCAGCAGCTCAACAACTAGCAGACTGCTAGCAAGCGTTTATGAATCATACTTCTTGACAACCGTCTAACAAGCTTAATCAGTCTGCTAAGTAACAGACCGATCAAACCTCAATTAAGGATTTTTTATGAATAAGGCTGTTAGCATGTACACCCTAAAACTAACAAGTTATGTTGCCCTGTCTTGTAGTTCCAACACCTAGCTTCCGGCTCCATCATCAGATCAGCTTGACCGCACCACATTATTGCATTTCCATCAGAACATCATCAGAAATCAATGTTTTTGAGAGAGTAAATAAGTATTATAACTTAATAAAAAATATTTCAAAGCTACTCACCAAGTGTTCGCCAAGCTTCTTAACAACTGGCTCATACTGTACAGTTCTCGACCAACTGTCGCATACAAAACACAAATTGAAGAGGTACGCATTGCGTTCATAGCGGGAACTGTCGATTCTTATTGGGTAGCCCACGATTTTGTGACCAAGTGCATTTCTAAAAGAAATTATTATTTATGACTTATCAGTGTTGATTGGTAGTTTAAGAAAATAACTTACAGAACAATTGCTTGGATTTTTCTATCAGCATTTCTCGACTTTTAATAGCTGCATAATATGTATGTGTATACAATAGACAGACATTATTTGGTTCATGTAATTTTGTTACTAGTTTCTACATTTTATCAATAAATATTTTATATTTACGATTATATGTGGTTAAGTAGTAGTAGAGAACTAAAAGGAACTTACTAAAGTTCCTATTAAAAAAAAAGGTTTCTTGAGGAACTTTTCGTTGGTAATAACGGTCTTTCCAAGAGTGCTGAACCTTTTACATCCTATTAGATAAATTATTTTTCATTTTGAACATAGTGGTGTATATGAAATTTACGATAAAAGTCTGTGCTGTCTAATTTATTGATTAAGATTGCATTACACATTTATAATTTCTTGTCTAGAAGTTGAAACATATCTAATGTATACCCTCTGTATGAATAAACGATTTCTGACAACTAAGGCTAAAAACTGATGAATGCCATAATCCAAGCAATTGTACTGTACACATTACACCATTTATCAGTTTTTAGTTTTTCATGAAACACCCACATTGCGAAATAGAAATACTATGTGAATACAAATGCAAAAATTGTAATAGTATTCAAAAAAAGGATAACATTAAGCTTATCATTATTTCAACTATCATCAATTGCCAATTATCATTAATTAAAAATAAGTCAGGTTTTTCTTTTAAAGAAGGTTGTAGTTTCCCCACTGCATTGCGAATTAAATGGGTTGAAGAGAAGATATTTTACTACTATAATTATACCATATCTACATGACATGTACATAATTAAGAAAATAAGCGAAAAATTTGATTCCAATTTTCAGTTTTAGTATTCTGTACATTAAATAAAAAAAATATACTGATTTTCGATGTTTTTATTTTAGTCGAAAATACTATATTGAATAGCACAGAAAAAACACAAACAAATAGACAGCTGAAAAAGGACAGGATAGTTTTTATCATGAAAAATTTCATATTTCTCGCAGAATATTAACAAACATATTCCTTGCAGATAGAGCTGCAGGTAACAGCTGGTCCACTATAAAGTCAAAACCACTTTTTCTTGGCCAGAATTATATATAGTGTGTAGTTTGCTAAGCATATAAATAAAACTAAAAACTAAAGTAAAATTAATTTGGTAGCACCACAGCATTGCTTTTTATGAACTGCGCTTAGCATATTAAATAAATAAATAAATATCATGGGACACTGACACCAATTGACCTAGTCCCAAACTAAGCAAAGCTTATACTATAGATACTAGGCAACATAATAGATAAATACATACTTAAATACATATTAAACATCCAAGACCTGAGAACAAACATTCATATTATCCATACATATATCTGCCCCGGCGGGGAATCAAACCCGGAACCTCAAACTTCACAGTCAAGTTCTCTAACCACTTGGCCATCCAGTCATCCTGTTCATCATATTAGTTTTAAACATACATTTAATTAAAATTCATATTTTCTATGGGCTGCACATTCGCTTTAGCTGTATGAATGTGATATTTTATTTAATTTAACATTATAACTCTCCATACTATACTGAGCATGGTCAGTCAGCAAAATATGACATTGTAATAAAATTGACTCTCTCTACATCAGCAGAGTTAAACCAATCACACTAAAAAATATTGCATTATTATTATGCACCTAAAGATTTACAGTATTTACTCAAGTCATTCAAGTTAACACAATATAAGTTATCACAAAATGCATTGGCACAGTAAGTTTAAGCATAACAAAGCATGGATAGACATTCATGGTTTCTTAAGTGCAAGCTTTTTTTGAGTAAAAAAAAAACAGAATTATTAAAATCAATCAATCAAATTTCGCTGAATAGTTGACTAATAGTCTCATTGAAACATGGCAAATAATTGGTAAATGCGCTAGCTGATCTACAAAGTTCACTTACATTGTCATTGTACATCGTTGAATCTCCGGCTTGGGAATGATATAAGCACTAATAGAATCAAAAACTTCTTTAGATATATAATCTTCAGGAAACTGAAAACAAAAGTTTTTTTTGTAATTAGGTAATCCTATAAATGTCTATAGCTAGCATGGTTCTTATGATCCTTACTAAGGGATGGTTATTTTAACTAAACAAATTGAAATATTTTTCCATTAAAAAAAAAACATGAAGGTTGCTTATTGATCAAATATTAATTGATGACTTTATGTTATGACATGGGAAAGCACTGGATGGTATACATAACAACATAATGTCATAAGCTGAGCTTGTGATTTATTTCTTTACTTGATGTCCAAATTAATTTATACATAATATACAGTAAATATTTAATTCAAAGTTATGAAATCTTTGTTGCTTAGTGGCATATTTCTTTAATATACTAACCTGACACGCGATTTTAGGGCCAGCCACGGGATGAAATTCGCCTAAAAAGATGCATCGTATTGGGCCTTCTCTTCCACACCCTTCATAATACCTTGTTTCCGTCATTTTTAAATTAGATGAATTGACCAGTCATAGTATTGAGAAATTCAATACAAACGCTGTTGAGCAAGCAGTTACAAATTTCCAAGTAATTGGTATAAGTTATAACAGTGGTCATAACACAAGTATCGTCTAAAATAAGTACACGTTAGCACAAATAGGTACTTTGGATTTCTGATGAACCAGTCACTTCTGAATTTGACCTTAATACCTTAATACCGTGCCTTGCACTATTAAAATGTGACTATTACTGACTATTATAGTTTATTATAATAAATACAGGGTAGTAAATCTGCCTTTAAACACAGTTTAGTTCCACTACTTCAATCAATCAATCAATTCTAGGAAATTCGTCGTCACTCACGTCAATCCTGCCTGACATAGGCCTGACAGTATGATTTTTTTATGTTTAGGCAGGGCGAAAGAGTTTTGGTCATACATCCTTATTTACTAGAATCCTGTTTCTTACTCTTACTATTAATAAAAGGTACCTTATATTATAAATTGTTACTTAATATTATAAATTGTTACTTAATATTATAAATTGTTACTTAATATTATAAATATGAAAGAAAATCTCATTTTCTGACTGTCTGTATGCGTATCTACGCTTAAACCGCTGAACTGATTTAGGTGAAATTTGGTAAGTATGGAGAGTGGTTAAGACCTCGAAAAGACAGGTAGTTTTCATCCCGAAAAAATGGGCAGATTCCGCGGAATAACATTAAAAGAGTTCTTCGCAGACTAAGTCGCGGGAAATAGCTTATTATAATAGGTATACCTATAGTCATTATATGATCATCGTACTAATTATTAGGTACAGTGTGAGAAAACAGGGTTATACTCGTACGAAATCTTATAATAGGTATAAGGGAAAGTAAGCATACGGAATAATTAACTTTTTGATTATCACGATAATCACGGACTGATTGTTATCAATGATAATATCGTCCATACACCTTCGAATTAGAATTTTTAGTTTGTAAACTAACGCGATTAACATACTTAATACGTCACTTTTTGTTTATTCTGTGTTATCTGAACACGAGATAACTAAAAACTAGGTCATCATCATCATCATCATCATCATGTCAACTGAAAGACGTCCACTGCTGGACATAGGCCTCCCCCAAGGCTCTCCACTCAGACCGGTCTTGTGCTTTTCGGATCCACCGCGATCCCGCGATATTAACCAGCTCGTCACTCCATCTAGTTGTTGGAGGCCTACCGACAGCTCATCTCCCGGTCCGCGGACGCCATTCAAGAACCTTTTGACCCCATCGGCCATCAGTCCTGCGAGCAATGTGCCCCGCCCACTGCCACTTCAGTTTCGCAATTCTTCGGGCAACAACAAACAACTAGGTACCTAACATTAATTTCATTACATGTGTTATTATTGTTTAATAACTGAATAATTATCCTATAGTTATTGAATAATTATTAATTAACATAATTATCTTGATGATTTCCAGCCACATTGTCACAACAAAGATCTCAGTGAATCAAAAAACAGAACTACTTAATGCGACTATTTTGCAAAAAATAGTTATTTGTGCAACAAGAGAGCAAAGTTGTTTTTTGTTGCGAGTGTTGATTTTGAATCCCGAGTAAGCGAAGGATTCTAGGTTAGAATCCTGAGATCAGCAAGGGATTGAAATACACGAGATGCAAAAAAACTTTGGTCTCGTGTGACACATACAATTTTTCACCTCAGCAGCGAGAACATAATTTAAATGTAACATAAGAATAAAACCACATATGTCACACCTGTTTACAAAACAAACACATTTTTTAAAAATAGAATCCGATTATTATCAAATATAATAATTACATTTAAAACCATAAAAAGACTCCAGTAGCTACAATACAAATCGCATACTCATAACATGCAATCTTAACTTCTTGTACTAATGTCACACTTATTTTTTAATACTGCAAAAAGCCTCATCTCGGGGTAATTGAAAAGGTTGAACAATTAAACCTTTAAATATGATTTTTATTAAGATTTCTATTACATAAACATAAATAGATTTGTTAAAAAATCATTCAATCTATCAAATAATAATTATACTGTAGAGGCAGTATACGGAATTTTTTTTAATAAAAAAAAACAAGAGAAGCGGCTTTCGTGCAACGAGGTTGCATACTTTATTAAAAGATCGAGAAAATTTACATTTTGGAAATATTTCGATATATTTTTAATACCAAAAATTTAATTTAAGTTTGTAATCGACAAATTTGATCCTATCTCTTGCTTTTTTCGAGTTGAAGTGAAATGACAGATCAAAGTAAAGTTCAAATATTTGGAATTCAGTGAGTAGACCCAACACTGTACTCAGCATTTAAAAAAAATAATTAAAAAGTTACTTTGTCTCACGGAGTGAGCAAAATGCGATTTTGCTCACTGATTTCTCATAGCAAAACCTGCCTGTTTGAGGTGCTGAGGTGAAAAATACTTTTTACAGTGCGCCCTGAATGTTAATGTTTGTATCTTTCGTTATTTTTGTGTAGGTAGTTTGTACAGTTTATTTAATTAAGAGCATTAAAAACTCATATAAAGCTAATAAAATTGTAGGAACGTAAGTACTTTTAGAGCATGAGAAGTGAAAAGTAGTTTTTATCTCACCTATTTGTAAACTAAGTGCAAGCAATTTATAAAATAGGTAAGTGCGAGCAAAGTAAATCATTTCCCTGTGAGACTTTCACATAGGGCAAACACAGGCAATTTTATTGGTGCTAACAACACGACCAAGGAGATCGAAGTCTGGTATTGTATGAAATAAGCACTTATGTTGCACTTTGTTATACTGGCAGGTTTAAGATGGGCGGCGCGTAACTGCCAAAGAGCATAATAATATAACCACTACGTTTTTAACTGCGCGCTTTTTGAATTAAAAAAAAAACGCGGGAACTTATTAACACGTCCTTAAATACGTCCGATCAGAGTCCGATCTTCTCTGTACTAGTAAAGTGAGGTACTAGTATTTTATACTCTTTGAAAAAACAACAAATGATTTTGTCGAGTACCTAGCGAATGTAGGTACAATTTTAAAACCTGAAAAATGTAATAGGTACACAGGTAGGTTGTATAGGTAGGTGTATAGGTTACTATACATACCAGCTAAATCCTGGGGAAATATTAATCCATACTAATATTATAAATGCGAAAGTGTTTGTGTTTGTATGACTGTGTTTATGTTTGTCCGTCTTTCACGTCGACACGGAGTGACAAATCAACGTGATTTTTGGCATAAGTATACATAGTTTATGGGCTAGAGAGGCTACATAAGTAACCCGGAAAAATGCACAGTACCCAAGGGAACAGCGCGCGATAACATTCCACGCGGGCGAAGCCGCGGGCAAAAGCTGGTCTATACATAATCATATACGAGTATGAGGGGAAGATAAAAATAGTGTTACTGTACTCGCCAGCAATAGTAGATTCTACAACAAGAGCATAAAACGAGCCATTTTACCCAAGACGTTCATACCTATCAATGGCGTAGCGTCAGATATTTCCGTGGTAAAGCCGAAGTAAGGATCGCCCACATCCTTCATAAATAATTAGCGTCCTGCTGTCGTATTTTGTCAATATAGCGCAAGCCGGTGGGAATGAGGTTCTATGAACGCTTCGCCACTATAGCCGCATTCCTCTATAGCCACCCTAGCCGGTCTTAGACTTTGCCGGTACGGCAAGGTTGGACGATAGATGTCGAGGGGGAAATGATGCTCGAGTTTTACACTGCTTTTCATTTAAGATTGCGAGGAAGTGAAATATTTTAGTTTTATTGATTTATTTTGATTACAATATAAACAAAATTCATTATACAGATAAGTAGTTTGAGTCCTCGAAAAGGACATAGCATAGTTAGTTTAAAAACTAGAACCGGGATCCCGGAAAATTGCATAGTTCCCGCGGGATAGCGATAAATCAATACTACGCGGACGGAGTCGCGGACAACGGCTATCGTTAATATTATAAATACGAAAATATATGTGTGTGTGTGTGTGTGTGTGTGTGTGTGTGTGTGTGTGTGTGTGTGTGTGTGCGTGCGTGCGTGCGTGCGTGCGTGCGTGAATGCGTGCGTGCGTGTGTGTGTGTGGGTGTGTATGTTTGTCCGTCTCTCACGTCGAAATGTAGGTTACTATGTAAGTACCTACTGTACCTACAAATAGCAGAAGCAGATGTATCGTATTGCTTCGAACTCCCATGGTTTTTTTTTACCTAGAAAGACCGTGCTCATCTTTTGTCAAAACGTGCTACAGATATTAAGAACAACTCGAAACACTCTTTTGTCTTGGTCTCTAAATCATTCAACATATCGGATCGGAAGTACTTTATACTATAAACACATTGACCTAGTAGGCAGGTGACAGCGCTTTGCCCGTGAACCGGGAAGTACGTCCAAGGTTAAAGTGGAGCATGCGCCTTCAGCACCCCTGACCGCAGTATGTAACTTTGAAAAGGCGCCCAGCCTATACGAAAGTACTTGTACTATTATCTATTCTGTGATGAAAGTATATTATGGTACCTAAGACTAACCAAATTCGCACAAAATAGACTATGTAACCAATTTCGTCAATAGAATTTGGTCAATTTGGCTATCATCGACAAAGTACCAATAATACCAACAACAAAGTTCGTACAAAATACAAAAAACCGGCCATGAGCGAGTCGGCGATAGGGTTCCGTAGCCATTACGAAAAAATTAAGCAATATTTTTCTAAGGATTTCGTATTTTGTAAGGAATATTCCAAGTTTTGGTATATTTTATACCTTAGGCTGCTATTTACTCTTAAACTACTAATAATTCTCATAATGCCCGGGCTTTATACATAATGCCCTTATTAATCACTGGTCCTTAACATACCTATATAGCCTATTCTTCAGGGTTCCGTAGTTTGCTTCTACTTTCTACCATAGTGGATAACCATGATTGATGATGCTGTCCGTCCGGTTGTCCGCAGAACGAAGTATGTTAAACGTTTTGAAAATTTTCAACAACCTCAAAAAATTTATAAGGTAACTAAATATCAAAGCTTCGACTACCCCCGAGCAAGGTTAAGGGGGCGGCCGGTGTCCTCCACGGCTGCCTACACAGATTTTAGTTCCGAAACGCGGTTATCAAACGCCGGAATTTACTGTGAATTCAGAAAGATTTATTTTTACTTATGCATCTGTTTAAGTCCTGCCTGGGCTTGACACTATATCCTATAGGTAAAATGTAACTAATCAGGCTATAGCATTAACCATCGCATTGCAGATATTTTAATACTTACGGTAAATATCGGAAAAGTCTTTTGACCCACAAAACTAACATAAAAAATAGTGATGAGCTGCTCTGTGCTGGTCGAAGCTACGAGCTCCTCAAATATTGAAGACGATTTGTACACGTAAGTATTTTTAAAGCATTAATTGAATTCAAATGGATTAAAAAACTTTGTGATAGTGACGTAGGTAATGGTCTGAGATCGATTATTAATATCAGCTGGACTTTTCCATGGCCTTGAGGAACGGCCTTGACGGTGTGTCTAATCAATCTAACTACAACAGATCTTCAAATGTTTGTGCCTTGACCATATTGGTGGTACATGACGGTCCTGCTTCCTTATACCTACTAAGATGTACACCTATGTTTGCATCTTGTAACTGAGTAAAAATTCACTAGGAAATGTATAGGTACTCGAATGTAAATTTTAGGACGTAGGTATATTACTAACACCTATTATTATGGATGATGTGTGCCAAATGTACAATAGTCCGAATTAAATATTTTTTTGAATCACAATATAAAAATAAAAACTCAATATTCTTTTAGTCGTAAAAGTTCTCACATTTCATACCTTAGAGCGTATTCAGATCCGATATCGGTATCGGACGCCGATACGACATCGGGGCAAGTATATATAATGTATGAAATACCGGATCGGATAATCTGAAAGACAGGCAATATTTCATACATTATTCCCCATTTATTCCTGTTTTGTACCTACTCGTATATGCTAATAAGTATATTCATACGTACCCACATATAAAAATAAATTATTATTTAACTGGTAAAATACCTAGCGAAAAGTGCTTACCTGTTGTCGCTGTCGGTCGCTGTTTATCTTCCAGGTGCTAGGATTGCGGCAGACTGAGAAGTGGCACTGACTTTTTTCCTGTTAGGTATTTTGATTCGTAACTTTCTATACTTTCGAAAGAAGTAACTTGCAAGTTTGAACCTAACGTAAAAATATGCGATCTGAGATTGTATAAAAAACTTGTAAAAATGCAAGTCTGTTACACTAGTCTTGACAAAAAAAAACTGAGACTGTGTGACAAATCTGTTCTCTGATAAGTAGTAAGTAACACGAATTTATCAGGGACTGGTGTGAAAACTCTCTTCTAGTTAAATAAAACTGCAGACATACATTAACATGGCATTATTATGTTTCAAGTAAGAATTACAAATGAATCTCGTGTTTCTTCCACTCCCGCCAAGAGAGCTCTGCGTTGACAGTTCTCTCATGTAGTTAAGCAACTTATTTAAACAAATATTCAATTAACTATTTTTGTAATAATATCAACGATGTGTAATAAATTAAAGAAATATTAAATTAACTTCATTCCTTTTACATTATTGTCTAAATAACCAGTATTTCATTTATTAATTTTATTGTGAGAAAAATATTGAAACGTGCCTATGAACATAAATTCATGACATACTGGTTTACAAAGGTTACTTAAAACTACTGAGTATTCTATATAATCTAACAGGTGAAACAGTCACATACCTACTATTGAGAAAGTTAGTTATGGCATTATGGCATTTAAATATGTAAGTATAAAAGTGTTTCGTGATAGGGTAACTAAAATATTGTTTTTTTACTTTTCATGATAAGGTAACGGCGCCTATTACCGTGGTACTTAAGGAAGTTTTCAAATGAGTCCCAAAAATTAAGGGTATCAAAGCTCCTTAACAAACGAGATTTTTTTTTTTATTTAAGAGCGTTTATTGAACTTTCAGTGTCTTAACTTTTTGGGCTCGTTTTAGTTATTAGTATTTGATAAAATAATTATTGAAATCAAAATACCCAAATCTTCTATTACCGTGGTAATGGACAGGCTGTGATTCCATTACCGCGAATTGAGCTTCTATTACCGAGGGTATAAAAAAACGGCAATTTTCTACCATCGGTAAAAGGAACGCGACACATGTTTTGGAACTTAATACCGAGGGATTAAAAAAAGGTAATGGCTTTGGTTCTGTATAATGTATTGTACACCAAATATTTTTTGAGAAAATTTAAATAAAAAACTAAAGTTTGATTCGAATAGTGTATCCAGCCCATTGTATTTTATTATGCTTATGCCACCAGTTATAGTTTGATGTATGCATGCTGAGTAAAAGTCACAACTTTATCAAAAAAATCTGCATTTACGGTACCCTAAATGTGAATTATTTTAACAGAAAAATAAAATGTCACTCGGTAATAGGGACTTCTTTAAGAACCTATTACCGACCCAAAGACAATTGAATGGGTCGGTAATAGATGCCCAAACATTCTATTACCGAGGGTTATGCGATCATACCATCGTTAATTGGCTTAATTTGGAGTATTGTAAAATCTAATTCCGACCTATAAAAACTATAGGATAGAGTTGTGTTTGAATTACAAATCAAATATACTTATTACATCCTTGCATATAACCAAAATTACATAACTGGTAAGTAAATATAAAATTTCATCGCAATATTTAAACAACTTGGCAAAATAACGGTTTCTATAGAAACTACAAATTCAGTATTGAAGTTTTTGCTAAAAAATAAGAGTTTGTTAATACTTTTCATACCACGGAAATAGTTTTTTAAAAGCGTGAATAGATCAAGATTGGAATAACTGTAACAAATTATATAAACGATAATTTATACCAAAAATAAAGCTTGAAGAACCAAAAATACCACTTTAACTATTACCGTGATATACCACGGTATTACAACCAACAGTTAAAAATGGCGCCTATCGCCGCTGTATTTTATTTTCCATTTTAATCGTATTTCCGGGCCAAAAAATATACAAAAAGTATTCAGAACTCGTACAAAAAACTATAAAAAGCCATTTAAAAACCATAACATTAGTTCAATTGCCATAAATATTTTGTAAAACACTAAATAAGATTCGAGTCTGCTTGTATGTGGTGTCACGCGTTAGTATGGCAAATCCTCTTCCGTCGGTGCCATTTCGGAAAATCACGAATTGCAAGATCTTTGATTCATGCACATACACTAGCGCTAATAAATCAGTGAGTCGACTAAATAAGCTTTTATCTTGTAAAATATATTTTTTAAGAAATCTATCGGTTTGATTATAAAATGCGTATTTTAAATTGCCGCGGTGATGGCCGTCGATTTCGATACCCCGGTAATAGGCGCCGTTACCTTAATGACAAAACTACTAAACAAAGTAACTAAAGCTAGGCAAAGTATATTTCTTATTGATCTGATAAAACTAAATTTTTATCGTTGAATTTAACTCTCTGATGACTATCAATAATGAAAATCTTATGGTGGTCTGCATTAGGTTAGGCAGGTAGATAAGTATTTTTGTTTTCGGTTTTTCATGTCAACCCGATACACGGTCAGCCTTGTCCAAAAAGAACATTAAAAATAATTTAAATGACAAATTTTTGGGTAAAAATATATTCCAGTGTGTGTATTTTTTTTGTAAATATAATCAGTATCCCCGACACGAGGTATCGGTAAGACACATAAATGCATAAGCGATTTTCGACACTCTTGTTTACAATTCAAATCATAAGTTTCAGTCTCCAACGTTCCTTGAATTGCTCACTGTAAAAAGATGTATAAAAACTCATTCTCGTCCTTGAATGTGCCTACTATTAACTCCATTAACCTAGTGGCCGCGTTTTACTGTTCCCCATGCTTGTCTTCATTCAATTCCGAAGTGTATTCTGATAATGTCCAAGTACCATATTGACAAACAAGTATGGACTAGGCTAATTATTTCCTTAGTAAAAATGCGAAAGTGTGTTTGTGTGTTTGTCCGTCTTTCACGTCAAAACGGAGCGATGGATCGACGTGTTTTTTTTTTATGTGGAGATAGTTGATGGTCCGGAGAGTGACATAGGCAACTTTTTGTCTCTTTGTAACCCCCCACCCCGCTAAAATAGGGGGTTGAAGTTTGTATGGAGCTTTCCGCAGTTTTTAAGGTAGAAAGCTAAACATTCGTATGCGGACTCTTTGATAGATACTAACATAAAATACGTGCATCATTTTTTTTTGAAATCTGCCCCCAACCCCCTTAAAAGGGGGTGAAGGTTTGTATGGGACTTTCTTCAGTTTTCAAGGTAGAGATCTGAAAATTGGTATACAGACTCTTTGTAATAAGTACACGAAAAAATCTTGCGTCAAGATTTTTTTTTAATTCCCCCTAATCCCCTAAAAACAAAAACATTTAAACATACAAACTAAACTGTGTTACCCGCGGATTCCGATAGATGGCGCTATTAGGTTGTTAAAACACGCTTATGGTGCGTTTTCTTATGCTGTTAGGTCCGGGCATCTGTCCGCGCTTCACCTAATTATGAGTTTCTAAAAGCTCGAGAAAGGTGAAGGTGAATTCAATTTCGTGGCAGATTTTAAAATTCTTGCAATAATAGAATGATACTTACATTGTCTTAGATTGACAAATTAAGGATTTTAAAATAGAATTTCTCGGGATAAACGTAGCCTATGTCAATTAAAAACTGTAGCTTTCTATTAGTGAAAGATTTTTAACCCCCGACGCAAAAACGGGGTGTTATAAGTTTGACCGCTATGTGTGTCTGTGTGTGTGTCTGGCTGTCTGTGGCACCGTAGCTCCTAAACGGGTGGACCGATTTGAATGCGGTTTTTTTTATTTGATAGCAGGTTATTTAGCGATGATTCTTAGACAGGTTTTATTAAAATCAGTCCAGCCGTTTTTGAGATATTTAACTTTGAAATCACTTATTTCTATCTCCAGGGAATTTCGCATTTTCCCGAGGAAAAAATAGGTAGCCAATGTCAGTCAAAAAAGTAGCTTTCTATTACTGCAAGTGTTTTTTTTAATTGATCGAAAGGGTCATATCTATCTCGCGGGAACTATGCGATTTCCCGGGATAAAATAAGCCTGTTTCAATTCAATCAGGGACAGAGTAGCTTTTTTTCTTCTTTCTTTCACGTATTCTTCTACCGCGGAAATTATCCTATATCGTGTAGGGGAGACCGAGGAGAGTTGTGACAGAGGAGAGTAATGACAACGTCGATTTCTTGCAACTTACTTATTAACTGCTAGCGAGCTCGCAATAGCGCGCGTTTTTTAGTTCGTCTCAAACTATCAAACGCGTGCTACTGCAAGCTCGCTTTACAAGTAGTTAGTAAGTTTAGTTAATAAGTTCTTAAAAAGCGGCATTGTCACTACTCTCCTCTGTCACAACTCTCCACGGTCTCCCTTACGAAGTTGCGGGCAAAAGAAACACATATAGGCACATTAACGTTTTCTGGAATTCCACCCCTGAATATGTTAAACAGAAGTTCAAAGTTTGTACGAATTATGATTACTTGGGTCGATTTTTGAATTCCAATAATTTGCTCCATCTGTCTAAAACAACGACTGTCTGTATCCGCCACATAATCCTCCGAAAAATCAATCAAAACAGGAAAAAAAGGATCGTAAATAGAAAGTAAATCTATGTTAACTCAAATTTAACGCGAGCGAAGCCGCGGGCAAAAGCTAGTATATATATAGAGCCAGAATTAAAGAATTAATTTATAGTCAAATTGCCAATAATAAAGTAATTATTATCAAATTGCCATCTCAAATTGGCCATTTTACAATCATGCTCATGTATTATGAAAAATGACCAATTTATCACTTGGTCCACAACATTAGACACCCCAAAAATGTTTTTTCATTTTATTCTAGTTTAGTTGACCGCACTTAGTTTTGAATACCTTCATTATTTTAAAAGATATAAGTATTCTTGTGTTTGGCTAAGTCAGTATATTAGTACGTATTCTTCTTCATTTCTAAGTCTTCACTCATGATTTGTATTTGTCAGTTGCGCTTTTGACGTTTTTAGGAGAAAATCACACAATCACATTTACAGCAAAAGGGCCAGTATTAAATTATCGCAATAATATGTAACCTTGCTAAAATATTTAATTGGCGCCTGATGCAGTCGTAGCTTTTAGACTGGACACAAAAAAAGGGATTTAAGTATTTAATTTAATACAGTGTAATCGACTCTACTCTCGATTCTGAGGAAACTGCTTTCTGGCTTTCAGTAATTTAATTAACACCTTGTATAATAATACTAGCTTTTACCCGCGGCTTCGCTCGCGTTAACCATTAACATTTCAAAGAAGCAAGCAATCAAGCAAGCAAGCCAGCAAGCATGCAAGTGAGCATGTAAGCAAGCATGCAAGCAAGCATGTAATTATGCAAGGAATAGTGCAAGCAATCATGCATTCGAGCATGCAAGCAAGCATGCATTCAAAGCTGCATTCTAGTATGGAAGCAAGCATGTAAGTATGTAAGGAATAGTGCAAGCAAGCATGCATTCGAGCATGCAAGCAAACATGCATTCAAGCATGCAAGCAAGCATGCAAGCAAGCGTGCAAGTAAGCATGCAAGTCAGCATGCAAGCAAGCATGCAAGTGAGCATGTAAGGAAGCATGTAATTATGCAAGGAATAGTGCAAGCAATCATGCATTCGAGCAAGCAAGCAAACATGCATTAAAGCATGCAGCAAGCATGCAAGCAAGCGTGCAAGTAAGCATGCAAGTCAGCATGCAAGCAAGCATGCAAGTAAGCATGTAAGGAAGCATGTAATTATGCAAGGAATACTGCAAGCAAGCATGAATTCGAGCATGCAAGCAAGCATGTAATTTTGCAAGAAATAGTGCTAGTAGTAAGCATGCATTCGAGCATGCAAGCAAACATGCATTCAAGCATGCAAGCAAGCATGCAAGCAAGCATGCAAGCAAGCATGCAAGCAAGCATGCAAGCAAGCATGCAAGCAAGCATGCAAGCAAGCATGCAAGCAAGCATGCAACCAAGCATGCAAGCAAGCATGCAAGCAAGCATGCAAGCAAGCATGCAAGCAAGCATGCCAGCAGGCATGCAAGCAGGCATGCAAGCAAGCATGCAAGCAAGCATGCAAGCAAGCATGCAAGCAAGCATGCAAGCAAGCATGTGATTATGCAAGAAATGGTGCAGCAAGCAAGCAAGCATGCTTTTTAACACATTATTAAAAAAACGTTTCTGTAATGTGCATTCATCAGCAGTCAGCTCAGCGGTTAGAATACAAAAACAAACTTTTGGTCATCCCTTGGGAATGGCAATTTTTTTCGGGATAAAAAATATCCTATTATTTACCTGTTCGTTTTTAGGGTTCCGGAGCCAAAATGGCAAAAACGGATCCCTTATAGTTTCGCCATGTCTGTCTGTCTGTCTAGACACCCGTCCGCGGCTTTGCTCAGGAACTATCAATGCTAGAAAGCTGTAATTTTGCACGGATGTATAGGTAAACTATGCCAACAAAATGATACAATTACAAATTCAAAAACAATTTTTTTATTGTACCTCCCATAGACGTAAGGTGCAGGTGTTTTTTTTTTTTCATCCAATCCAACCCTATAGTGTGGGGTATAACCATTAGGGGTTTGTTTATACGATTTTGCGGTTCAGTGATTTGTTTGCGAAATATTCAACTTTAAAGTGCAAATTTTCATTACAAACGAGCGTCCCCCCCCCTCTAAAATCTAAACCGGTGGGTGGAAAAATTTTGGATGGTAGTCAGTAAGTATATCAATCTTTCAAGAAAAATTTTGGGCGTGTCCGACACGCTCTTGACCGGTTTTTTAAAGAATATAAAACCCTATCGCGAATAATTATTGGAGTAGACCTAACCTAAGTTATGACGTACTCCCGTCCCGTCCCGATGCACCGGCAATGTGTCGTCACGCTTGTTTATATAGGTACACGCCGATGGAATACCTACAGATTACGCCAAATTCGTCTGAAACAGACGCTAGATCTAAATGATTAACTTCCGTACTAACTAATATTATAAATAAGAATGTTTGTATTTTTATCCGTCTCATCGAAATATCATATGATTTTTGGCATAGAGATGTTTCATGAGCCAGAGTGACATATTTAGGCTACTTTTATCCCGGAAAAATGCACAGTTCCCTAGGGAACAGCGCGTGATAACCGAATTCCACGCGGGCGAAGCCGCGAGCAAAAGCTAGTAGTAAATAACCCTCCTTCTTTGCAGTCGGGTAAAAATAGGGTCGTTCGTAAAATTTTGTTCCCGTCTTTTCTGTCTGTAGACACGAAAAAAGTTAACGGTTCACAACGAACAATTTTTGTTTCAATGTGCTTGTACGGCGTCTTCCCTACTTTTATTCCGTTTAAAGAAATCATAATTTTGATTATATAACTTCTTAAAAAAAAATTTTCGTTTCTTATTTTGTGTATCCCAAAATTTTAAACCAAGGAAACACTAAAAAAGCCAAGTTACTACAGGACACCGAAGTGATTTCGCAAACAAAGTAGAGGGCAAATATTTTTAGAATTATTGAGCGAAGCCTAAATAAAGCATTGTCGTTTTCTACTGGCATGAGACTGGAAGACAGCCCTCCAGTTTTCTTTAGCTGTTCAGTTTTTTAGGTATTTATTACTCTTACATAATAGTACATTACTGCAGAGGTCATGAAGTAAGGGATTAAGGGACGAGTTCGGAGTAGAAGGCCGAGTCGTAGACGAGGCCGGATAAAACGAGTCCAGCAATCCCTGTTCTGGCCGAAATTTGTATAGTGCTTTTCTCAAACAATGTGAGGAAATATTTCATCCATCCATCCGTCCGTCCGTCCGTCCATGAATCCATGCATGCCTCCATCCATCCATCCATCCATGCATCGCATCGCATCGCAATATCGCAAATGCTTACAGAGTGGTGGTTGGTTGTTTGTAATTTTTTCTTTGTCAGTTTAATGTTAGTAAGCAAATTTAAAAAGTTAGAGCAGCGGACAATAATGGATTTTCATACATATTTCATTACCTAGGCCAAGAAGTTATGTAGGGAGGTGGTAGGGAGCCATAAATGAGAAACTTCATGTCTCCATTTTGTGACATTAACGCATACATTTCCGAGCATGTTTGAGAAAAGATTATTAAAGGCCAGAGTAACTTACAAATAAATCAGGATATAACGAGTATATGTATCTAGTTTGGTATATAGGTAGTCATAACTTGCTACATTCGGAAGCAGTGTCAACGATCGTTAATTTTTTCAATTTATTGTTCGCAGCTTTAAAGAAGAGCCCAGTTCGCCGGAGCCAGCAAATTCACCAGGTACCTACAGTACAATCTATTACTTGATTATACGGCACATACGCTTGCGTGGTTTAGAGCTAGCCATACCTATAACCCCGAATTAACCATCAGCCCAGGGTAAAGTAGTGTCAAAATGTCGGGAATTGCACTCCCCAACACAGGTTTAACGAATCCAAATATAGCACTACTAATTCATGGCATGACAAGGAATCCAAGGCCCATTTGGTATTTATTCTAGATCCCTAAGATGTACAAGTTTTCAGACTTTTATTCAAATACAAAATTAAAATCATTATTGCCAAGAAGAATGCGCCGGCCGCAAGAAACTTGGCAGTCTTTTTTTTTTAAATAAAATAATTATAAATAAAATACTTAAAAACTACAGTATAATTAAAGAAAAAATTACAAAAAAAGAATAATAATAATACAGGGATGTATAGAGTCCCTTAGTTACAAATCTAAACACTTAACTATACCTACGTCCAGTGGAAGTGTAGAATGCTTCCACCGTCATAAATTAAAAAAAAAATGATTCTGAAATATACATTTCAGGTCATTTGGATACCGAAGGCGTTAGCTCAATATTCATTTAATGTATCATCTATAACATTAAGGGGCTGTTTCACCATCCATTGATTAGTGTTAACTGGCGGTTAGGTGTGTTGCCGTCTCTATTTGTTTTGTTCGAATAGACGGAAACGGCATCACATTTAACCGTCGGTTAACGCTAATCAAAGGATGGTGAAACAGCCCCTAAGTCTAACATAGCAAAGTCACAACAATGTTATGATTGGTTTTTTGGACTCTTTTTGCAGTATCCCGTGAAAACCATATCGAAAATACAAACTGAGACATGGATGCACAGAAAAACCAGAAAATCGATTCCCAGCGCTGGTCTCTTTTCTGGTTTTTCTGTGCATCCAAGTCTCCGTTTGTATTTTCGAGACAACAATGTTAGACAAGTACCTAAACATTGCTTAATGTGGGGTAGCAAATATAATGCTTCCGCTATCAAATAAAGTAATTGTTATAACAAGCAATCCCTCATGTTTTAACGAAGTTCAAGCACCTTATAGGTCCGTTGAGAAAAACGCTTCGACTCCAGTTGTTGCCTACCTGGAGTTGTAAACTTGCCGGCAAGCGGATCGCGCCACACGGCAAGCGAGTTGGTAGATACCTTATCTCAAGCATTTCTCTAGCTGTTGAACGCTTTTACATCTTTTACATCACGTCAAAACCGCGACCATCCGGAAAACCGTGATCTACTCTGCAAAATTTCCATGTCAAACATAAACAAAATGGATCAGAATTAACTTGCAAGACATCAGTGAAGTAACCAAAGGCTAGGTTAAATTATTTGTTAAATTTAGATACTAAGTACTCTGTGATACCAGATGCGCGGAACAAAAGAGGAAGTATAAATCTACTTGAAGGTGGACAGTCACACAGTGTTTCAGAAATGATAACGGACAATAAAATAGTTCAAGACTAAAAAGTAAAAAATAATTATGCACTACCTAGCTGTAGCCCGCGACTTCATCTGCGAAGAATTCGTTTATCCCTATTCCGCTTTGACTGTGCTGATTTCCCGCAGAATTAGGCTAAGTTAATTTAGTATAAGTACCTAGTAATATTTTTTTATCTAAGCGCCGTCGGTGTCGGGGGACCGCTAAGGTTAATACTTTAAAAAATACAACATATGTACTTTAGTTTCCTGTTAACCTTAGCGGTCCCCCGACACCGATGACGCTTAGATAAAAAAAAATACTAGGTAGGTACTTATACTAAATTAACTTAGGCTAATTTTGCGGGAAATCAGCATAGTCCCCGCGGGATAGGGATAAACGAATTCTTCGCAGATGTTGTCGCGGGCAACAGCTAGGTACGTAGTGCATAATTATTTTTTACTTTTTAGTTGTATTTTTTGGCGGAGTTTTTTTCGGCCTTTTTTTATTTTTGCTGGTGTTTTTTTGTGTTGGGGGCTTTTTAAAATTTAAATTTAAGTTTTTTTATTTCATGTATTTTAAACTGGTATATTTTTTTTAAAGTGTTCTAGTGTGTTGGATATCCTGGCTGCAGCATCAGCTCATCGTGTTGCCACCATTGCATTTTATGTAGAATCAAATACTGATCAAAAGGAATCAAACAGGACATATCTGCTATTATTTTTTCAAGAGTATACCTACTGGTGGTGTGTTGAAAAAAAAACGAATTCTAATCGGTCCACCCGTTTAAGAGCTACGGTGCCACAGACAAACACAAACACACAGACACAGACACACGGTTAAACTTATAACACTTGACAAAAGTGAAATATGTCATTTAAATCTTTTTTCTAATGATGTTTGCTATTTTGCAATACATGTCATATTTTTTCTGAGTAATAAGGAATTCACCTATATACTTTTCACTAGATTCCTCTGTATACCAACAATATCAGAATTGTAATGCCTGCCTACCTACTTGTATTTAAGTGCGTAAAATGCATAAAAAAGATATGTGTACTATTTTCTTTATTCATTTAGTGACAATCTGCTTGGGACGTTTAAAAAATTCCATCTAAAAATTCACAGTAGGTATATATTTTACGTCTTAAAAAATCGCTTGCATTGAACACCAGCTTTTAGCTATCGAGTTATTAGTGCGATGCACCCACGACGAGGGGATATTTCCAGGCAGTCGCGTGATGAAACTTGCAACTCGCACGTTTCATTAATTGGTTTCAATTATCTTTACCAGCTCTTTGATACCAACTTTACTAATATTATAAATGCGAAATTAACTCCGCCGTCTGTTACCAGCTGATACTCCGCACGCTTAAACCGCTGAACCGATTTAGATGAAATTTGGTGTGGAGATCATTTTAGACCCTAGATATATATAATAGTTGTATTCCGAAAAATTGCATTAGAGGTACCCGAAAAGATAGGTAAAAAAATTCGCGGATTTGGTTTTTTGAATTAGACGAAGTTGTGGGATCTAAGCATAAGTATAAAGTATGTTTCTGTGGTAACATTGAAAATCCTTCTTCTGATGTCTATTTATGACGACTTTTGCCAACGGAAGTGGAGAACCCCCCCCCCCCCCCTCCTCTATCAAATGGAAGCTGCGCTTCCTCGTTTGATTAAAAATGCGCTCGTGCGTAAGAAAAAATACTTAACTGGAGTAAACCGTGATCCAAAAAAGTTTGTCCTTATGTGAACTCAAGGTCAGCAAAAGTAAGTCCTCGTGTACTTCACAAAATACAAATCAGTTATAAGAATAACTGCTGAATGTACTTGGCGGAGTACAAAATTTCAATTAAATATGAACTTTAAATATAAATATGTAAGTAATATGAAAAATCAAAAAACAGGATTCTCGGTTCGGTCTGTAGAACTATGTATGATCTGTGGTATGATAAAAAAGTCAGGACTTACGAGGCTAAATTTAATAAAAAAACTTTAGGTACTTATCATGCACAAAATGTATTAAGGTAAAATAATAAATAGTATAAAATATATATTTTGCTGTTATTATATTGTAATTAGATTATTTTATTATTTCCCTATACTTGACAATCTGGACTGAACGTACCTACTTAATGTTTCAGCTTAATATGTTGAAGAGATTTTAATGATGATAGGCCATAAAAACCGTGGAGCTGCGCATAAAGAACCTCTTATTTAACGTACTTCATTATAATTATGGCGCTTCGCACCTTGGCGCGACTCTAACCTAATTTAATGTTATACTTACCTAATTCACCGCACCTACTCGTATCTCAACTTGTGACCACCAGAGGTGATTTTTAATTACTAGGTACCTACTTTTTAAAGTGGTATTTTTGGTTAATGGTTAAAGCTATGTTTCCACCAATATTGTGTAAGATGTATTGCGAGGGATGTGTTTTTCGTTAACCAATAGAAACGCTTCATTTACACATCCACGCACAGCACATCTTTGGTGGAAACAGCTGAGCGGAGCGAGGCGAGGTACCTAAATGAAATGTTGCTATTATATTGGTTAATGAAAAACATATTCCTCGCAATTATTGGAGAAAACGCTGCTTAGGTTTAGGATGTTTAACATATAAATATGTTCGATATGCCAATGTGGCTTGGTGGTTAGAAATTATAGCCAGGAAACATTTGTAAATTAGATACATAATATTACAAGTTAACTGTTGACTGAATATTGGTTTAAATTGTTGACCATTATAATATTATTAAAGGAACAAGGTTTGCAGCTTGAGTTTCATTTTGTTTACTTATATGCCGTCTAAATGATTTAACGGTTTTTTTTTCTAACTAAATTGAAAAACTGTTAACCATTTTAATTACTTCTCTTCATATTTTTTCTGCAACATGTACCTACTTAGTTATTCACAGCAAATCCGTTTTGTCATTCTACCTTTTCTGGTTCCAGATGGTTCTCTGAATAAATACCCATAAAAGCATTAATGCTGTATTTATTTAAGATCCCATTTTTGTTTTTATATTCTTGGTGCGTATCGGCAAATCTTATGAGACAAGCAAGCCAACCAGCAAATGTTATATTACCTTTGCAGAAACTTCCTTAATCTCGGTCAAGTTAAATCCAGCTGTATTCACTCTTGAATATGAATCGATTTGCTAAGCCCTCTGCATAAAACACGTTTCATTAGATACCATAACTATGTTCGTGGATCCTCTTCCGCACCGTAAATAGAATAGGGTCTGTTTTAGCTAGTTGCTGCAAATCTAACAGGTATATTCAGTTCAATGACCTGCGTAAGGTTTGCTTCCTGCGCTAACGCCTTCGCCATAATAGAGGCAACACGGCGCAAGCGGCCATCGCGTCGCGTATACAGCACCGTGCGCCGCACGCGCAGCTACGAGTAGGTACACAGATCTAAGCAAAGCATGCAAGCTCGATGTTCCAGCTAGCTGTTTTTATTTATAACTAGCTGTTGCCCGCGGCTTCGCCCCCGTTGTATTTTCCATAAAAACCTTCTCCTGACAATGACGAACGCAACAAATTAAGAATAAGTAAAATCGGACCAGCCGTTCCCGAGTTTAGCGCTTAGCAACACATTTTACGATTCATTTTTATTAGATAGAGAAGAAGATAGAAGAAGATTCGGACGATGTTGTAGGAGACCATTGCCAGAGCTGTTTGCAACAGTGCTTTTGACCTAAGCAGATATCGAAATCTACTTGACAGCGGAAATATGTTGGGTATACTAGCTTTTACCCGCGGGTTCGCGTAAACCATTACGCATGGCACTAAAATTCCAAGATTTCACAAAAATTACTAAAAATTAGGTAAGTACATCTTGAGTTCCATTAAGGCAGCTTATTAAACCGAGTTGAAATTTTGGAACTTTATCCCGATCTCATGGGAATTTTGGGATCAAAAGTATATGTGCTAATCCAGACTTCCACTTTGTAGTACATAGGCACCTAATTTCATCTAAATTCCGGGATGCCCAAAAATTGCCGAGGGAATTCTCAAAAAATACATCGTGATTCTGTTATTAGAGCTGCATAAAAACCCCGCGCCAAATTTCATATCTAATCCTAGCGGTTGTATCTACTATGTTAAATTTTCTTATTTTATGCGCAACTTTCTTAATTTTTTCCGTAAGTAAGAACATTATAAAAAAATATGGATCAAATTAGTAAAGTCGTTCTCAAATTATGATATCATTAGGTAAGGGAAACAGTGATTTGTTTTCATTTATATATACTAACTAGCTGTTGCGCGCAACTCCGTCCGCGTAGAAGTATGAAAAATAGTTTACGTCCTATTCTCAGACCTACCGAAAATACACAGAAAAATTCATAAAAATCGGTCGAGCCGTTTCGGAGGAGTTTGGTCACAAACACTGTGACACGGGAACTTTATATAAGTACATACTACAAGTAGAGAGATAGCAAAAAGGACAAATGGTGTTTGCAGCTTTTAGATAAGTACTAGCTAGGTCACCATAACAGACAGCTTCCACCTTCCTTAGTTGATATAAAATTCATATATCCTGAAACTTACGCGTTACCTACAAGCCGTTTGTGTATCAGTATCACACGTATCAAAGCTCTACAGTCTAGAACATTGCTATTTAAGTTTCAGTAGGTAGTCCCTAGTAACAAAATCTAGGCACAGCTGTACTTGACCGATTCCCTACATCATTTCAAATTGGCCACCATTATATAATCATTTGAAATTCAATGGCTTCTTTTTTTGTATCGATTTCTGTTATATATTCCACACTGTTTCCGTCCGTCAAATTCGTCGGAGCGAAATTTAGTGGATTGGGTCCGGTATACTGAGATCGACCTGCAAGTCATAAGGGCATTTTTACCTAATTCTTCCCTATAAATAAAGCGAAATACGTTGCTATTTAATCAAGAATGTCATTTTCAGAGTTTTTAATGCGAAGTGTTTAGGTTGAAAGCATGAAATATTGCGTTATACACAGATTTTTGATCACAAATCAAACATTAATATGAATAACTAATATTTTTTAAATTGAATAACACGTAGAGCTAATTGTTGTATTCGTTCGGTTAGCTTAATTTTGTCGACTCCAAGTCGTAACTTTTATGCCCGTAGAAAACACATTTTTGTTTGTTTGTTTTGTTTGTTTATACTTACTCTTTATTGTACAAAAAGGTTACAAAAATATATATTCTGTGTATGTTCCTATTATTTTTTACGGATTTAACTTTATTGTAAATTGTATCCAAGTCGTTTAACACGAGTTGTATTAACATAATAAATATGCGTATTGGGTGTTTTGACGCCTGTGAGCCGTGCGGGCGCCGAGACAGGGTCTACCACTCGCGAACGTCATAGGTACACTTGCATGACGTATTCATTATAATGTAGCTTTTTTTTGCTACCCGCCACGAAGGGTTGTGGAATAATCAATCAAGAATATAATGACAAGGTTCTTTTTACTCTCGTTCCATCGTTTAAGCTAAGTTTGATAGGTATATCTGTTACAAAGATGTAGGTAGGTATATTTCATTTTCATTCAACTAACTAGATCCAGCACAGGTTAGGTTCATGTGCTTTGACATTAGTAATTCTCTTGTTAGTATTTGTGACCAAACTTCTCCGAAATGACTTGACCGATTTTAATGATTTTCTTGTGTATATTCGGTAGGTCTGAGAATAGGACGTGAACTATTTTTCATACTTCTACGCGGGCGGAGTCGCGGACAACAGCTAGTGTCTCTATGAAATGATGTATTTCGAACAAAAAGAGTTGTATAAGAAGTATAAGTAAAATCAGTTGTTACGCTTGGAAGAGTATATCCGTATTATTCGGTATAAGCAAAATCCCATGGCGAATTGAAAAAACTCTCACTGCCTACCGATTCTGCAGAGTCCGAACCGAGCACGGCCGCGGGAAGCATCGTACATTAGGGTTCCTTCGGGACAAAAGCCGAAAAAAAAACCTAGAAATTGTTATTTGTTATTTTCTTAGAATATTTAACACTAGTTTCACTAGTATAACATGTGTATTACACGCTAGAAACGTAGAAAGAAGTAACAGGTCGTCTTGTATCATTACGCCTAAGTAGAACTTTACTTATAGGTAATACGTATTCTCGAAAATATTAAAGTATGGTAAAGTAAAATAATTATACACTAGTAGAAGTCTACTTACTTATGTATGCGGTACTTGGATTCTTAAATCCAGTTTTAGAAAATGTACCTAAGTACAGTCAAGAAAGTGTGAAATAAAACAACTATCTATATCCAGACATACCACAAAACACGAGACAGAAGACACACTCTTTGTAAGTATATCAGTTTTAGTGAAATTTGGTCCGTCTTCAGACTTCAGACATATCCCGGACGCTTTAATACTTTGTGTTTGCTAGTACCAACTGTTTATTGGAAGCAGATCGCTACGCTACGGGCCCCTCAAAATCTTTTTATACATATTTCGCTTCACAGGTTTTCGAAAGCAAGTCGCGAGCTTGAGGAAAGCTCAGTGCGCGGTTTGTGACGAGGGCCGGCGCACGCGCAGGTCACTACAGGCGCCGGCGTTAGGCGGACATGCGCGCACCATGGACTTATGGAAGGGCCGCCCGCCCGCACGCGGCACTTCCCCGCCCTTGACCATCGAGGGCGAAGGGTTCGCACTCACTTTTTTTGATAAGGACGGCGTCGCGCCCGCCCCGCCACCGAAACAAGGTGTGTTGTGTTTATCAATTAATAGGTATCTACCTACAAAAAGTTCATTATGTATCATTACGTAAATTAATTGGTAAGTAAGTAGAAACGTTACCAAAAAAGGTAGTTCGAGCAAGATTAAGATTTTTTTTGTTGTACTTATTGTATTCATTTCCTTCTGATTTTTAGATTAGTTTTAATTTACTTTCTGCTATATATTAAACAATATTTATCGCGTCATGTTATAATATACCTACTTCCTGAGAATGGCGTTTCTGGGCTACGTATAAAATAAATAACCCCCTTATACATAAAAAGTTACAAGCCTGCTTGCTATAAGAATAAAAATATTTGGTCTGTGTCCCGTTGGTGTCCCGCAAAGGAAAGTGTCAAATTCAATATGACTATAAAGGTACAGTCAAATGCAAAAATAATCTATTGTAACCACTCAAAAACATATCATTCCGATCTAATCTACAGCTTCTTATTTCGACGTATTAAGGCCGCTGTACATATGTTTGCAGAGTTGAATAAGTTCCTATTTTTACACGACCCTGTTTATTATTTGTACTTCACTGTCAATTTTCGCTCTCTTATTTATTGCTCTGCTTTGCTTGCGTCTCAAAAAGTCACGCTCAAATTTTAATATTGGTGTAATATCTTGTATAAAGTTTTAAAGTGAACTTACGTTGACGACAACATATTAGTCTACCATTCAGTACATTTACTGGTGCACTTATCATTGAAGCGAAAAATGTTAAAAGACAACAATTTATGCCACAAGTATTTATCAACTAAATATGAAACTTGTTTACCCTCCGCAGTTCCCAATTATAAATATAGGCATGGTGATATTTCTATCTTTCATAACACTTTATAACTTATTTGGTCATTGCATTACTTTCACTTATTTTTTGCACTTGCGACATTCTTAACTGCCAAAGCCAAACCAAAACTAAATTAAGGTAAATTGAATTTGACTTCGTTTATAGTATCTACTCGTAGGAAGACCAAGTCCCGGAATTCATCTTTATGTTGTAGTTAAGCAGATGCTTCTTAACATAACGTTAACTGGAAGAGATCCCTTTAAGGAATATGTACGCTTTTGTGAGTCTGTCTTTTTGGTTATCTGTTAATTCTATGTGTAAATAGGATATGTCCTATATATCTTTGACTGGGACATTAACGGTAATATTGTTGCAAAAATTAACAGAACACTGTAGTATTAGTTCCAAGAGGTGATAAACTTAACACTGTCGTTTCACTGCTGTCTGGATATTTGTCACAGGTTTGTATCTCGAGAATTTACACATAACATTTATTTATATTGCCGCTCCAACAACAAATAACAGAAGTAAATTAATTTAAAAACCAATCATGAAAAGTATTTTTTTACAATGTTTAAATGTGTTCCCTGAGATCGATTTATGCACCTCTATGACCGGTTTTTGTTATTTATTTGATAATAATTAAACATTTTCCTCTATCTCCATAACGTTCAAACATACAAATCTCAAACTCAGAATGATATAGACACAATGTATTGCAATTCAACAAATAAAAATCCGGTCACACATGAGAAATATGATTAAACTTTGTAGTTTGTCTGTCAGCGTAACTCTATTAGTTATGATTATGAACTACAAGTGGTCTGACACTGGCTATATGGAATTTCTACTCGCACTTGGCAGGTTTCTGAATTTGCACTGGTTCCACAGTTCACACTGTTCTTGAACGGAAGATCTTTCTCGCTGCCGCCACCGAGACTAAACTTAAATTAAATTAAGTACTAGCACAAGAGACGTTCTCTTGTTTATCTCTTTGTTGACAAATAAATAATATATAAGGATTCTTCAGACAATAATGCCATGTGGGTATGTGGCGGTTAGGTAGGGGTTTCCAATTAGACAATGGTAATCACTCATTCGACAGCATTTATTTGATTCCTGCCGTGACACACAAAAAAAAACTATCATGGTGATCATCGATTTGACTACATGGAATATTGACTGAGGCGGAGGATTTCAAGAAGTCGAGACGAACTGCGATAGGTGTAATGTACAGATATCACTAATATTATATACAGCCTAAGTGAATGAGCGGCCACACCAGTAGGATTTTTGGTCAGATCAGTAGTAACATTATCCTGACCTAGTGTCTCCTATCGCATATGTACTTATCCACTAGCACCTACTTAACTTTCTTGAAACAAAATCCAATTTGCAATAGGTAGTATCTACTGCAGCATTACAACGCTGCATGCGAGTTGCTTGTTGCATACTTTTTGGTCATTTTCCAAGTATTTTTACTGGCCGGTTGTGTGCTGGCAGTTAACTCTTTTATGTTAGACATTTGGTTTCTGTTTTGAAATTTGAAAATTAAATTCTTTGATTCGTTGGTTCGACTGATGTTTTTGTTTTTGGCCTCGATTCTTAGATCAAATGTTGGATAGCGCAGAGCTCTCGTCTGAGTTGGAATTTTGATTTAAAAAATATTCTGCAACCAGTTTTTCCTTTGGTGTAGTGATTGATACCAGTGTCAGTACAAGTGATTTTACCAATTGTGTGTGGCCGGCTGGTGCCGCAAGATGTTAAGCGTTTGCCCGCTGCTTTTCTTCTGCACGCCCTTGTGACGGGGCGTTTTAACGATTTCTCCGATACTGCCGATTTTCATCGGGTAAGTTTTGATTCCGTGGTTGTCTAGGGTCGTGTTAGTTTGGGTCTTTTCCTTGTTGTGGGCTAATTAAAATTCTCTTTTCAGTTCTACCTATACCCCTACTCACATCCTGATCTACCACCTACTCGTGATGGGTGTCGCCATGTGGTTATTATCCGCACGTTTAATCTCGGGAGACTGGAGCGTGTGACGTCTACTGCTCCGTGGGATCCGTTGGCGTGGAGGTTCAGAAGAGCATACCGTTTCGTAGTGAAATTGGTTAAAAAGAGTTTGAATAACCTAATCATCCCTATCTTTAGAATGTTTTGCTAATATCGTATATGAAAGACAAACGTTATTATAGTTTTTTTCGCTCTCATAGATTTTAGGTTGGTACCCGATGAATACATACATGTACCTAGTCATTAGTACTAGCTTACAACTAATCAGGCCCATCATACCAGGGATTACCTTAGCTTTTAATATTGTCTTTTGTATAGGTTTTTAGGGGATGATTTCCTTTTCAAAATTCAAAAAAAGGCCTTTACAAAAGCGCTTTCTACATTGTTATTGGGTTTTATTTGGCTTGCGGCTGATTAACCTTTTTTTCATAACCGTACCAATTATAATTTTCTTACGTACCTAATTCACTAACAGCTCCGTGTAAATGAACGTGTGATCCCAAAATTTGTTTATTTTTTGTGTTTTTATAGTTATTTGTGTGTTTTTCTTTTATATATAAAGTGCGGCTGTTAAATTTTTAAATAAAAAAATGTTTTACTGCAAAATTCCACGTTTTTGATTTATGTCAGCTTGCTTAGGGTTCACGAGCACCTTATGAGCTCTTGGACGTTTAAGTATTGCTGCACTACCTATCCACACATATTCAAATCTTCTAATATACATAAAATCTAAAATTCTTGGGTCAAAAATGTTTGTGACCAAACTCCATCGAAACGGTTTGACCAATTTTTATGATTTTTTTTGTGTAAGTATATTCGGTCGGTCTGAGAATGTCTGAGAATAGGGTGTAAACTATTTTTCATACTTCTACGCGGACGGAGTCGCGGGCAACAGCTAGTAAATATATAAAAATCTCTTGTCACGGTGTTTGTGGTCGCACTTTTCCAAAACGGTTTCTATCGATTTTTTTGTATATTTGGTAGGTATGAGAAATAATCGTAAAATATTTTTCACCTGCCTACTCGTATCTCCCCCCCCCCCCCTTTTTATATGGTAGAATTAGAATAACTCGGCCAGTCCATAAATAATACACAAATGTATAAAATTCCCCGTGTAAATGAACTCATAATACAGGTAGTTTTACCATTTTTAGAGCCAAATCTGTTCGTCTGTCTGTTTGTCAATTCGTCCGTCCATCTGCCCGCGGATGAGCTTAGAGACTGTTAGTGCCACCTGGGAAGTTGTAATTAAACCACGCGGATAATGTAGTAAAATAAAATTTCTGAAAAGTATTTTAGGGTACCGTTCCCTAATGTAAAAGTAGAATGATTCTTTTTTTCTTATGTAAACCCATATCATTTTTCGATTTAAGGTATCCGTTTGCAGACTCTTAACTAAGCTTGAAAGTACTAATTTTTTAGTCAGGTGTCCCCCTCCCCCTCCCAACGTAAACCGTGAGCGTAAAAAATAACGAAGTTCTTTAAATGCATTGTAAAACTCTTTGTTGTAAGAAAAACAATTTCCACAGACTCTTATTCCGAACATTCCGATGCAATAAGTCCGTATTTCTGAGTGGTTCGAATACATACCTACTTATTTTTGCAGTTTACCGTACACAAAAATACATGAAATTAACATATTATATGACTATTGTCAACGTTCGTCAGACGTAGTATAAAGGTGAACTTATCCCATGTACCTACACGCGCATAGAACAGTACACTGCGCGTGGCCCGACATATTATCATCAGACGTGTTAGAAGTGGTCGATCCCTACATGTCTCCTCTCCGCTCGGCTCGTCTCCGCCTCACCAAACACTTGTCCGGTTTTTTGATATCAAGCAAAGATGATAATTCTGCTACAAATTCTTTACTTACGCGACGTGTTGAGGGATCGCGAGGTGAATCCCGTTAGGTATTTTAATTATTGACTCGCTTCGTTTATCTATTGCAGGCAAAACATTTAATTTCGCACCTTAGTTTCTTACAAATTAATCTACTTCCATACATTTCTTATGAGTTGTACACTTAGTTATTTATATTCCTTTGCGTACTTAGTGATAAGTTCATGTAGTTTGCGCATGATAAAATTGCAATCGAAGCCCGATTTGCATTAGATTTGAACTTACAGCGTGAAGGGACAATGAAAGATATATTAATGTTAATTTTTGAGATAAAAATTAAATTACATTCAAAGTACATAGGTACTACACACATCTTTAGAAAAAACATAGCTCCATTCTGATGTGAAATTTAGAAAAATTAAACATCACAACACGCTTAATGACGTTATGGTGGATTTTAATTTTAACATTAAGTATAGTTAATCCATACAGTAGCATTGCAAATCCGCACGAAAGCAATCGAGCCAGCAATACTCGCAGATAGACACGGTGGGAGATCGCGGACTAGTGAGAGGGGCTAGAGGGGGTCCGCGGAGGGCCGGGGAGGGGGAGGGTGTCGTTGACCGCAAACGTTATGCAATGGCTGTAAGCCTCTGATAAAGACGTCCGTGATATTGCACCTTTGTTGTTTAAATCTTAGCCTCTTCCAATCTCAGCCGATCTCTCTTGACCATTTTACGCCTTTTGCCTGTTGGCTTAAAACGGCTGACAAAAGTGATAAGAAGCGTACTCCTCTATGAGATTTATGTAACGTTAATTATCATCAGTCTAGTGTAGGGTTACCATATCTCAGGATTCCGGCCGGATTTTGGAAATCTCAGGATTTTTAGTTTTCAACTAAATAGAGGATTATTTTTACATCATTTTATTAAAAAGTAACAAAGTCAATGTGCGTCGCGTGACCCACGTGGATAGAACATGACGCCCACATGGCTTCCCGATAATGTCAATACTTATAATAATATACCTACTGCCATACACGAAGACGCGTGATTTTGTCAAAATTAGCCATTAATGACATTGTAATAAGAACCACGGCACGCGTCATCGTGAATGACTCTACCTATTACCATCGAGATCTGTGTATATAGATGTCAATGATAATAATAACTGACTTTTTATTGTAAATTACGTTGGGAAAAGTAATCTGATATTGCAGCAAATTCTCAGGATTTTTTGACGGAAATCAGGCTTATTCTCCGGAGTTTTGTATTTTGCATCTGGTAAGCCTACTACCCGCACCTCTGAGTTTTTCGAAATTCATGTGGGACGTAAATAGGCTGGGATGATGAGCCCTACTCTAGTGTAAATAAATATATATTAAATACATAATACTATTCAAAATTATTAAAAAATATGTGGAATTTGAGATAAGATTAAACTCAAATTCTTAATTTCGGACAAACAGAGTATCCATAGTGTGTTAGTAATTAAACAAACAAAACAAAAGATACTTAATACATTTAAAACTTATTCTAGTGTTAGTATTTAAGGACATATATTATTAAAATAAAAGAACCTGAGATTAATTAACAGAAAATTACAGCTTAATATTGTCAACTAGTTAATTCTAGGGCTAATGTAAAATTAGTAATTTCTGGTAGTACTTATTTACACAGATTTTTTTACAAGATTTTATTTAGTTTCACCTGTTGTCTCATATCAAATCGTAGAAGCCATACACTTCCAGTGGTCGAATTGACGTGAAATTTGGAACGCTTACAACTCTATTGTATTACTCGAATTACGAATTTGAAATGAAAGTGAGAGCCAAGTTCAATATTATGATATACCTACACGTCGCCTTGGTTGTTGAATTCAACGACAAAGAATAGAGATCTAAATGGGTACCAAATTCGTATACCAACATAAAATATTTTATAACAATTTAAAATAAAAAAAAATCTTCTTATAACTTAGGATAATATATTGAAGCCTAAGGCTACTTGGCTAGTTTTCGTATACGAATTATAATATACGTAGCCTTTGCAAATTCTGAAGCTGTAAGTTCTTATTTTATTCTTCTAAAAATTTGGCTTGCCGGTAGAAACTAGTCATCGAACATAGGGCTCTTCCATGACAGTTTTAGTAGGTACTTATTAATAATTCGTACAATGAGAACTAGCTAAGTTATAATAAGAAATTATATTTTAATTAAATTGTTAAAAATATTTTATGTTGTTATAAATAAATTTCAGGAATGGCCATTGAACTTGGCACCCATTTAAGAGTAGATCCCACTTCTTTTGTCGTTGAAGTCAACAACCAAGGCGACGTATCATAAAAATATATATATAATATCATAAAAATATTGAACTTGGCTCTCATTTCACATTTATGTTTTTTGATAGTATACTTACATGTTATTCTAGCTGACTCTGCCTGACTGCCAAGGTAATAGGTACGTGCATTACAAAACATCAAGTCACGAGTTCAGTCCAGCGTGCATAACTTATGACTATACATATATGTACGAAGCGTGAAAGTAAACAGTTTTTATTAAAACATAAAACCAAACGCTGAGCTAGACCGATCAAACACTTACATAACATTTGTAGTAATAGCTAGCGCTCTGACAGAAAGTTCCTGCCCGAGTAAGCAGGAACGTTTAACAATACATTGCAGAGTCATTGTAGGGGACCCGAGTTTTCCAAAGAAATATTCCTTCAATGGAAGTTCTATCCAAAGAAGTATAGGAGTAAGCAAAAGACAAGAAAGGCTTTTATTCTACTTGCGAGAGGGAGATAGGCATAACTGTTAGTGCAGGTTCAATGATCGACTCGCGCGCAGTTTGTTGAACTGCAATCATTGCTTTGGGAAAAAGTTAGGGTTGTTGATTTGATTTATATGTAAATACCAATTACTTATGCGATATCAAAACCAAAAAAAATAAATCTGTTTACTCCTAACCGGACTTTATGTATCAGTAGGTTGACAAAAGTAGGTATAAATAGATAAGGTACAGTACCTACCACTAGCTTCAACTGTTAACGGAAAGGCAGTCAAAGGTTCTCGATACAACGAACATGAATGTAGGTATTGAGTGTTGCGAATTTTTTGAACAGCTTTGTTAACTAAATCTACTTAAAACATGATAATTACCATAATATACTTACTTACCTATCGGTATTTCCTCCTATCATTACCAAAATTCGTTAAGTATTTTTTACCCTATAAATTACGTAGTTATTTTTGTTACAATTTTAAGAAATAATAGGTATATTTAACCGACTTCAAAAATGGAGGAGGTTCTATGTTCCAATGTTTGTATTTTTTTATGTATGTTCATCAAATACTCAGTCAATTGTGGACCAATTTTCAAAATTCTTTTTTTATTCGAAAGAGTATTTTTCTGAGGTGGTCCCATTGTCACCAAGTCAAACTTCAAATTTCATAGGCACACCTATGGCGATTTGCTGAGCATTTACATTCAGAAAGTATCATTTGGTAACCTGGACCTGTTGAAGAAGACCGTAGATGACCAATGGATCTCGTCAAAGCTAAGTAATGCTCGCTCGTCTATAAACGATCATGATTAATATACCTAGCGATACGCGATAAGCGACTACGAAAAAACTTTAAGTTAATGATTCTTTAGAACTGATCTGATGCTGAAGCCAGAAGGTAGGCAATGAAACTCTGTTATAAAACAACGTTATACTAAGTCGTGTTTGGGCTTAATGGAATCCTTGTGAGATGTAAAGTATAAATAAAAAGTGAGAAATAAAGAAAACTTTTAACAAAAAAGTAAAACCGACCAAAAAAATAAATAAATATGGAACCGACTACAAAACCCTTGAAAATATTTTTCTATGTCGGTGACTCAGCACGACCCAGCAGGAGGGATTGAAACCCATAGTATGTAGGTGAGGTAGACGACTATTGTTCCACTCCTGCTGGCTCGTGCTGAGGCACGAGCCAGCACTTCGAGCTGGTAGGTACATAGAATAGTTATTTGTTATGCAAGGCTGGAAAGTAACTGTTTGGCACGAGTGCTTATATTGAAAGCCGAGCAAGCGAAGGATTCTAGGATTGAACCACGAGCGAAGCGAGAGGTTCAAAAGAAGAATCCTGAGCGTAGTCGAGGGTTTCAAAGGCACGAGATGCTAAACAACTTTACAGCCGAGCGAAACACACAATTTTTCACCTCACGACAGTGAGAAAAATGTAGATGGAATAAAATAAATTGAGCACTTATAAGTCAGTTTCAGGTTATGCTAGCTAGTTTATGCCAATGGCTTCTTCTAAATCGCAGAATTCTCATCCCATGGTAATATAAAATACATCCATGTTCTTGTCTCCATAAAAAGAGGGAATTTCGAAGTCCAAGTATAAGTTCAGCTTTCTAGATCCAGGGTTTGGGTTGGACGTTGATAAATGAGTTAGCCTGTAATTTTTACATTTAATTATGCAAGTAGCTAAACCTACTTAAAATTAAAATAATTATTAGGTAAGTACTAGAATTGGTAATACACCTTATTGGTGGTGACCTTTTTCCCTCCGGTAGGTGCGTTCTGAATTTGACCACATATCTATCTACCTATTTGTCATTATTTTTTGTGAATAAAGACGAAAAAACTTATGTAATAGAACAAAATGTAAATAAATGTTATCTATTTTTTTGATATTATTAAAATATAACAACAATACTTATCTAATAACAAGAATGAAAACACTAACGCATTTATATTAATGAATTAATAATGACAAACCACGTTTCAGAACGTGTCATTGTGCTTTTTTTTCTCGGGTTTCCGAATCCCTTTTCATCATTTGATATCCCATTTTCTTCTTGTTTGATCTGTATTTTTTTTGTAATTACTTATAGATGCATTCGGAATAATTTCAGTAAACTGAAATGAGCTATATTATTACTAAATAAATGTTTAGTAATAAGAATAAAATAACAGATTTAAATATGAATTCAAAAATGTATGAAGAACTTTCTTTGTGAACACGTCAATATGCAACGCTTACTTCCTCAACCTCGTATCTACTCGAAATGTATACCACAAATCAACACTGTCTTATTTACCATAAAGATGATTCTAAAGCAATATTGTGGCCAGATACGAGGTTGTGAAAGTAAGTAGTCGATATGTGCCTATTCTCAAGGCGGCACCCATTCACGATAACGTTCGAATTTCAAAAACTCTTTCCAGCCAAGAGGATAAAAAGCGACTTTCCACGCAGATTTCGAAGGATAAAGACAGCTTTTTCGAGCTAGTGAGGTGAAAAAATATTTTCAAGGTTTTTGTAGTCGGTTCCATTTTTTTTTGGAGTTGGTTTTACTTATTTGTTAAAATTTTTCTTTATTAGGGTCAACCCTACACAGAGTTAGTAAGTGAACCTAAGCTTGGGACTCGTTTCCACGGGGCGATTAGAGCAAGATAAAACATTCGCGGAAGAAAGCACCGTGACTCATTATGTAAGTTGTTATTTAATAGACACTGGTTTAGCTTAAATATATCTACAATATTAGACTTTCGGATGCAATTCAGGGATTCTAGAAAGTACCTCATCGTGCATCTCTTTTCTCGGCGGAATCGTCACCTGCGGAGTAAAATAGTATATTTTATGTGGAGGGTCTAAAGAGAGCTATTAAAAAATACAAACATTGGAACATAGAACCTCCTCCTTTTTTGAAGCCGGTTAAAAACCGAAGCCGCCCGCAGTTTCACCGAGTGAGGCCAAGAAATTCTGATGGTTTTAATTGTTTTTACTCTTGATAAAACTTAAAATAATAAAACTAATCAAGAAGTCGGGTTTTAAGATTGTTTTACATATTTTTTATAGTATTGTTTGGTATTTATAACTTTTTTTTGTACATAAAACAAATGAAAATAACAGTTAACAAGATAAAGAGATGTACAAGGGCGAGCTTATCACGGCCTCTGGTTTAGAACTAAGTACTATCGTACTGTACGATAAAACTTAGGTACTCTGGCAACAGATAATGGCGTACCCAACCTATTAAGTTTATATTAATAGATCATGCAATAAGATGATCGGCTACACGAATATTCAGCCTTTTATGCGAAAGTACTTAGTATTCTAACTTACAAAATAGTGCGCAAACTACATTCTGTATTATGATCATTTTGCCAAAAGAATATGCGAAACAATTACGTCAATAGACTAGGTACTCATTTTTCTTCATTATTGTAGATTAGAGGTCAAGAAGCCATTTCATTTTCCATCCGATTTCACTAATTCACGGGATTTCACGGTTAAAAACTGCATTTCCATAGGCAGATTTAACGTATAACAGGAAAGACCATGTTCATGAAACGTTTTTTAGGTTCCACACCCAAAGAGTTCAAACTGAACTATTGATCTCACTGACGTGTCAGTCCGTCCGTCTTTCACGCAGGTTTTATCGCCAAGAGGTTGGAGCTACAGTCTTTACATTTTTACAGTACCTATACTACAGCGTCATGTTGACCCAAAGCCATACAAACTGTCAAAAATATTTTTATTCATAAGATTCCCGTGGGAATTTCCAAAAATTACATCGTGGTTTTTATTGACGCGTTGCATTAAAACCATGTCATATTTGATTTCATTACTCTAAGCCCAGTAGTTATTATTTAGAGATTTCCCTGTCCCGTGGGAATATCGGGACAAAAGTAGCCTATGTGTTATTCCAGACGTCCAGCTTTCTACATACCAAAATTTCCTCGAAATCCGTCCAGCCGTTTTAGCGTGAAGGAGTAACAAGCTTACACACACATACTCACAAACTATCGTATTTATAATTCGATCGCTAGCAGTGGGTAATGTTATGTGTCTTAGCTCAATTGTTTTTTTTTTTATATATAAGAGGGGGAAAATAAGCATGAGGATCACCTGATGGGAAGCATCACCGCCGCCCATGGACACCTGCCAACACGAGGGGTAACACAGGGTCGTTGCCGGCCCTTTGTGAGACTGATAAGCTCGTTTTTTAAAGATCCCTATGCTGTACCGCTCTGGAAACACTCTCCGAGAAAGCTGGTTCCATATTTTAGTCATGAGTGGATAAAAGTTTCGCTTAAAGCGGAAAGTGCTAGATTGCCAATCATCATCAATCATTGGTGAAAATGAAATTCCTGACGGCTGCGCGAAGTACGGCAATGAAAGAAAGCGTCAGGAAAAAATCCGAATAATTTATCTGAACACTCCCCATGATACATGCGATACAATATACAGAGAGAGTCTACATCCCTCCGCATTGCTTTTTACTTGCTAATTTTGAAATTATCAATATACAGATACCTATAGTGAATAATGTATTTCCCTCGAGAAAAGTCGGATCTCAATCGGAATACGAGTACGACGGCAGCCGAAGTGTCAATCAATTATTATTGTATTAAATAAGTGTCATTTTCGTCTTCATTATTGTGGAACTTTATTAATATTAGATTCATTTGACTTAAATATAATTTGCTTAAATACAAAAGGCCCACAAATCATTTTTTTTTAATTTTATTGCAATAAAGTTGCACGTTAAATAGCATTTAAAATGCAATTATTGCGATTGAAAAACATTTTTTTTTACATGTAGCCCTTTTGTATTTAAGCAACGATTAATATCGACGGCTACACGATGGGTATTGAAGCTAACTGACGCAAGCTTCTTCGCAGAACCCTAAAAAGAGTAAGTGGTTGCAGTATCGTTTTAGCAACATTACGATACACTGCTGTTATGGGGAATAGACAATTATAGACTTTTCCAGAATCTTGTTATGTATGCTGTTATATTACTGTTCGTGATTCAGTAAATCACAGATTACAGTAAATTAGTAGAAAAAACAATAAAATAAAAAACCCAGTGAAACAAAACAAAAGACACACTTTATTGCTGGCCATGGCCAGGCAATGTTGTTTGAAAGTCCATACTAATAATTTATACTAATATTATCTATACTATATACTATCTATATCTATACTTCTATATCTATACTCTATACTCTATACTAATATAGTAAAGAGGAAAGATTTGGATTTTTGGATGTTTGTTACGAAAAAACTACTGGACCGATTTTAACAACTCTTTCACTATTAGAATGCTAAATTATTCCATTTATATATAGCTATAATATTTAATACCAAAAAAAATTTGGGTTCCGTACTAAAACTTCAATAATGTGCCTCAAAGTGTAAAAAAGTTGCCATAAAACATGTTTCATCGCATGCGCTGTGGAAACTATTGACGATAAAACAAAAAAATTAATATCCTTATCCAAATAAATAGTTTCATATTCAAGATAGTTTCAATACCTGTAGATTACTTTTTGAATTATTAAAATCGAACATTCCATTCAAAAGTTATTACGAATTTAAAAATATCAATCTAACCAAAAAGTGCCTCGCGATTCGCGCGGGTCGGGTGTTGTTTTTAGGAAATGGAGCTGAAAAATGTGTGTGAAGTGCCCTCGATTAAAGACCTTTTTAGAGTTCTGTGTCGAAAGGGTAATAAAAACGGGACCCTATTACTAAGACTCCACTGTCCGTCTGTCTGTCTGTCACTAGGCTGTATCTCATGAACCGTGATAGCTAGACAGTTGAAATTTTCGTAAATGATGTATTTCTGTTGCCGCTATAACAACAAATACTAAAAACAGAATAAAATAAATATTTAAGGGAGGCTCCCATACAACAAACGTGATTTTATTTTTGCCGTTTTTGCTCGATATTAATAACGGCATCAGGTAGTTGCTTGAAATATTCACAGAATATTTATTTTCATATCCATTTCATAATAATTTTCGTAACAAAACGGATACATTCAAACAATATTTTGGGGACACATCTGGAGACCCTTTTTTTACAGTTCGGAATCATGGGCTGAGTATTTATACCACCTACATCCCAAATTTTGTTGAAATCGGAGAGATAAACTCAGGGTACATACAACGGTAGATAGAAATGCCCAAAAAGGAGAAGTAACCAGAATGTAACAGTCCAAATTCCCCTAATCGCAACCACTTCTGCCTTGAAAAAAAATACCCACAAAAAATAGCAATACAGATCCTTGTACAAATACGGAATCCAAAAAAACATCTTGTAGATTTAAAAGCACAGCATTAATGTATCCTTTTGTCTAAGTAGGTAGACTGAAATTTGATGCTCAAGATAAAAGTTTGGAAGTAAGTAGGTACAGTATAAGTATCTTAAGACTACGACACTCTCTTTTGTTGGAATATTAATAGATTGTTATATGTAATTGAAGTGCCTTGCAACTTTAGATCTATTGTATCTATATAATGTAACTTGCGTGCACGAGAGTCATATGCGTCTTTCATCACCACGAGTCGAGACCTATAGCAAGCTCTAAAAAGAGATGCGAGTTTCTTCTTTCTTTCAAGCGATCTCTGTCGTTCATTAATAAACTGTTGTATATGCTCTTGCTGATATCCTACAATTTGTCAGTGGTCAGGTACGCCGCGGATAGCGCAAGCGCAGGCAGCGGCAAGGCGGCGGTACCTTGTCGAGTGTGCGGTGATAAAGCATCTGGCTACCACTACGGCGTCACCTCCTGTGAAGGCTGCAAGGTAAGCCGACAGTCATTTTTGCTCTGCCTCCCCTCCGTGAGATGCCTCATTCGGGTCTATATAAGTAGTACTACCCTATGCGTTATAATATTGTTGTCTTGCTCAACGGGTACAATATAAAAAAAAGATTACGTATCTATTACTTATTATGGAGGTAAGTAATCAAATTTTTACATTTTAATGGATTGGACAAAACAGGGTAGCTTTCGAGTGACTAATTTTTATAGGCTTCCTACCGTCCCCTTAGGTCAGATACATTTGGGAAGTTGTTTGGGGATAGAAAAGTACCTTGAACTTTTGTTCACAGGGTTTCTTTCGCCGAAGTATTCAAAAACAAATTGAATACCGCTGCCTGCGCGACGGAAGGTGCCTTGTAATAAGGCTGAACAGGAACCGCTGCCAGTTCTGCCGCTTCAAAAAGTGCCTCGCTGTCGGCATGAGCAGAGATTGTGAGTTAAACTGAGTTGCATTGATTTTTTTATGAAGTATGTTTAATCTTAAAATTTGATTAAGTTTATCGATATCCTACAAAGTGCGACTTCCGTTAGTAATTATTTATTTCTTGTTTTATAAAAGTGTATTCAGTGTCCGCTTTTGAATGCCCAATGTATTATCTTTTTTCTTATTTAAATTGATGTGATTGATGATATAGGTATCGTCACACACATATCAACATGTACCTATCTAACGTACAGGTACCATTAGCAAAAATATGTGGTCTACCACCCTAAACACTTCTTTGCGACAAAACTGTGCTATCTCCAAAGTTGCGATTTTACAGATGTCACAGTTTTGTCGCAAATGAGCGTAAAGTTGATAATCGTTTTCATGTCATAAAACAATAATGCCAATAGACGTGTCTATCAACTTGAAAGTTCGACTTTAGCATATTCATTTGATAGGAACTTGTTTAAAATTTGATAGACCACTTTTTTGGTTGAAGGTTGTACATGGATGTCGATGTCAACACGCCGACTTATTTATAAAAAAAACATAATCCTACTTCGGACAGTCGGGTAAAAAGAGCAGGCTTGTGCTTGAGCTCTAATAGAACCGTAGATACGTTGCATCTTGCGTCGGTACGAATCGTCTGCTTCCGTCCATTTTCTTAAAATCAGAAAATAGGTATGACCTCCGTACCTGCCTAAATACTTACAATTAATTTGAAATAATTAAATTATTATCATCAGACTAAAGCATAGTAAATACACAAGCTCTTTGCTGTGGCAAAAAACCACCGTCTTCGGTCCGCAACATTACTCTGTGATAACTAGGCACTTATCAACATATCAAACACGCATTTTTTTTTGCAGTAAATTTTGTAACCATCATTCGGCTTCTAAGCAGTTTTATCGCATTAACTTCGCTTTTGTTTTTAATGTGAGCTCACTCCTCAGCTGTTAGGTACGGCAGAGTACCGAAAAGGACCAAGGAAGCGGTAAGCACTGATAGCATGCCTGACCTGGCCAGAAATCTGACCGTATCGGGAGCCGTTCCCCTGGCAAACAAGGAAGACATGGAGTCTGAAAGTGTGCGGCACGACGTGTCCAGGGAACTGACCAAGACCGTGACGGCGGCCCATCGCTGCAACAACACCTACACCGAGGAGCTGCGGGGCTCGCTGCCGCGCCGCGCCATCCTGCTGCAAATCGATGACTCCGACAACGAAGGTGACGTGTGCTTGCTTTTGCTTTAATGTAAGAGTAGGTTACGTACCTACTTTTAGACATTTACTTTAAATGTCTCTCCCTAGTTGCTACTAATCGACTATAACAGTGATCCCCAATTAGTGGTAGGTAGGTAGGTACATCTTTTATTTTAGAAGTATCTGCCTACTTAAGGTTATTAGGTTGATTTGATAAACGAGACGCATCTGTACCATTTCAGTCAGAGTGCTATCGCATAAGACTGCTTAATAATTACTGTTGTATCAAAATCATTTATTTTGTATTTGAACGCTTATAGTGCACCAAATATTGTCAATTTATCACAGTTTAGGCTATGTAATCTATATATCTAAATAAATAAAGGTAAATGAAGAAATGTGCTCAATCACCATATGGCCAAATTAGTATTTTTCGCTTCAGCTGATAATGTACACTTTGATAATACACAATACGCAAAATGTTCACTACACGCATAGTGTGTAAACAGTCAAAATGTACATACGCAAAGTCTACATCATGACAGACGTACAGTACACGAAATGTACAGTACGCAAAATGTACTTACGCTGAAAGCACATTATAACGCAAAATGCACAATCCGCAAAATATGACAAAAGCAAAATGCTGAATCGCCAAACGTACAAAATGTAAAAAGTACAAGTACAAGTAGGTACTGACCTGAGCACGGTTTGGACGTTTTTAAAAAAAGTGTATCCATTCCGTTATATTTAAATTTTGGAAAAAAACTGGTTTTTCTTACTCAGAATCAAGAGCACAATCGATTCCGATCGTTAAAAAAATTTACTCCAGTTTTTCATACAAAATTTTATGAGTCAGTTTTGTCACGCCCATACTGAGTGTATGAAAAGAAGTCGCAAAACTGTAATTTTTTTGGGACATTTTTTTATTTAAACTATCGGAATCGATTGTGATCTTGACTCTGAGTAGGAAAAACCATATTTTTTCCAAAATTTCAAAAAAAGAAAGGGTACACTTTTTTTGAAAACGCCAGTTTACCAAAACCCCGACGCAAAAAGAGGGTATTACAGGTTTGACATGTGTACCTATGTGTCTGTCTGTGAGTCTGTGATGACACACATAGAGGCAAAGTGTTGCCAATCAAATAACTACGAGGTTCAACTTTCGTTTGCCACACTACAAAGCATGTAGGTACATTTTGCGCATTGCTATTTTTCCGTAATGTACATACAATCACATCATTCTAACTTGGCCCATTTTGCCACTTTCAAGTGGAGTGCATTTTGCATATTGTATAATTATCATATGTACATTTAATTGTTTGTACAATCTGCTACTGTACATTTGTCATGATGTACATTTATCATGGTGTAAATTTTGCCTATGTACTATTGACTGTTTTCACATTATGCGTGTACTTAGTGTACATTTTGCGTATTGTAACATTATAAGCTGAAGCGGTATTTTTCGCTAGGGAAGGTAACGTATTTGTCGTTATTAGCCTTTGCGCGTAATTAAATTAATTCTTAGTCAAAGTAGGGTAAAGGCACCAGTGCCCAGCCAGGATCCTGTAGTCAGCCTTTTGCGTCTTTATTTGCTCATAAATAGCGATATTTTTCGATTTAACCAATCACGAGTGGTTGAAAAGATGCTTTGATTCCTCATTCGTCAGTGCATCACGTGATTGGTGCGGTAAGTGGGCAACGGGTAGAATCAAACTCATTTAAACAAGTACTGTCAGTCGACTTGAGTGGTAGTGCCATGTCCGCCATTTTTTCAACAGCAAATAGTGTTTACGAAAAAGGTAAGAAAAGTTATGTCATTACGTTAAAAGTGACTGATTTTCTGCATGTGTGTGTTAATTACTAGTTTATCTATTAAATTTCATCAATATTGAACTAAATTATCGCTGATTTACATAAAAATTTAGGAGGCTGGATACTGGATACTATTTTTTTATACGACATCCAATGCTCAGCCTGCTGGGGCTGACTTCTGGGTAAAACACATATTTCTCATATCTTAACAAGAGTAGTCCATTAAAACCGTTAAATTTAAATAGTCAAATGGAATTTAACGTTCCCTACACAATTTTGAGAAAAACCCAGTAGTCGGCCGTATTTCAAAATATTTTTTTATATGGCTGACTACTAGGTTTTTGTGGCGCCAGTGTTCAGCCGTTCCTTTTTTTTCCGTTTATACCACGTTAGTGGAAAACAGGCATGCGGCCTGCCTGATGTTAAGCAATTACTGCCGCCTAGGAACGCTTGCAACAACCGAAGTATCACTCGCACGTTGCCGACCCTGCATAAACCTTTTTAACTCGCTGGGAAAACCACGACAGGAAGTTCATTCCACAATCTAAGTGTTCTATGTAGAAAACACCTTTTGAACCGAACGGTACGCGACCGTTGTGACTCCAAAATGTGGGGATGAACTCCCTGTCTATGGCGGGCGGTGCGATGGTAGAAAGTTGCTGAAGGCATCATGTCAAAAACTTCTTCAGAACACAGCCCGTTATAAAGGCGGTAGAACACGCAAAGAGAGGCGAAGTCTCTTCTGAAACTCAACGGCTCTAAACCGCCTGTAAGTTTGGGATCGTCGACAATCTTAACTGCGCGTTTCTGTACCGAGTCAAGTGGACTTAGCTGGTATCGTGGTGCGCCTGCCCATAGGTGAGAGCAGTACTCCATGTGGGGCCTGTTTTGCACTTTATAGAGCAGCAGCCTTTGCCTCGGGGTGAAGTAGCGCTTCGCCCTATTGAGCACACCGAGGTCCTTAGACGCCAGCTTTGCTTTGCTATCCAGATGACTGCGGTACTGCACATCGCTTGAGGTATCAACACCAAGGATCTCAATACTTTGAGCCAAGTCCAGAGCTGTGTTCTGAAACTGCGGAGTTACAGCGAAGGGGGTTTTCTTAGCGGTGAATGCGCAAACTTGTGTCTTCGTGGGGTTAAAGCGGACTAAATTAACTCGTCCCCAATCAGAGATTTTGGCTAGAGTGCTCTTAATTTCAGACACAAGTTTACTCCGACCCTCCTCCACTACGGAACGAGGGATGTTTGTTCTCCCCGTGTAATACGCCTCTCCGGTACTATCATCCGCATAACAATGAACGCCATCGATTGACAGCATATCATTGATATGCATCAGAAACAGCGTCGGGAATAGCAAAGAACCTTGTGGAACGCCAGCATTTATGCACGTGTCACTGGAGCAACGACGGCTCTTATGCATCTGCCAGACAAAAAGCTGGCGATCCATTCGCACAATCCCTCGGGAAGTCCGTAAGATGGTAGCTTCGAAAGAAGACCACGGTGCCAGACCGAGTCAAACACCTTTGTCATATCTAGGCTTACAGCCAATGCCTCACCTTGACTCTCAATGGCTTGTGCCCAACGATGAATCAGATACACCAGAAGATCGCCAGCCGAGCGACCGCTTCGAAAACCGTACTGTACTGGCGATCCCTAATGAAATCGCGATCCTCTAGGTACCCGAGGAGCTGGATGTTAATGACAGGTTCCATCAGCTTGGAGAGAAGGGAAGTTATTTCAATTGGCCTGTTATTTGCCGGGTCCGATCTGTCGCCTGTTTTTGGCACAGGGTGCACATTTGCAGTCTTCCACGAGGACAGAACTCTTCTTTCAGTATAGGAAAGCTCGAAAAGGCGCGTTAATATAGGACACAGCTCAGGAGCATACCGTTTTAACACCAATGCTGGTATGCCATCCGGCCCACTCGACTTATTAACATCCAAAGAAAGCAGCTCCCGCCGTACTACCCGCTGGGAAAAGCGAATTTCTGGCATGGAGTGTTCACTCCTCGGGATAGTAGGAGGCGTGGCGCCTTCATTGTCAAAAGTCGAGTTTGAGGCAAAGAGGTTGCCCCTAATTACATATGCTGCTGCATCAGAGGCCTCAATGGACTTACAAATTAAGACAAATTGTGAAAACGTAGGTAATGGTAATGGATATTGTCTTGGATATAAGTTTACCGACGCTTGGTAATAGTTCACTTTTCAACAACAGGTACATAATTAGGTACACAATTTTGAGGTCGCTTTAATTAATAAGTGGCTAGGCTGATTACTGGGTACACAGAGGCTGATTATTAGATTTTAGTGGCTGATTACTGGGAATAAGTGCTATTTTGTGTTTAAAACGAAATATAAAATTATGAAAGAAGTTTTTTTGTTAGTTCATTGTTTGTTTTAAAACACAAGTAAATAATGAACCAAACTGGGTAGTACATTTTATTGTCTGCCCTACCCTGTAGAAATAACAAAGGTTCAAACTTGAAATTTCCGTTAAAAGGCTGACTTCTGGTGCCTTTACCCTATGACAGTTATGAAGCTTTTTTGTTCAATCATTGTTGCTTATTGTTGTACTCCGACAGAACTATGGCTACAATTCGTATTTGTTTCATTATTCTAATTGCCACTTATTGTGCGTAGGTACCTACCAATTTAAAGCATACTTACTTATGTATAAAAAATATTTTTTTGAAAATGTATCGGAACCCGCATTTTGTATATTTTTAAGCTAATATTTACCTATTCGTAAAATTATTTTTCAAAAAAAAAACCTGTCAAGATCGTAACTATTTACTTTATTTGTAAGGCCAGTAGCCTAAATGTGGGTTAACTTGTAGTACAGGATTTTTAACAGCATGTATAAGTACGTTGTTGTGAATGTTTAGGCAGCGGCGGCGAGGAGGCGGCGTCGTCGACGACGGACCGGGCGACGGACGTGCGCTCCGTGCTGTGGCACCACGTGGCGCTGCGCATGACGCCCGCCGTGCAGCAGGTGGTGGAGTTCGCCAAGCGGCTGCCCGGCTTCCACAACTTGCCGCAGGATGACCAGCTCATACTCATCAAGGTAACTACCACCAAATTAAACCTGATCTTAAATAATCTTAAATAAACTATATCCTTTTCAAACCGGAAAGTCTGATGCGTAACGGTTTTGACACACGCGATCACAATCCAATGACAGTTTTGTATGCGAACGTTACACATTGGTCCTCAGGTTAGCTTGAAAAGATCCCTTTTAGGGATATGTTCACCTTTGTGCTGTTTTTGTTTTGTTGTTATTTTTTATTAAGAACGTTTATACCTGCTAAAATGGCAACGTTGCATTTTTGTTAGTTTTTCTCGATTATTCCATAAAAATTTAACGAAAATTAAAAATATTTTCTGATCGAACACTTCTTAATATATAAGTTAACTCCAATAATTATTCGTGATAGACTTTTACCTTAAAAACGAATTAATGTTTATGACCGGTTTTTAAAGAAAATAAAAGTAACGCATAATTATTGGAGTAGACACATTATCGTATATAGTGTTCTATCAGACAACATTATTAATTTTCATTCCATTTTTATGGAATAATCGAGAAAAACTAACAGAAATGCAACTTTGCCAGCTCAGCAGGTATAAACGTTCTCAAGTATTTTTGCGTTTGATGTACAATTAAGTTACATACTGTAAAAGGTTGGTTCTGGGCATCGAATTCCGAAATTAATTGGTGATTTGTTACGATAAGTGCGTCATTCTAACACATGATACAACCATTTTTATTGTCTTGAATGACCACTAACAGCCCATAGGTAGGTACTTTGAAATTTTGTACTAAGAGCAATGGTAAACAAGTGCGTCGGACAAAATAATATGTACTTCTTTAATGTTCATTTTTCGCCTGCCGTTGGAACAGAGTATATTTTAGTTTTAGTATTAGAATAATAAAAAGCAGGGGGATTTTACTTAACTATGCTTTGCGATGACTAAACTAAACTAACTCGTGATACCTCATGGACAACCATAGAAAACTACAACTAACTCATTCTTGCACGGAGATAGTCTCTGCGCGCAAAAGAGTGTCTAACCATTTTTTTTTGTCTTACCACCATCACCATTTCTGTTTTTGCGCGACATATTTTGCCAATATTGCAGTAGAAAAGTACGTTCGTTTAACTTTCCAGTCAGTTGAGTACCTGTCTTCATTTCGGCTTCGTCATGTATACAGCCAAAGAAACTGAAACACGTATCGGGTGGAACTGCAGATGTCAAATTGATATACCACACGTCTGACAAAGAAATCATGTGATTAAATTTTTTCGACTGTAGGTAGGTATTTCGTATACCACATTTATTTATCTAAAAGCATAAAAAACAATAATTTTGATCTTTGCGAATGTGTAATGTGCCGCATTTTATGAAAAATATTGCGATTCTCTTTTCGCTTCGTCCATTCCTTCCTTACCTGTAATTCTTCTGGCAGTACCTTTAATGGAATAATGCGATTTTGTCGTACTAGACTAGATCCGTTACAAGTTAGGCAGGGATCACTTGTAAAGGAATAAAAGCGAACAAGGACTCGCAATAGCTTTCTTAAAAGAACTACAGCGAAAAAATTACTCGCCTCGCAGTAGATACTAACTAAGAAGAAACTTAAGGAACGTTCCTTTCTTTTCATACTAAGTAACAATTTTGCACTACCAAAGGAACTACGCAAATAAGTAATCCCGAAAAAATGTCAGGTACTGGCAAAGAAACTAAGTATAGCGAATATCCGAATGGTTGGCAAACATAAATTTAACACAGTGGTGTGCATTGTTCTTGCAGCTTGGGTTCTTCGAGGTGTGGCTGACGCGCGCCACGCGGCTTTCATCCGCAGACGGCATCGTGTTTGACGACGGAACTATTATTACCCATAGTCAGCTGGAAATAGTGTATGATGTAAGTTTTTATAATATTGAGAATCGTAACAGATACCATGTCTTGGAGGGCGAAAACCGTTCTATCCCAGAATAAAATGACAACAGCAAAACAAATTAACACAAATTTACGTCCATGGTAGACAGCAGGTAAAAAGGGTCAGTAAAATACCCTCAATTTATAGTACTTTGTGCATTAAGGGCCGTAAGAAGGGAATAAATAATAAATAAATAAATAACACGGGACAATTCTCACCAATTGACCTAGTCCCAAAGTAAGCTTAGCAAAGCTTGTGTTATGGATGCTAAGCAACGGAAAAATATAATTACCTATATAGATATAGATACATACTTAAATACATGTAATTCATGTCCCGCGGGAACTTTACAATTTCTCGGGATATAATCCTATATCGTGTATGAAGTTGCGGGCAAAGGAAACGCGTAGTATGTACTTTAACGTTTTCTAAAATTCCAACCCTGAATCAGCGAAGCAGGGTTTCAAAGTTGGTAAGAATCATAATTAATTACGTATGTAGGTCGATTTTTGTATTACAAAATTTGCACTATCTGTCTAAAAGAGAATCTGTCTGTATTTGTATATATAATCCTCCGAAAAATTAATCAAAACACGAAAAAAGGATCGCAGAAAGTAAATGTATGTTACTCCAAATTTAACGCGAGCGAAGCCGCGAGCAAAAGCTAGTTATATATATAGAATATAGATTATTGTTAAATCGACTTTGTAGATTAATTAAAATATATAAATAATTATTAAATAATGAATAGGTACTTACATAACGGACAATTATTATTATTATTATTATTATTAAATATTAACATTTTAGCATTATTTAATTTGACTGTAGTACCTAAAGTTCCCGGGTCCATTCTATTGTCGTAATTAAAGAAAAAAAAGTTTTAAAATAGCGAGAATTTGTTTTGCTTTTGCACGGAGTTCTTGAAAGTTTTAAGAAATCACTATTTAAACAATTTTTTATCTGTGTGAATGTGTGACTTTGGCAAATTGTGATGCAGAAATGTTGACGCCACCAAAAATTAAACAGGCGGCAATGGAAGTGAGCAGTAATTCCCCTTACAGTAGTTGCATGAAATAAACGTGGGTGGTGCTCGCACGAGGGCGCTTTATTTTATTTGTATTATTAGTAAAAACGTGTGTTCTCAGGCACCGTTCGCGGCGGCCGCGCTGCGCTACGTGCGCGACGTGACGGCGGCGGCGCTGAGCGAGGAAGAGCTGGCGCTGTTCACGGGCGCGCTGCTGCTGAGCCCGCAGCGGGCCGGCCTCAGCGAGCCCGCGCGCGTCGCCGCGCTGCACCGCGCGCTCTACGAAGCCTTCCAAAACTCAGTCAGTGTAACTCATATTATTTTGACGACACTGCTCGGAAATATGGCCATATATAACCTGAATCCAGTACCCAAAACTGCCTATATATACATTAACAGCTGACTCATTTATGGCTCGCAAAACACGACAACAATGTAACACATTACGGTAACAGGTCGTATGTACTCATGGTACCATCAGCTAAATATGTGGTCTACTACCCTAAAGTTGATAATCATTTGAATGTCATAAAACAATAATGCCTGTCAACTTAAAAGTTCGACTTTAGCGATATTTTCATTTGATAGAAATTTGTTTAAAAATTGATAGACCACTTATTTGGCTGATGGTACATACGACTTTTTAGAATATATTTCAGAATTTCATTCTCGGCGTGCTGAAAGGACAATCGGACCAATCAAAAGTAATCATCTGCTGCAGAAATTAAATTGACCAATGAAAATGCGTCATTTATGACTTTTATGGGGTGTTTTTAGGGTTCCTTACCCAAAGGGTGCCAACGGGACCCCGCTGCCTGTCTGTCTGTCTGTCTGTCTGCCTGTCTGTCCGTCTGTCACAGGGATCTATCTCTTAAGCCGTAAAAGTTAGACACTAGAAAATTTCACAGATTATGTATTACCGTGGCCGCTATAATAACAAATACTTAAAATAAAATAAAGTTACAAATTAAAGGGGGTCGTCATACAAGATTTTTTTTCAACGTTTTTTGGTTGCTAGGCGTTATTAGCCGTTGCTAAGGCGACTGAGTCGCCTAGCAACGACTAGCTATTTCGTGTGAATATTTCCCTTTAAGTTTGCGATTTTAATGATGTTTTATAAAAGCTTCGATAATATAATATAGTGACTGTCTGATTGTGTGGTTTATTCGTTTTTGTGCAAAATTAAAAGCAATTTATGAACCACAAACCTCAATGAAGCCAACTTTGATAAAGCGATCGCCAAATCCACACCGTATAATCACTATGTTTACCTATTGTTTTTACACTAAAAAGTCATACTAAGTATTTAACACTATTTACAAGGTTTATAATACAGTTTAAAATTTATTCACACTAGTTGAGCTTCTTATTACTTAATTACACAACATACGAAGTCCGCTGAATTTCCCGCGAATGAACTGAGCCAAAGAGGATGAGACTTTAAAATTGTTCTCTATTCAAAATACGTGCACCTAGTGCTTACATTTTGGTGATATGTTTTTATTAACTTGTAATGAAATGTAATTAATTAATATGTTTGTTCGGGTAAAATTAACATTTCAACTTAAATTTGAAGTGGATATCTTCAACCGATTGAGCTGAAATTTTGCATGCATGTATAAATCCGATGACAATGCAATATTATTAGGACGTAGAGCTGATCTAATGATTAAGTTAGATGTTGGCCATAGGAACTCTGTAATAAAACGACACGACCGCATCGATTTTGGTCTCATTTCATTCGTCTTGACGACTACCTACTTTGGTAATCAGGGGCAAAAAGTACCGCCAGCAAAAAAGGTTGTATTAGATTTTTTTACAAAAAAATATTACTGAACTATTTGTTTTTAAAACATTGTACGGAGGTGCCCTTCATGTGTGAGTAGCTCCCACTCGCGCTTGAGCGTTTTTTTTCTTTAATGCATAATATGCACAAATGCTTTAATTTTTTAGTATGTAAAAACGCCACAGCATCGCAGAGGTCGGACATGATGAGGATGACGTTTTTATTTATTAAATATGTGGTTGGGCACTTGCCACTGAGAACGGATTTGTTTAAAAAAAAACTATGTTACAAAAGAAAAACAAAAATCGGCGGGAGGGGTGACTCTGTTTACTTAACGGCCCGGAATAGTAATATTATCGTAATGGAAATAACGACCCGATTATTCGTGTACGTCGCCTATACAAACTCAAACAAATGTCAAACTGACATGAGTTTTTATGGGCGTGTACAAGAAAAATCGGGTCGGTATTTCTATGTTGGTATTATCCGGGCCGGTAAAGAGGTGTGACACTCTTCGCAGGAGCAAAATGTTTTTTATTTCCTCGCAGAGGTCGTGAAAAGCACAATGTTTATAGTCTCGGCCAAAGAGTATTAGTATGGTCTCGGCCAAAAATGCAATAGATGAACTCGCATTATCGAAGGCCTCCCCTACGGGTCGGCCTTCAAACTAACTCGTTCATCTATTGCTTACTTTCTAGCCTCTACAACAATGTCTAGCCTGGGCCGGAGACTTCAGGCCGCTGTACCTGTACCACAAACCACAAAAATTGCAAGGGCTACAAATCGACATTAGTTGTTAACTTTCTCATACAAACGTTGGTGGTGCGGAATATACATACGAGTATATGGCATCTAGAATTCGAGCAAGAAGGTTAGGTAATTTTGTTGGATTATGATTATATTTGTGTGTTTACCCACGGTTTACCTTACGTTGTATGTACCTACAGGTCTACCTTATTTATTGGACTGCCAAACATGGAAGTTTACAAAGAAACCAAACCAATAACTAAACACATGCCAAAGGAATATATAGAAAAAGATAGGCGGGATAGGTAAGCCGAGGGGTAGGTAAAATAGGTCGTATGAACGAGTTATCCGCTTTTCTAAAGTTTTTATTCCTCCCATTTAAGAAATTAAACGCCAACGTGACCATTATTTTTATTTTCGTTAGCACATTAACAGCGAGGAGCGCAAAGTTTGAAATTTATTGACGGTTGCGTTTGTTTTCAGGTGATTACCGCGGCGAGCACGGGCACAGGCGCGGGCGGCACGGCGCCGGCGCGGCTGGCGGCGATGGCGGCGGCCACGCGTGACGTACAGACGCTGGGCCGCCGCCACTTGGAGCTACTGGCCTGGTGCCGCGACCACTGGCCGCGCCTCGTGCTGCCCGCGCTTTTCGCTGAGATCTTCGACATCCCCAAGGGAGAGGAAGACGACGCCGCCGACACGGAGCGCGCCTGCTCCTCTTCCGCACCCCCACCCTCGTCCTCAGACGCCGCCGCAGGCACCGCTGCCGCCGCCACCGCCACCTCCTCCGGAGTCTACAACGGCTTGGCTTCGCAAATACAGGGATAAGCCTCACCCTTTTCACAAATACAGGGCGTCCCAAGACCATGCCACATGAAGGGGAAGTATCTTAAATATTGTACTTAGATAGACAGTTGTACTGAAAGGAGACTTCATTTTTATTTTAAAAACAATTTTAATTTTAATCAAAGATTTTTAATATTTTTGATTAATCGCCTTTCTGAACCGGGAACTGAACACACCAAATGGTGAAAAAAAAAACACAATTGATTTATTACAATATTATTATTTTATCTTGTACTTTAAATAGGAAAATAATACTTACTAGAGTTATTAGTAGGTAATAGGTACTTTAAAATGATAATAGCTATCAGTATTTAGAAACAAAGTAAAGTCAAAGAAAAGGCTAAGTATTTATTTTCCTGGAATTGTAAATGTAAAATTTCATGGATAAAAATAATCCTTCTGATTGAGCCTTTTGATCGGTTTCGTAAAATGACGGTTTTTTTTACGATTTGGCGGTTTTGATTCCCGGTTCAGACAGACGATTATTCAAAATTCTATGAATGCCGTTAAAATGGTTTTAAAAATCAAAATGAAGTCTCCTTTCAGTTTCAATAAACTTGTCTTCCTACAATATTTAAGATACGATACTTCCCCTTCATGTGGCATGGTGTTGGGACGCACTGTATAGGTAGGTATTCAGCCACCAACAAATGTATCGTCCTGATAAAATTAGGTCAGACAACAGCGCTTGCATAATAGATAAATTATGTTCGCACACTCGCCCGATACATCCGCTAGAGATACAATCAACGAATATGTGGTCCAAGAGCCCGCGGCAGCCAGATCTTCTTTATAAAGTTTTTTATAAAAAAACTGCATAGGTGTATAATTTTGTCAGGCGTCTATTTAAACATATTTTAGGGTTGCCTGGCAGGGGGTTACTTTCCTAGAAAGTGTCTGGCAATAAAGGAAGTGATGACAAATATCAAATGAACAAAATATACTCAGAGGTACCAAATTTTACATACAAAATTACCTACTACTGCATATATTTGAGGGCCAGATTTTTTGCCGCTCAGTAGGTAAGTATACCGGGTGTGGCCTGTAATACGAGCAAATAATTAAAACATAGATCGTACTCGTCAAACTAAACAGCATTAGTTCAGCGACTTTTAAAAATAATGGAGTACGGAATCTTCCAAGTTTAGGTATATTTTATACCTTAGGCTGCTATTTAAGAGTAAACCTACTAATAATTCTCAAGCAAACTTAGCCGTTATAGTTTTCCTTGAAAGTTTGATATACTTACTACCATCCTGATTTTTTTCAAATCTTTTCCGTTTAGATTTTAGAGGGCGGGACGCTCGATTTTAATGAAAATTTGCACTTTAAAGTTGAATATTTCGCAAAAAAAGCAATGAATCGAAAAACCTATCCAACTATACCCAACACTATAGGGTTGGATGAGAAAAAAAAACACCCCCACTTTACGTCTATGGGAGGTACCCTAAAAAATTTTTTTTATTTTTTATTGTAACATTTTATCGGTATAGTTTACATATATATCCGTGCAAAATTACAGCTTTCTAGCATTGATAGTCCCTGAGCAAAGCCACAGACAGACAGACATGGCGAAACTATAAGGGTTCCGTTTTTGCCATTTCGGGTCCGGAACCCTAGAAAGTAAATATTTTTAAAAGTAGCCGAACTAATGTTGTTCATTTTGACGAGTATGATCTATGTTTTCATTATTTGCTCATATTGCAGGCCACACCCGGTATATCAAAACTGAGTTTTATACATTTTATATTATGACTAGGTGACATTTTATGTTATGACGTTTAACACGTAATATTTTCCAAAGCGCTCAATATGCAAATTGGGGGATCGTTATTACCTGTGTTAGTTTTGAACGTGAAACTACCGTTAGACTCACTCATATTAATTATATTGTCCCGGGTAACTCACGTCTTAAATCGAATTTAGCCCGACATGCTTCGGGCTAATCCGTAACCGTAACCCTTCGTCTTCGGAGCAACGCGACTCGGCGGCTGCTGCACCACGCGTACTGTGCGCCGCTGCTCTGCTCGCGCGAGCGTTGCTCCGAAGACGAAGGGCTACTGATTAGCCCGAAACAGTCGGGCTAAACTCGATTTAAGACGCGAGTTATCCGGGTCAATATATTTAATACCTGTGCTAGTACCATATATAAAAAAAAACTTTCAGCCTTTATACTAATAACGAAGGTGTGGCTGCCGCGGACACCGGCTCTTATGCACTTGTTTATCTACTTAATTTCATTCCAACATTCCGCGTAAGGCCGAGGCCGCACTACGGCTAACGCTGCGGCTTTTAACGCATTCACTGCCACCGACGCACATATGCGTTTTCGGGACTTCGCCCAGTGCCGCTGTCATACTCATTCATACATTTTGAACGCACATGTGAGTCGGTGGCACCTGTGGAAGTCAGGAGGCAGTGAATGCGTTAACCGGGTGACTTTGTGAATCAAGTAAACTAACAAAAGCGGCCGCACTAGCGGTTTTAAGTTTACTTGTATTAAAAAGTCACGCGGTTATAAACCGTAGAGTACCTATTCTCACAGTCCGAGTACAACAGATGATTTACTGACTTACATAAATAATGTTCAGGTTAGAGATGATAACCGTTATTGGAATAGTGAGTCAAAATGTTTTTAGATAGCAAACAGTAGAAAACAAAACCAACTTAAACTATCTCTCTCACATTACCTACTCATTGTCTTATTGTGCTTTTAAATCCTAGGTGCCCACGAAATGGCGATGTACCTTCTTCACTTTAAATTTTGCCATAGTTTTCACCTCATCTGCAAAACACCAGCAGCGACCAAAGTTCCGAAATCACTTGCACTCGTAGGTAGTAGCAATCAGCGACAAACTTCGTTAAATTTTCGTTGCGGCCTTCATTTCAAACTTCGAATTTCGTAGTACACGGCACCAATTTGCGACTGGCAATTACGATGTTCGGAAATGAAGCAAAGGGGTGCTATCTTCTACAGTCCGGCGAGTGGTCGGGTTGCCCGCCGAGAGGAATAAGCCGATCCCTCTGTTGGGGTAGGTACATCTACACAGACAATATTAACATAAGTTCTTTGAACAATGCTGGTGAGCTCTGCTATGTGGCCAAGGTTTTCTTATATCAGATCAAAACCAAGCGACGGCCAGCCAAGTGACTACTGACTGGAAAAGAGAGAGCTTAAGACCTCGAAGTGATCGGACGTGTAAATCCCGTGTGATAAATATAAACAACAGATAATTTAAATACGAGCCGTTTTAATATCGACACATGCACAGTCAATCTTAGGGGCGGTACAGACGGAAAGCATTTGAACTGCAACCTAGCTGCAAAATGTCAGTTCGAGTGCAGTTTTGCTGCAATTGGTGTAACTGCATCAAAACTGCAAACCGATCGTGCAGTCCGCTTACAGTTGACGTGTACTCCTGTCAACCGCACACCGACCGCAAGCTGGCTGCACGGCCGTAATGCAGTCGTATTGCATTTGAAGACAATTGCAATAGAACTGCGAAAGGAGGCATTGCAGTTACAATGCAGTTATATTGCAGTCATTTCAACTGAAATATAACTGCATTACGAACGTGCAGCCAGCATGCAGTCAGTGTGTGGTTGACAGGACTGCACGGCAACAGTAAGCGGACTGCACAGTCGGTTTGCAATTGTGGTTGTGATGCAGTTACACCAACTGCAGCTAAGCTGCACTCGAACTGCCACTTTGCAGCTAGGTTGCAGTTCAAATGCTGTCTGTCTGTACCCTGTGCCCTTTGTTCGATGTAAATTTATTTACAAAAACTTGCTTAACTTACATAAGAGATGCCTTAACTTAATAGTAACATATAAAATATTTCAGGAAAAAAACAAGTGATTCCGTAGTAAAACTGTAATAAGTCAAAAAATAAAATATTTTTCCTAGTATAGTTGTGAGTAAACTAAAGGTATAAAAAAATCTAATCAAGTCAAAATAGCTCAAGGGAAAATGTTGTTTCCTTATCCAGCTACGGCCTTACAGTTATTATGAAACTGAAAGTAGGTAAAGCCTGAATACATGCTCTTTCAATGAAAATGAAAAATATTTTTCTTAGATTAAGCGCCTAGTTGGCTTTAAAAATGTAATTTAATGGGGTGCAATAGAAAATACTTTAATTTTAATGTATTCCAAATCTGATCTCAGCTTTGAGACTGATCGACTCTATAACATCTTGTTATACTTGTCGCCAACGAGTGGCACCACTGTATTGGCCACAGAGTCTGACTTTCATTACCTAACTTAAATCAAGCTATTCTGATGACTATTTCGCTAGCAGTCTAAATGTTTGATATAGGAAAACCTAACAACCAAGCCGGACTGTTGTTAAATGTATATGTATGAAAGTCTGACTACTTATATAATATGATCCCACAGAATTGGAAACCGCCAAGACTAATATGTCCGTTTTGTTTACCTTATGATGTAGTCTGACCAGACCCTGATATGCAAAAAGGAGTTAAATCATTACATACGGATATTTTCTGAGTAACCAGTCCGTTTTATTAAGTAACAAGTCAGCAAACTTCGGGACAAGGGTGTGGTTCGACTAGCAAAACATTATTAACGAAAATTGTAAAGGAGCAAGAAGTTTGCAAGTTATAAAATTAATGATAATTAATTTTCACGCTTCTTTGCTGACAAGAAGTAGGTACTTTAGTATTGTATTAGTCAGCGGGCCTACACACGCGTACCATATAAAGCTAGTGCTCGCGGCAACTAGACCTTCATTATAGTACCTATAAAAGCTGAACTTCTTTTATATATGGTACTAACACAGGTAAGAACGATCCCCAATTATGAAATTAAAATATCACGAACGAAGATGAATTTTGAACATGAAACTACCGTGAGACTCACTCATATTAAATGATATTGTAACAGAAAACTCACGTCTTAAACCGGGTTTAGCTCGACATGTTTCGGGCTACTTCGTAGCCCTTCTTCTCAGGAGCACGCGACTCTGCGGCTGCCGCAACACGCACACTCCAAATGTTTTATGATTTTTTTATTGTACCATTTTGTCGGCATAGCTTACATATATATTCGTGCAAAATTTCAGCTTTCTAGCATTGATAGTCCCTGAGCAAAGCCGCGGACGGAAAAACAGACAGAAATGGCGAAACTATAAGGGTTCCGTTTAAAATTGCGTTTACATACTACAGTATGACGAATTTGAGGTGAAATTTTATGACGTTTGATGCGTGATAATTTCCAATGCGCTCAATAGCCAAATGTTATAATTGGGGATCGTTCTTACCTGAGAACTATATAAAAAACCTTCAGCCTTTATACTATAACGAAGACTGCCGCGGGCTCTTAATCGACCAGTCAAAATTCATTGCAATACAAAGATATGACTTTCTAAATCTAGAATTGTAACTGTTATTACAGGGTGTGTTTATTTTCCCTACATTTATATTGATAAGTCTTAAATATATTACTCAGTGGATATTAGGTACGTATGGTATAAGTAGCTGGCTCTTTACGTATCCGATTCAAAGTTGATCCACCTTAAAAACTACGTGCCAAAGAGAAGGTGCGACAAAAAACTACCCCCAAAAACCAAAAACAAAAAACTTTAAACTTTGTCCCGGCTTTTCGCAAATGATTCTTGCTGCTGTATCACTGCTACATATTATACTCCGCAAATTCTACTGGGTATGAATCTGACAAGTATTCCAGATGTTGAGAATACCTACGAAGGTAGATAAAATAAAAATTAGAATTATTTTCTAGTAACACCGATACGACAGTCTGCTGCTTACGAACAAAGTTTTATTTAGGAACAATAAAAAAAAATATTAGCATTAAATGGTTTAAGGGGTGTCTACTCGAAACTATAATAAGCAACGGTATCAAATGTTTCCTTCTACGAAATAACAGTGAATCAATTTGATTTCTGGGCCACCATTGAATGACAATAATTATATATATAACAGTGCTTATGGATTGATTGACGGAAATATCACGATGAAGGTTCTGTAGTGGCCTAGGAATTGGTTGACTGTGCCTAGGCAGAGTACTTATTACTAAGCTATTGTCATTGTAAATTTATCTATTTCAAAGCTATTTTTGGATAGTAAACATAAGATCACACTATACACGATGTATTTTACTGTGTTTATGTAAACCTAAGCAGAATAAGTTACTATTAGTGCGATAAAAAAATAAACAGAAATCAGTATACTTACACTCATCAAATACGATAAAAAAAATCTTGTCTTAATGTAGAATTTAGAGCCTTATTATAATCTAGATGTACTACTTAAATTGTTTACATACTGCTAAAGTATGCCTTGATAAAATCAATGTCATACTAACCGGATTAAATTGCATGTAGCAGCGAACTTTATTTTTTTCTTATCTCCCTACCTACTTTAATATGTACCTATACCTACTCTTCTCCGTTGACGTGAACGTAAATTCAAGAAGATCAACTGGAAACATGAGTCTGCCTCGAAATATTATTTTAATATATGTATATCTATAATAGTGATAAATGAAACTTAAATTCTAAGTAGGTATACATCCCGCGGCTCGAAACTAGCGGTGACCGCACTCCAATCCTCCAAATCTTCTGCCCCGCCGATCGCTCAGTTCCCCGCAATACCTTATTGTGTACTTCTGTGCATTAACGGTCGCCGCTAATCATTCGTGCCATTAGGTTACACGCATTCTACGGGCTCATAATACCTAAAATTAAGACTAAGAACTAAATTTTCGATCGTATTTATGATAAAAATAGTAACGAGATGAAATAAGATGAAATTCAAATTGATAATTACTTAATTTATTTCATCACCATCATCATCATCCCAGCCTATATTGCAGGGCACATGCTTCCTTTTAGAATGAGAGGGATTGGGCCTTAGCTCCCATCCCACGCGCGCCCTGTGCGGATTGGGAACTTCACACACACCATTGAATTTCTTATCAGATGTGTGCATATGAAAAACAGTGATTTCGAAATTTAGACATTTTTCCATGCAGCTCATCCACTTCTGCTGCTGACTGTAGACACATAATTTTTAGATTTGTCTGCTTTTGCAATAAACTGCTGGCTCGGCTAAGCTCTTAAGCGCAAAGAGGGATAAAGGTATCAGGTACATAATGAATAAAAATATATTTTGATTTAATGCTTAATTTGTATTGCCGCTTTCTCAAATCACAAAGACGAAACAATAAGTGTTAAACATAATATTTTAAAAACTTACAATTTAAGAAATTAAATAATTCTTCTTTCATCTTTAATAACAATAACAAAGCAAAGAGCTAATTTTAGAATGTTAGCGATGTATATCGCTAAGTTAAACAAGCTTTTCGTAATTTTAACTCGCCTACTATTTAAATGTATTATACAAAAACGAATACGATATTTCAAATCTGAAAGCCATAATAAAATAATTGTGGTAAGCATTATAACTTATAACAAACGGAATTTTTAACATCGAACTATTTGAAAATATGATATTAGTAAACTAAAACTTCATAACACACAAAAACATGTTATTTTATTACCTTTCTTACTAGGAAAGTTATATGTACATAGGGTTTAAAAAATGTATGCCTTTGAAATTCATAATTACTTCACCTTTTTAAAGAAATCAAATATTACAGAACACAATTAACCTAAAGAAAAGTGCATTATAGCCGAGGACAACTTTCTAGTTTGAGAAATGTTTGGTTCAGTGTTAATAACATTCATTTTCTTTGCTAGTGCTGATAGGTTGGCTCCCAACTAACTCAACTTTTCAATCGGTTCTCGATTTTGATCCCTGACCCTGAAGAAGCTGATTTTAAAACATTACTACGTACAGTCAGCAACAAAGATATGAATACAGCCAAAGAGCCTAAAAATATGTATACACGACCTTAATGTTCAGGCAATAAAGTCATGTATTCGTATTTTTGGCACTTCAAACGTATGTATATTTTTGTTGCTGACTGTACATCATTACAATTTAAAATGCGGTTTACCGACGACTACTTACAATTGTTTCATTATGCTAGTGTTAACACAGAACATTAAAGACGATTGATATACCGTTTAATTCTAACTTGTATGTACAGGTGAAACGACGATCAACTTTATTTTTGTACGCGAGTAACAAAAAGCAACATAAACTAAGAGTTCTCTACTTTGATGCAGGGGCACATGCCTATTTCTTCTTTCTCTCTTATTTGCTAACTATAAATAATCATTCACTCCCACAGACGAAACTTGGACTCTTTTATTTTCAAAAGTTGTATTAATGGCTTTTAGTTATACACAGCGACTGGTACATCAAGGATAATTAAGGATATTAGGTTTACAATTTTAAAGAGAGCCGGGAGATCAACTGTCAGCTTTGCTGTCTTCCGTCCTCGTACACGCTTTTTTGCTCGTGTCAAAAATCACCGGATTCGCTCTCCCCTAAACATGTGGTTCATAAAGCTGTAATCGTATAGAAAAATTTATTTAGCATGCCTCAGTACAAAAAAAACTAGATTTTATAACAGCTTATTTACGATCCACCTAACAATTAAATTCTTATAGCGTTTAAATCGTATCGCATCAAATGCTACACAGGCGTATGTGACCATAACAAAACCTTCAAGATCCACAATTGTTTACTTTTTCTACGATGTTGATGGCAAACCGAGAATAAACTGATTGATTCAGGTGTTACTTTGCGGAGGTCCATAGTAGAGGGAAGCATGTTGCTCTTACTGGCGGAGAAGCAAGGTAAAAATATATTGTAGTTCATTTAAACCGAGAATTGTTCAGTGTAATGATTTAACACGGGTTCTGCCTTTACGCAGAATTAATGTTTGCCAAATATTTCATTTCCCAACTCTCAATTTTCCAACCGAAACCAAAAAAAAAACTTAATTTATTTTCTTAAGCTTTTATAACACAGATTATAAAAGGTTAGGTTAGGTTAAGTTTGTTTTATGAAATATGAAGAGAAAATTCTGAGTTGGCAAATTAAATAGTTTGAAATTAAACATTTGGGAAATGTGAGTTGGGAAAAGGCAGAGAACCCTTTTTTAAGAAACAGGAGGGGCTAACGAGCAAGTAACAGAAGTAAATGGTGGGTAGCCGTTGTCCTAAAAAATGTAACTTTCACAAAGTTTTATTTCGGATATCAGATCAAAGTTTTGTCTGATATTCTTGAAAAGAAAATAAGAAAGTGATAAGTGTGGCAACATTATAATTTCTAAGTAAAACTTTACGTGTAAGACCAGGCAATTGCTTTAACCTTAAAGTAGGTCACGTTTTAGTTGGGCTTGATAAAATCACGCATTTACATGTCGCATATGTAAAAACTTTAGGTTGAACAGTGAATAAAATATGTAGACAATAATTATACAAGAATACAAAATAAGACTAATTAGTATTACCTATATTGAACGAAAATACCAACGTAAAACATTATATTTTCATATAATAAATAGCGATTCTAAGTAAATCACAATATATATTGAAAAAAAAATACCATAGACCAAAAGCTACATAGTTTAAAGTTGAAGGTTTCTTGGGGTTAGTCTCACTTCGCCTAAAAAGCAACTGGTCTATGTAGCATGTGGTCTAAAAAGCAGCTGGTCTAAGTAGCAAATGGTCTATAAGGCAACTGGTCTAAGTAGCAAGTGGTCTATAAGACAACTGGTCTGAGTAGTAAGTGGTCTAAAACGCAACTGGAAGCTGGTCTAAAACGCTTTTCGCCTAAAACGCAACTGGTCTAAAAATACAACTCGTCTGTAACGCTACTCGTCTAAAACGCTTCTCGTCTAAAATGCAACTGGTCTAAAACGTTTTTAGTCTAAATCTCATCTCTTAAAAAATGCAAGTGGTCTAAACACAAATTAGTCTCACTACCATAAGTCCGAAATCTTTTTGAGTAGGCTTCATTACGACTTTACACTAATATTATAAATGCGAAAGTTGGTGTGTTTGTTACAATCACGTGTAAACTAAATAGAAAAAAATTAAATTAATTTACAACATCAAAAAGCAATGCTCGCTTTGCTCGTGGTTCAATCCCAGAATCCTTCGCTTGCTCGAGTTTCAATTGTAAGCACTCGTGCCAAACAGTAACTTTCCACCCTTGCATAACTATTAGACAAGCTTATAATTTTAGACATGAACGTATTTCTTTATCGTATGTTATATAGCTATTAGATAGGCATAATATAGGTCTAAGGAATAAAATACTTCTTCATATTTAGACCAAGTGGCGTTTAAAACCGATTATCAGGTAGCTTAAGACCACTTGTTACTTAGGCCATCTGCGTTTTAGACCTATGGCTATGGTTTTTTAGGCCATTTAAGTTTTAAACTACTTGCTACTTAGACCAGCTGCTTTATAGACCACTTGATAATTAGACCAGTTGCCTTTTAGACCACTTGCTACTTAGACTAGCTGCTTTATAGACCACTTGCTAATTGGACCAGCTTTGTTATAGACCACTTACTACTTAGACCAGTTGCTTTTTAGACCACTTGCTACTTAGACCAGTTGCCTTATAGACCACTTGATACATAGACCAGCTGCTTTTTACACCACATGCTACATAGACCAGTTGCTTTTTAGATGAAGTGAGACTAACCCGTTTCTTGCAATTAGGTACAATCCGTGAGCTCTTAGAAAAAATTTCGGGATTCGGGGGGAATCGGAAGGTTTCGTGTTGTAGAAAATGTCAAAAAAATGTCTTTTTGATTTAGTAGCAATCCATGACGCGAGGAGTGCACTCGTTGTGTTTTCATTAATTTATATAGAGCAGTTAAAACCACCACTTACACCACATTTCCATGGGGAGTCAATTTAAACAAGGTATTTCTGCAAAAAACAAAAAAAAACATTTGACATACCCAATAGAAGTATATACTTCCAAATAACAGTAGTGTGTTAAGGTGGGGTGTTCTCTATTTAAATTAACGATGGCAGAATTCGAAAATTCTGATTTTGTTTTATTTGTATCATGACGAAGTCATATTGTGTTAAAACTAGAAAAAGATAAAGAAACGTAATATTATTACAGTAAGGTTTATTTTGTACTGATGGTTATTATTTACATAACTTTTTACGGTAACTGAAATGTTTTGCAAGTAGATAACAGAACAGTACAGCATATCACGATCACATGTCATCGTCAATACCCGAAGTATGCTTCTAAAATCCGAAGTTTCTTTTAAGAGCTCACGGAGTGTACCCACTTAGCAAATACCAACCGAATTTTGCTTAAAAGTGAAAAACATTAATTACTCGTAAGTTATGATAAGAACTACAAAAGCATTGAATGAAATAGAAAATAATTATCAGAAGAGTAACTTAGACCAGAAATTAAGCGAAATGAAATGTGTGAATAATCATCATGAAATTATTATCAGGCCCACATTCAAGGGTAGAAATTAAGTCAGAGAAAATATTAAATTCGAAAACGTTGTCATATTGAAACGTTTAAAGACTAATAAAACTTGACATTTACCTACCTACTAACGAACAGAACTATTTTTATAACTTAATTTCTACTCTTACTGTCAGAAATAGGTAAAAAATAGTGATTAACTTGGTAGCCTTTAAAAATATTAGCTTTCAAGAATAGCTACAAGAATGAAAAGCAATTTTAGATCTCCTATTTAGTCGTTTATCATTATCAATTCAAAGATTTTTTCTTAAGTAGGCTACCGGCAAGATTTACAGTTTTTTATAAAATATAAAAGGCAAGTTATATCCGCCTGGAATATCTCTACTAATTACTAGAACACTATGTTTCTATCCGGATTTTAAAATTTTGCTCCTACAATTATTTCAGACATACGAAATAAAGTTTCTAAGTCTTGTTAAATAAGTTTTAAGTAGAAATTACATTTTTAACACCTATTTCGGTAGCGGTACTTTATTATTCGTGTCATCGGATTTACACACACACGCACCACATTGCAAGATAATCGGAGTAATCAGACTGGAAATCGGTAAGTAAAACTAGACTTACAATTTTTTTAGGATTCCGTAGTACTGCAAGTAGTTGCCAACCGCACTATATACATAAATACAGTCAGCAACAGAAGTGGATGAGCGGTTACGCTGCTCAAAATGATCTACACGACTTTACTACCAAGATAATAAGAGTGTTTAGATCATTTTGAGCACCACAATCGCTCATCTACTTCTGCTGCTGACTGTACTATATTTTGAGTCTGTGTACTATATAGCATTCCGTAGTACTGCAAGTAGTTGCCAACCGCACTATATACATAAATACAGTCAGCAGCAGAAGTGGATGAGCGGTTACGCTGCTCAAAATGATCTACACGACTTTACTGCCAAGATAAAAAGAGTGTTTACATCATTTTGAGCACCACAATCGCTCATCTACTTCTGCTGCTGACTGTACTATATTTTGAGTCTGTGTACTATACACTACTGAAGATATATACCACTATTGTACGCAGAAGTATTATAATGTATCACGTGCGGTTTAGGATGACCTTTTTTGATTAGTATAACTAAGTAGTTCTCATCTTTTAACCCAGGGTCGTTTTTGTCTTTGTCTAAACCTATTTTTACCTATTTTTTGGGACAAAAACGACCCACTGGGCATATATGGGTTAAAATACTCAACATCCCATAACTTTTGCTTTATGAACGCGCCTAATAGGTATTAAAGACTGATTAACTAGGAAAAATAAAAACGCCATTTTAGTGTAGGTGTAGGGGTACCTGTACACGTAATCTAAAGAGGGGATGATTTTTTTGCAATTTTACTATACTATAACCGTTTTCTGAACGATATCGATAATCGCTATTTCAAAACCAGAGGCTTGTCATTGTATAACGCGCGGACGCTTGATATCGCATTCACTATTTCTTTCTGTCTAACGGTGTAAGATGGTGACCGAAAGAGATGGTGAAAGCGATGGCAAGAACCCACGCGTTAGGCAATAGGGCCTCTGATCCGATCCCTGGTACTCTTACGGCTTAAGAATTCCAAATTTCAACGGCATTCGATAGAGTGTATGATGATTCATGCATTTTTGACAATTAGGTACGATGGCATGAAAAAAATCAGCCTGCGTAAGATAGCTACGCCAACTGAAATGTTTTTTTCTTCAGAAATGCTTGTTACTTGCGTGATTGAAGAATGAACTAAGCTTTACTTATAATCTGCTAAAATTGTTGAATGTGAGTACGTGATAGTTGTGTTCTTTAAACTTAGGTATGTTGTTAAATTAAGCCTAGTAACCAAGGGGAACAAGCAAGCCTAACATGAAAGACGATGCTTTTACACTTGTTGGTCAGTGAGTCCCATTTCAACTACAGCACCACTACAGTATACGAGGGATGAGCGACGAGCACAAACAGGCGCGAATGCTCGTCGCTCTGTAATGTTTCGGTATAGTTAGTAATTATTTTGTGAGGGTACAGTTTGACATATCATAGTAGGTAACATAACGATTGGACGGAATTAATTTTCGAGTGAATTGAACAAACGGTAGGCGCGACGCTCCTTTAATTAAATATTGATTATTGCTTATTTGGTTAGAATATTTTATTCAAATAGTAGTTAGCCTCAAATTATGACTTCCAAAATATATTTTAACAAAAAATATAATCTATTCAACTAAATCGCACAAGCATTTCCGAATCATTGATGGCTAATTTGACTTGATTGTTGTTAAAATAAATCAGTTCATATGCACTTATTTTAATGTAACTGATTTTAAAAAAGGTAAATATGCCCGTAATTTATCAGAAACTAAGTGACCTATTTTTATGATACTTTCTCAAGGTACTTAAATAAACATAAAGAGTATACGGCAAACATACAGTTATAAGTTATAACATAACACTACATCTCACGGAACCCTTTCCTTATCATATATTCTTTTCCTTTGTAACAAGTTGTGGAATCGAGTCAGATGTTTGCACACAAATAAATTCGCACCATCATCTTATAATATTACAACTCATTTCATTGTCTGAATTTTTGGGATAAACATACATTACTTTATAAACTTTCTTCAGCCCTGGCATATTATTAATTTATCTCATATCACGCACGATAAATAAAGGGACCCTAATTGGGTTTTGGCTCCGAAAATATATATGTAAATTGGCAAACATAGAGTAAACAGTCAAAAGTAGCAAATGGATGAAAAAGAATTAAAACCGCAAATACAAAATTGTTAATTTCAAAACATTGTATGACTTTATGAAAGACGCAAAGAAAGTGATGCCTTCGTTTAATTTCCATTTTTTGCTGGCGTACTCTAATTCTCTAATCTTTGTTAAATACAAGCAATTCTAAAATACCAAGCAAATATAAAACACAACACAACCGAATGAATTTTAACCTGGTAGTTCATTCTGCATTAACTCTTATTCAAGCACAAATTTTTCAACATTCTGTAAAACATCATATGAAGAAAACAGACTGCGCAAAGTATCTACTTCATTAAATGTTCATTACTAAAATTTCATTATTTTCAAAACCTCGTCTCGTTTCGTTTCGCAATGAAACTTGTAGACGAGTATAAACCAACAAGTTGCTAAAACTAATGCTTTTGTGTTCTAAAATTGTATGTAGGTAGAAAGTGCACTTGGGATCTAGATCTATTAAAATCATTTAACCTTCCTTTTAGGACATACCCCAAGCAAAATATCACAAACGAAAGGTAAGTTATGACTCCATTCGATCTTTAGGTACTTGTACGTAAGATGCTAGCGATCGAATAGATAAAATAACTTTTAAATCAAAAGATAAAAGATAGAAACGAGTTTCCAAAAGTTCTTGCCTCCATGCTTATTGCTAGTTTAAATTTCATTTTAGTCTTATGATCCAGTTACTTAAGGAATAAGAAGGGGTCAATCGCGGAATGAGAGGTAATAAGCTGGAAACTCTTACACAGCTTCATTTTGGTGTCCTAATTGCATTAGGATACTCGCAGAAAACTGACTTTTTTACATTTTACCTTGAATAACTTACGACCCGGACACAAGATCTTATGTGACTTTTGAGACAGCATTTAGGGCACCAAAATGAAGCTGTATACGAGTTTCCAGCTTATTATCTCTCATTCCGAAGTAAATCTCCTAATATTACTGCATCATTGTTAAATTCATACATAAGCAAAGAAACTAAAATTCTAAAGAAAATACTGCATTGAGAAATAGAACCAAACCAAAAAGTTTACTCGAGCGCTGTGGTCACTTCACTACGTGCAGCGGCCGAATGGACTCAATAATTTGCCTAAATATATTGATGATATGTTATTGCTTTCTCAGACGCCTATGGGCCTCGGTACTTTTGCCTGCGCTCAGTCTAAGTTCCAATCCAAACTATAGAGTTCGGATCAAAATTACAAAACAGTTTATTTTCATACAGAAGACAAATTCACTCCTAACACGTAAGTACCCATAACTATATAAGCAGGTGGTAGGACCTTGTGCAAGGTCCGCCCGGATTGCTACCACCATCTTGCTCGCTAATCCTGCCGTGAAGCAGCAGTGCTTGCATTGTTGTGTTTCGGCGTGGAGAGTAAGACAGCCGGTAAAAATACTAGCACTTGAGGTATCCCATCTTAGGCCTCTAGGTTGGCAACGCATCTGCAATACCAGGAGTATTGCAGATGTTTATGGGCGGTGGTGATCTCTTACCATCAGGAGATCCACTTGCTCGTTTTCCAACCAGTCGAATAAAAAAAATAAGAGAAATAAAATCTGTGCTGTGCCCAGTCTGTTGTATAAACACTGACACTTCAAAAAAATTAACCAACAAGGTCTCCTAGCCTCTTGCAAGTGCGAGTAAGCGTAACCGTCAATATTAACTAGTGTTTGATGATATTAGAAAATATTTGCTAAATAGTAACCAGCACCCACCCCATCTAACGAAAAAGAACCCTTGGAGCTTCTGAGTTATAAGTCGCGATATTCGAAATGCATGCAGATTTGGTACAGATGTGCAAGTTGCGGAAAGTTTTCAAAAAGTTCGTAATTTCTGGAAATTTTCACAAGAAATATAGGAAATTTAAAGTTAAGAAACGGAAAGTCTCAATACCCATACAAAATTGTGAGAAGTTTCCGAAACTTTCCTATGCGAATAATTCCGCAATACGGTATTTGACTATTTTTTATATGTTTTATAAATGAAAACTTCACAATACCTGTTATCGAATAGAGAAACAAATTTTAAGCTACCTTTACAAATAACAAAGTTATAAAGGTTTGCAATCCAAGATTAGACAGAGAAAGACATACTGGCATGTGACATCACACGCTAGTAGCGCCATACTTGCTGCATAGAGAAAAGCGTTTGAGAAAGAGACAGGTATATAGATTTTTCAAAAAATCACTATAAAATCAATTTTCAACTGATTTATGTTTTTTCTCGCTAAACACTTTCTGTATACCTATATTTTCATAATAATATATAAGACATGGTAAATTCAGGAGTATTCATTCAAATACCGTATTTTGGGAAGTTTCCTTTGGCACATCAGTAAGTTATGGTACCACTGAGATGTTGTTTCCATTATGGGCCAATATTTTGCATACGGGTGGTATTTCACTTATCAAATATCTTTTTCCAATTCCAGTGTTACATTCAATTTATTTTTATGTATTTTTATTTGTTGCGTAACCATATTGATTTAAATATCCATTGGATGAAGTCGTCCAATATATTAGAACTATAATGATTTTTTCTCATTAAGGCACTTGTCCCACCGCCGACGATGAGCGAGAAGCGAGTAGAGCGAGTAACTAGAAACGAGTGGGTGAGCAGCGAGAAGCGAGTGTAGTTCTGTCGCTGGCTGTAAGCGAGCGTTCGAGTGCGACGGGCGATTACTCGCTCCACTCGACTCGCTCGTGCGGGGCGGCCGCCAAGCTGGCATCGCTGAGCGAGTATCTATAGCTCAGCGAGTTTTATAGCTCTTGTCGCTGCAACAAAAGATGTAAGAACGAGTTCTCGCCGACAGTGTGAATAGCCAGCGATCAACTATTAATATATGTGCCTCTTTTACTCACACAGGATCTTATATCTTTTGTTCGTTTCTTGAGCGAGAAAATAGTCGATAGCCAATCGTTTCCTCGCTGGCGGTGAGACAACTGCCTTAGCTTTGTCCGATTTAATATTTAATCAAAATTCTTTAACGGATGCCCATTTCACTTTTTTGTTACCGGTTCGCTACAACAAAATGTCATAATACCAAGTTACGTATTACGTACGACGCAATGTCAAAACAGATTAGTTTAAAAATTCACATTGCGACGTACTAAGAACATGGTTGTAGCAAACCGGTAACACTTTTTCGTACAACATATTTTCTTTTTTGCATAGCCAGTCATTTATAGATTTCATGTTTGATTAAATGCACATTGAACATAGATATTAGATAAGTGGTCCCAACAACAATGCCCAAGCAACATTTTTAGGTTATATTGCAATCCCTTGATTCTCTATTGTTTGACTGATCGATTGGTTGTGGCCCGATCCCACAGCCGCGCGCCGCCGTCAAAGCCCGGGCTCACGTCCGTTGCGGACCACCGGCATCTCTACGGAGCACCACAACGTATATCCGATACGATAACTCAAACCAATCATTCAAACAAACCAAAATACGACCGTCTAATACTAAAGTAAGCACAAGATTTAAAAACCAAGAGCAAGGCTTAAAGGGGTAGTGGACAACAGTATTTACTGGTACAGGTGCTGGCATTGTAGCTTGCTAGACTATCAGATTGAACCTTATCACAAAAATACTGTTGGTAACGTTTTTTTATTTATATCCATAATCATGTGAAATTAGATCTCTAACTATTCTCATGTCTGATGTAAGTTTTCTTTATTAATATTGTCACACGCATAGTCCCTAATTGTGCAATTTCTACAAAATTTAATGCAAATAGACCGTAAATCTAAATTCCTCCATATACTACATATAAAAATATTTAAAATAGTTTTTTTTTTTTAATCCATTTTTGCATAATCCATTATTGGTAGCCAGCAAGCTGTTTTTGCATTTATCTTCATGCTCAAACATTAATAGCAAAACTACTCGCGTGTAAAGAGAAATAACCACGAGTGCGTAGGTACATAATCAAAATAATGCACTAATGTGTAACGTGGCACCTTTATCAGCTGGAGTTAACATTGCAGTAGTTTACATGAGTAGAGCGAACAATGCCTTTAATAATGACCATTTAGGTAAAATATTGCTATTATTTTGATTGTTAGAAGATCGATGCTTGCGGAAAAATGAGTCCGAAATCAAACGTAAAAAAAAACTGAAATAAATAATGACATAAACAATAACGTTAACACATGAAGAGCTATAATTAATTATCAATTAAAACAGAGAGCACTCTAATCAAAGCATGTTGCGGGCGACTATTGGTACAGTCACTTTTACAATGCTGGATGCAACAGAGTTCAACGAAGTAAGAACATGAACGATGGATATGATCTCAATATATTTAAACTCAAATGTCCACCTTGATCTGATTTTGCCCGTATTTAATATTATTATATTCAAATGAATGGATTGGCAAGGGAAATTTAATGCTAGGGGAAAAGAAATGAAAAGGGAAACAGAGGAGACGCGTTGACGTAAGTGTCATTTCTGTGGAGGTGGTAACGGTGTAGGGAAAGGGGCGGGCGCGGCGGCGCGCGCGCTCACTTCTTGGTGGGCGTGCCGCGCTGTGTGAGGCCTTCGAACCGTTTGAACGTGTAGTTGATGAACACCCAATCCTTGTACGCCACCTCGCCGTCTTGCGTGATCGGGGCCGCGGCTGCAAACACAACAAGGTTCCTTTACATCTATATTTGATTGATCATCAGTACGAGGGCTGCCTTTTAAGTTCTGTCGTTTGCAAACCTCCCGTGACTATTAAAAAAAAAACTAGTATCATCTTAAAATATTTAAATTTAGAATTCGAAAACAAAAGAATGATTCGAGATCAGCCGAACCGTTTTCGTACAGCGTCGGTTCAAAGTTGACAAGTCAGTTGTGAAAATGGAAATTTGGAATGAAAATTTACGTGCAAGAATTTTTTTACAACTTCAAAAGAAGTTTAACGCGTCTACAGTGCTTTGAAGAGCTTACTACTGTTTTTAATAATAAAGCACCATGCAACCGGACTGTGGAACGCTGGTATTTAGAATTTCTACGTGGTTGCTCTAGTCTTAGTGATAGGCACCGTGAAGGCCGACCCGTAACCCAGGAGAACATTTTTGCTGTACGGCAACTGATCTTAGAAGATCGCCATGCGACATACCGTGAGATAGAAGCTTCATTAAGCATTTCAGGGACCAGTGTTCAAAATATTTTTTCATGATCACTTAGGCGTAAAAAAATTTGATCTTACGCGGGATACCACATTTACTTAGTGAAGACCAAAAAATGACTCGCGTTAGATGGTGTCGCAAAACTCTGCGGCAATTCAACCGAGGAGACTCTAAACACGTTTATAACATTAGCAGAGGTGACGAATTTTGGATATATGCCTACTATCTGGATTCTAAACAGCAGTAGACTATTTGGGTGTTCCAAGATGAGCCAAAACCGACCAGAATAATACCCTAACCGAGCATTTCGAAATGGCCACGTTGCCACCATCGTACTCGAAGACAGTAATACAGTTAATGCTGACTGGTATACCACTGTTTGTTTTTCTGAAGTTATCGGCGAGTTCCGAAAAAAATACCAATACCAATACGTCGTATAGTACCGCACCACGATAATGCTAGCTCGCACACCGCCCGGCAGACAATACGGTATTTGACAACTCCGGATTTTGCAATATGTTAATATTATTATGAAAATATAGATAAACAGATAGTGTTTAGCGAAGAGAAAATTTAAACCGGTTGAAAATTGGATTTATAGTGTTTTTTTGAAAAATCTATATACCTGTCGCTTTCTCAAACGCTTTTCTCTATGCAGCAAGTATGGCGGTACTGGCGTGTGACGTCACATGCCAGTATGTCTTTCTCTGTCTAATCTTGAATTTCAAACCTTTATAACTTTGTTATTTGTAAAGGTAGCTTAACATTGTTTTTCTATTCGGTAACAGGCATTGTGTACTTTTAATTTATAAAACATATACAAAATAGTCAAATACCGAATTGCGTTTTTAAAAGAGCAAAACGTCTAATAATACGTAAAAATCTGGAACACCCGCCGTACAGCCCAGACTTACGCACTAATGATTTCTTCACTTTTCGAAAAATCAAGCAACGACTTCGTGGTCAACGATACCGGACGCCTGAAGAAGCGGTTGATGCATACAAAACGGCCATTTTAGAGACCCCGACAGACTCGAATAAATCTTTCGAAAACTGGTTCGATCGAATGAAAAAGTGTATTAAATATCACGGTTATTACTTTCAAAACAACAAATACCATTTGACTCTTAAATTCTTTAGTTTTTCGAAACGACAGAACTTAAAAGGCAGCCCTCGTAATCATTAACATGTTAGATTCGATTAGAACTACAAGTGAGGTGGATAGGAGAAAAAATATACTAAAATAACGCGATCAACAGACCAGCAATAAAACGAAGGAGTAATTTTTTTTATTCGCTGATAACAGAGTAGTCAAAATTTGTATGACAGCTTTGTTTGTTTGCAAATGTCCACATGAACACACTAAGTAAGTAAGTTGTTATGGTTTTCATGCGAACAAGATCGCAGCTAGAGATGGATGCTGGTCAATTTGATGTGAAACATGATATAGTACATTGTGTCTTAAGGGCGGTAAATAAGGAATTACGAACGAGAGTCTATTAGAAGCCCGAAGTCGAAGACTGAGGGCTTAAATGAGTCGATGTTCGTAATTCTAGTACCGCCCGTGCGACATACAATGTTTTTCATCACATTTGCGAGTAAAATTTTGTATTTCTAAAAGAAAAAATATAATTGTTTCAAATATTGGCGATATCATAGGCTGCGCTCTTGGCAGCGTCGCCCTCCCCCTGCCTCAGCATGTTGTGCCTGAGCCGCGTGTGCATGTGGTCCTGCTGCTACGCCATGCGCAGGCTGCGCAGCGCAGCACCATCAGTACGGACATTTACTCATTTACCGACCTTGGGCTTCATGACAGGAAAATTTGTACGCGCAATGACTCATTTACCGACCACGGGTTTCATGACAAGCACATTAAGGTCGAGGGTTTTATTTGGGGGGTTGCAACCAAGGTAGCCTGCATGTTTCGACGCTGTTTACGAGCAAGTGTGATGAAAAATAAATTAATAATAGATTAGATAAACATCTCACGACGCATTACTTTTGTCTGAAAAGCGGGCGATTCGTACAGTACAGAATATATCATCGGTTGGAAGGATGGATGTTACTTCTTTGTGCTTAAAATAAAAAAAAATAACGAAAAAAATATACTCAGCGGCACAAAATGCGGCCCATTTTTCATACAAAATTACCTATTACTGCATACATTTAAGAGCCAGATGTTTTGCCGCTGAGTATACCATTAATGTGATCCAGTTGGTAGGACACCTTTGGCGCGTCAAAGTCAAGGCGTGTTTCTAATGAAAACAATTTTTATTATTTGTCAAATTCTCTCCTTTCTTAATTATCGTCATCGATAGTTATAGTAGGTAAGGTACTGTCGAACCAACTGAATCGTGACCCAATGTGGAAACTTTTCGTAGAAAAAGTCATAGTGACATCTCATAGCTTGACAAGGGAATTTATTGAGTCACTTATTGGGAGAACGTTCTAAGGTGAGTCAGGAAGGAAATGGTTCAACTGTACACAGAGAGGGGGTACATATGATCGCTGCGCAGTGACACTTACGTATCTCGAGCTTGACGTCAGGGAAGTCGTCAAAGTTGGAGGTGTCGTCGATGGAGCGCACTTCCACGCTGATGGCGGCGGGGCGCTCACGCACGTGGCTCCAATCCACGCCGCGGAAGAACGACACCGACTTCACGTCCTCGATGCCGCGCCCCGAACCAAGCCTGTGGAACAAAACACCGCAACTATAAGGCTGCGTTTGCACCAAAGATGTGCAAGAACGTGTTGCAAGGAATGTTTTTATCATTCATAAACCAATAGAAACGCTTCATTTGTCTATCCTCGCATGGCACGTCTCTGGTGAAAACAGAGCCTCACACAGTATATTACACTAGGGGGTAATACAAAATACATAATGGCTTAAAATGCAAGTCTTGGCACCAGTCAAATGCGAGAGCGATAAACATATCACCTACCACCTTGGCTTATCTTTTTTCTTGACCAGGAAATGGGATTTGTGGTAAATGCCCAGCCCAGAATGCCCAGCCCAGAATGATGTAAATTGCTTTGGACTATTTTCGTCGAATAGCTCTGCTCGTCATTAGTTTCACCCGTTTCACATCTTGACATGACATTTATTAAGTTTATACCTGCTGAGCTGGCAACGTTGCATTTTTGTTAGTTTTTCTCGATTATTCCATAAAATTGGATGAAAATTAAAAATGTGGTCAGATAGAATTCTTCTTAATATATAAGTTAATGGGTCTTTTTAAAGAATATAAAAGTCTATCACGAATACTTATTGGAGTAGACACATTAACTTATATGTATATTAACCCTTTACCAGGCCCCTTAGAACTAGCGTGTCTTCATACGTACTTTATATACTGTTACAACCGTATTTAACGCCTTGTAAAAAATGTATTTACGAAAGTCGGAGATGTTCCTTTAAACCAGAAATAAAAATGTGGGTTACGGTTATCCCATCGCCTGTCTAAGTAATTAACTGTCATACTCGATTTTGTCTTATTATATTCTTGATCAGGCGAAGGGATATATTCCTCCCACATCTTATTCTTCAGGGAAAGTCTTTAAAAGGAGATTTTACAGCTAGGTACATGAATTCGCTCTAGGTTGAACACAAAATCAGTTTTATTACTTACGCGAGTTTTTATGACACGACAAGACAATTTACCGGGCCATGGGAAGAATAGCTCCCGCACAGTTAAACTCTAATAAGGCCATGGGATAATGTCAACCCATATCCTAATTTTGGTCATACACAAAAATGCATGAATATTTAGCAAAGTTTAAGATTACATTACCTTTCAACACTCAAAATCTATAAAATATCAAAAAAAAATTCGATCTATGAACTTCTGTTTCATAGAAATTAAGGAAAGTGTTCCAATTTCTCCGTAGTTTACTGAAATTAGAGTTCAAGTGAATCTAAACGGCTGCCAAAGATATACTACGCGATTTAGAAGCGTGTTGTGAATGAAGATAATAAAATACAATTTTCAGGGATCAACAAAATATTTTGTAGGAGGTTTGGAGTTAAAACCTGACTACGGTAACCGATATAAGATGTGGGAGGAATATATCCCTTCGCCTGGTAAAGGGTTAAGAAGAGTTCTATCCGAGCAGATTTTTAATTTTCATTCAATTTTTATGAAATAATCGAGAAAAACTTACAAATATGCAACGTTGCCAGCTCAGCAGGTATAAACGCTCTTAAGAGAAGTCTCCCTGACGGCCGCTGGCCGCGTTAGGTATTCGTTTGGGATAAGCTCGTATTACCATAATTTGATGATCGAAAACTCAACAAAAATACTTACTTAATTTTCGCTTTCATATTTAGTAACAAATTTTGCAATGGTTAGGTAACGAAGTTGTTTTAGTGAACTTTGGGAATAAAATAGTGCTCGGTGATAGACATAACTGGATATAGCAAAAAACTTAGTTAATTCTTACTTCAATGCATGTGCAAAAACAACAAAGTTAATGATTTTACTAACTTTATTGTTTGCTTTATTGACAGAAATAAGACTGAAATTTGCTGATGACATTAAAAAGTCAATTTCACTCTACGGGGACGACAGAAAAACCACAGGCATAGACAATTACGTCTAGTCCATTTTAACCAAATATCATCTACTTCTGTTGCCTAGTTTTCAAATGAGACCGGGACTACGTTTGTATGGAGAATGGAACGAAGCGACATCTCTTAAACCATATCGTTTCTCAATCAAATTTTCTGACAAGCAGTTTAAGTTTTTGTGTTTGTCAATGTAAAAAAGAATAACTGGTACCTGCGATCTGGCTCGGAGCAAAAACGCATTATTGTTTCCCGCGCTTCTTCACTGATCGGGATCTCTGGAGGGAAGGTCAGCGACTCCCGCCAAGACATCACCTTCCTGTACGTTTCTTGAGGAGATTCAGAGCAAAATGGAGGATAACCGATCAGCATCTCATACCTGTAAGAATATTAGATAATTACGAATTAACTTTTTGTCATCTAAGCGAGCACATACAGGAAAGGTAGCTCTGCAGGCGGAGGCGAAGCCGCAGAGTAAGCTAGTTTATTTTTACAAGTGCATTGGTAATTAAAAAGATTGATTGTTTTAATTGTTCATTCCTCTTGCAAAATAATAAATTTAAACTACACCAGAATAAATAAATATCATGGGACCGATACACAACAGAAAAGTACATTGTTGAAGACATTATTTACAACAAAATTACAAAAATCACATGTATGATTGATATATCGGCTTAAGCAGCGTTTCCACCAGAGATGTGCGAGGATGTATTGCGAGGAATATACTTTTCATTAACCAATAGAAACGCTTCATTTACCTCGTTTCGCTCCGCTCAGCTGTGTCCACCGGAGATGTTCTGTGCGAAGATGTGTAAATAAAGCGTTTCTTTTGGTTAAAATTCATTCAAGCCGCGGTGGCCTTGTGGTTTGACCTATCGCCTCTCAAGCAGAGGGTCGTGGGTTCAAACCCCGGCTCGCACCTCTGAGTTTTTCGAAATTCATTTGCGGAATTAAATTTGAAATTTACCACGAGCTTTGCTGTGAAGGAAAACATCGTGAGGAAACCTGTACAAACCTGCGAAGCAAATCAATGGTACGTGTGAAGTTCCCAATCCGCACTGGGCCCGCGTGGGAACTATGGCCCAAGCCCTCTTGTTCTGAGAGAAGGCCTGTGCCCAGCAGTGGGACGTATATAGGCTGGGATGATGATGATGATTGGTTAAAAACACATCCTCGTACATTATTTGTAGAAACGCTGCTACAGTCAAGATAACTAATCAATTGGCTATTCCGTCGTTAGTTTTTGTTTAAAGTCAGAGGCAAACGTAGAATTTATTGATTAAATAAACAAACAAATATGTGTACAATTCACAAGTTGTGATTAACAACAGAAGGGAGCCACTAGTAATACACAATAGGCATTCAAACTAGAAATGATATATAAACGAGGCTACGATAGTACAATACGAACGATGCCGGAGAATAAAGGTAGTCTCCGCAAGTAACTTAGGTCGTAGCACATTGCTGTCACAAGTAAATTAAGCTTAAAAAGAACTTTGACTATAACACTTCAAGCTGTAAACAAAACTGTAGGCAAACTGCAAAAATATAGATTTAGGAAATATACTAAGCGGCAAAAAATCTGTCCCTCAAACGTATTCAATAAAAGGTAATTTTGTATGTAGAGTGGGCCAAATTTTGTGCCGACGAGTATGTTGTTGTTTCTTTAAAAAAATATGGCTCTGTCCATCGGAGGACAATTTTGCTAGTGTCTAGTAGTTTTTGCCGTTGTACGGTAAAAAAATTCTAGAAAACGAAATATGAGACGTAATGGTGGATGAATGATGACAGCGCGACCGAGTATATTTTTAGACTTATGAGGCGTAGACTTTTATGGCTGACGTGCTGATCATCACTGACATGAAGTAAAAAAAAAAAATAGGCAACTCTATGGAATTCGAGTTATTATTATTACGATGCCACAATAACTCGATTACCACAGGGTTGCCTATTTTTTTTTACTTCACGTCAGTGATGACAAGTATGGCAAAGCTTGTGTGTACATATACTAACTTCATGGAGTTGTATTCGAAGTCAGATAACGATTCTTTCACTCTCTGAGTTGCTTAACAAGAATGTTCACTACACGACACTCAAGCAGCGCTTCCACCAGAGATGTGCGAGGATACGTTGTGAGGAATACGTTTTTTTATTAACCAATAGAAACGCTCCATTTACCTCGCCTCGCTCCGCTCAGCTGTTTCCACCTGAGATGTGCTGTGCGAGGATGTGTAAATTAAGCGTTTCTATTGGTTACTGAAAAACAAATCTCTCGCAACACATCCATCCTCACACATTATTGGTGGAAACGCTGCTTAAGCCTGTTAAATCGCAATGCAAATTATAAAAATAACGACAAGATAGAAAATGACAGTAATTTGACACAAACAGAATTAGAAAAACATTAAGAAATAAGGATAGAGAGCTTAATTTTTTTTCAACCGTTTTTATTCATGCAAGCTTTTCGGTTGACCATCCGCTTTTTATTGACAGTAGTTGCACGTCATCCAACCTACATTCACATACCGAATTTCAAGACTATCCGTAAAAAGTGGCACTTGCATTATGGCTTGATGTCACTAATTGATAAAGAATAATTAATATTTCAAATTCCATCATAGCTCTGTATTAGCTCATTGCGTCAATACTAATCGTAATAAACCAAGATGCAGAGTTATAAAAACATTTCGATCAACAGTCATGCTGCCAGTCCAGCCAAGTTAAAGTTAATATCGGCTTTTTGTAGACTCCACAAATCAAAGTGCAATATAAACGCGTTCATTAGGAATGAGCGTCTTAATGTGACTGAGGTGTGCATGTGGTGTAGTGTAGTAAGTGGGCATGAATGTGTTAGGTTAGACGGCAGCAAGTACTCACATGATGACGCCGAGGCTCCACCAGTCGGCCTGCGGGCCGTAGCCGGTCTGCAAGAACACCTCGGGCGCGATGTAGTCCGGCGTGCCCACGGTGGAGTAGGCCAGCGCGCGTCGGTTGCGCTTCCACGACTCCGCGCGCCGCTTAGAATCCATCGCCGACGACGACGTCGAAACTGAAAAAAAGTCTAACGTGACGATTCCACGAATTATTCATCTATAAAACCATGACACATAAATAAACAGAAAATAACCATGAACTGTGTGATAACGTACTGAAGTCGGAAGGAGTGGCGCGTGACAGGTCTCGGTAGAAGTCGGTGCGGTGGCTCTTTTTAAGGCCGGTGCAGAGGCCGAAGTCACTCAGCTTGATGTGCCCGCGCGCGTCCAGCAGTAGGTTGTCGGGCTTTATGTCTCTGCACACACAAATTGTATTATAGCGTTACGCGATCTAACTACTAATTCATTAATGAGCATAGAAAGTTATATTACCTATGTATAAAGCCGAGTTTATGTATACTGTCGATCGCCAAAGCTGTTTCAGCGACATAAAACTGCGCACATTCTTCGCTCAATGTATCTTTCTTCATCAGAAGCGTCATCATGTCTCCTCCGGGAAGGAATTCCATAATGAGGTATAGATTCATAGGATCTTGAAAACTATAATACATCTTCACTACCCACTGATGGTCCGCTTCTACCAGGATGTCCCGCTCGGCTCGGACGTGTGCCACCTGAACAAATTTTCACATAAATCTATTGGTTAACATACAGCAAGACCTTTGTAAAGAATTTGTACTTTGACCACTTCAATTTACCCTATGGTTGATCAGTTAAAAATAGTGTTTTTTTTTGGTAAATTTTTTGTCACTCACTTGTTCCTTTTCAAGCATATCGGCTTTTCTGAGTATTTTCATTGCGTAAACATGACCGGTATCTTTCTTTTGAACAAGCCGCACCTCTCCAAACGCGCCTCTACCTATAACCTGTAAAAATTGTATGAAGTAACATGGTCATTGTCATTACAATCCATTTCTTGTTTACCCAAGTGGAAGGAAGCAAATTAAGTATACCGACGAACAAGAATAACGGATAGCTTTTGAATTTTGATACAGTTTTGTATTTTAAGTGACCTGTTATTGTTGCCCGTCAAAGTAGAAGGGTTTTTTTTTTATTCGACTGGATGGCAAACGAGCAAGTGGGTCTCCTGATAGTAAGAGATCACCACCGCCCATAAACATGTGCAACACCAGGGGTATTGCAGATGCGTTGCCAACCTAGGGTGTTGTTGTTGTTGTTATTATTACCTTTAGAGGCTCAAAGTCCTCTACGCCGAGCCTAGATCGCTTGAGTCTCAAAAACTCTGTTTCTTTCTGAGCGTGTTGTTGTCTTTTTTCTTGCTTCTGGCTTTCCGTCAAGTTTTCATCCTTGAGCGACTCCTCCAGTTTCTCCAGCCTGAATAGACACGTGAACAAATTAAATCAAACGCAAACAACAAATTGGAATTGAAATAAAAAATACATAAAGATTCCAAAAAATCAATCTTAATCGGTTTTGATCCCCTTGACCAATTATAATATGTTCAAATGACACCTATAAAATTAACTTTTTTGTTGGCCAACAACATGTCAAAAATTGGTTTTTAAATTTATAAATCGGTTAAAGTTTAGGTGAAAAATGTTCTCGCTGTTTTGTATGAAAAGACTATGTATGAGAAGAAACATTCGTTTGTGCTTCACAATGCTCTTAATTACGAAAATTAAGGAGGTACAATTATCATAAACAGTCATGTCATATCAAGTCAGCCGAAAGACGTCCACTGCTGGACATAGGCCTCCCCCAAGGCTCTCCACTCAGACCGGTCTTGTGCTTTCCGCATCCACGGCGATCACTCGATCTTAACCAGGTCGTCGCTTCATCTTGTTGGAGGCCTACCGACAGCTCGTCTCCTGGTCCGCGAACGCCATTCGAGAACCTTCTGACCCCATCGGCCATCAGTCCTGCGAGCAATGTGCCCCGCCCACTGCCATTTCAGTTTCGCAATTCTTCGAGCTATGTCGGTAACATTAGTACTGCTGTGAATATCATCATTTCTGATTCTATCCCGCAGAGAAACCCCGAGCATAGCCCTCTCCATTGCCCTCTGAGTGATTTTGATAAACAATATCATCGCTTAATTCACTTACCTTTGTTTTCTCTCATAGTGTTGTGATATAAGGTTTGTATAGAAATTTTCTAAGGTGACCTTGGCTTTTGTAGCCTTATCAAGCGTGTGCCCGCTGAACCGAATGTTATCCGTGGCTGTCATTTCCAGCACCCCTTGAAAGAAGAAAATTGACACTATTATTAACAACTTTACGTTCAGTAGTTATTGAGTCATGGTGACGCTAATTGGCTAAGTGTTCAATCAATTCCGATTCAAAAAAAAAAAACTATCGACACGTGTATCAAAGCGGTATGTGCTGCTGTTAAGTAGCTGATTAGAAGATATACCTGATTGAAATACGGTAGTTCACTCAATATTAACTCAGATGAACAAATGACAGAAAACTGAACAACTGATAAATAGGATTTGATCTGTTGAGCTTTTTATATTTCTATACATCTATAGTATATTTTGTACAACGTGCACTACGTGTAGGGCTGCCATCCGTCCGGGTTTCCCCGGATTTGTCCTAGTTTAGAGGGCGTCCGGGGAGCGTCCGAGCGGGGTTTCATTTGTAGTCCGGGTTTAAAAATATTTTTAATTTTTGGACCAATGCAATTAGAATTTTTCAAAGAATTAATTTCCAGCAAGCTTTAAATCGTTTTATAAATAAGGATCTAATTTGATTGGCCTATATTATATTATACCTACTGACCAAGTTTAATAAAAACCTAAACGTTTTCGGCTCCAAAATCCGGGGTTTTCACGCGTCTTGTCCTGGTAGCCAAATTTTAGCGATGGCAGCCCTAACTACGTGTCCGGTGTCTATCTTGTCTTGTCGGATGGTTAACTCGTCTTGATGCATCAGTGCGCAGTGCGCTAAAGGTACTCATACCTTTTACAAACCAAGACGTAAGCGTATTGAATTTCATTACGTTACGAGTAAATAAATACAGATGCGTATCTATATCATATAAAATAATTAAAACAAACAAAAACAAAGCCGATTATTGCGGCTTTTCTAGACTTCACTATGGATGTATTTATGAATGAACCAATAATAGAGTGGCCAAACAAAGCCAAAATGGCTGAATGTGTTGAAAGTGGTTTATTGTACCTCTTCAGCAAAACAATTTGCGACATGACACGGATACCTATCCTCTTATAAGAGGCTATAATTATAACGAGGTAACACCATACTACAAGTAAGAGCTCTGACATGACGTCAGACGCTTCCGACCTTGCTGGGTCGTTAGCAATACTCTAGTAAGTACCACTAATACATCTTACACCATTAATTAGAGCTAGATTTATATTTCATACAATGCTTCAATACTGCCCAAACTGTTGAAATAAATATGAAATATAATGTGGTCAGATGTCAGTCCATACAAAAAGTACTTCCCCATTGCTATCATTAATACGTAATGATTATTTTCTCTTTGAAAGTTGTCACTCGAAAATATACTCTGTGTCTGCTATTAAAACCGTTTGCGGTATGCCGACTGGTGGTTTTATGGCCTAGAGGGAGCTGCACTTTTTTGTTTAATTAATTTGCTCGTGACTCAATGTGTGAATAAACACTATTACGTAGACACTTCATTACTACGTACCTAATCGTTCATTAGTGACGATTTGATAACACTTGCAGAGTAACTTGATTAAATTTTTCAAATTACCAAATCTTTTTCAGCCAAACAACCTTTAGTGAATTGAAAATAATAACTAATAGTAACCGACACAGTAAGTAATTTCTCTGGTAAAATATCAGTAACTAACTGATGCATGATGTAACTACTAAAAATACAGGTACTGTCAAGCTCAATATGAATGACCTGCACCTCTTAGTACTTAGTTAGTGATCAACAATACTGGAACAGTTTGAAATATATACCTAGTTCAAAGTTGTTGCTAGTGTTCAAAGCGCACTAAATTGAATTGTTAAGAATATAATAATATTGCGTTTTTTTCAAATTTTGTTTTTATTCCTTTAGTAACAAATTGGTACGTAATTAAGCAAAACAAAAACTTGGCCAACGTCAGTTATGAATGATGACAGGCTGTGGAGTTCAATTAGCTTAAGGCCGGCCGCAGACCTACCGATTTTGTTCTGATTATTTTTTGTTCTGTAAGAACATAACAAAATCTGGGTTTATCATCACCAACACGCCGGCCGGCCAGAACATTCTGATCGGCGAACTGTAGATTCCTTGCTGACCGATTATTCCTGCCGACCGACAGGTCGGTAGGTTTGTGACGAATGGTACATTTTGTATTGCATACTAGCCTTCCAGTTTCAATTCTTTCAGGTAGAATAGAAAAGAATTTACAAATCTGAGGCCGGCCTAAGAACCCTAACATTTAAGCAGCAACAAAAACAAAAAACCTTTTCGTTTTCGGCTGAACAATGTTGCGAGAGTCACACTACACTACGAGATCCCTAAACTCGTCTTTTGTTATGTTAAAGATTATCCGCATGTCAGTTGTCACTGTACCTAGTGTCTATTACGTCTCCATCTCAGACATGCTTATTACAAAACATCAAGACTTTTAAGATACATTTTACGTAAACTCAAAGGTCATTTTAGTCATTTTACACATTAAATTTATTTTATTATTCACTGTTTCATTTAAGCACAGAACATATAATATTACTAACGTACAGAATGGCCACGCTCCGCCCCGCACCGGTTCGAGTTACCCCACCCCTCAAGCGCAGATTGCAGGAAAACCGCAGGAAAGCAGTCGGGTGCGCAAGGCGACGTATGTCGGCCACACGACGCTAAGTTCGGGAGCAATAATTACCCTACCTACTTCCTTTTTCTAAATAAATAATGATTTCTGAAATTATCGCGATTAATACATAAAATAACTACCTACCGAATAATTCGTTTAAGTTTGTAGTCGTATATCTATTGTAATTGAAAATAATAATGCTTAAATGCATAAACAGACACATTTTAAGTAAGTTTAAATTAATAGGTAAGATTAACGATTACATTGATTTCCACTATCTAAGCCATACCTATAGCCGTGGTGGCCTAGTGGTTTGTCCTATCTATCGCCTCTCAAGCAGAGGGTCGTGGGTTCAAACCCCGGCTCGCACCGCTGAGTTTTTCGAAATTCATGTGCGGAATTACATTTGAAATTTACCACGAGCTTTGCGGTGAAGGGAAACATCGTGAGGAAACCTGCACAAACCTGCGAAGCAATTCAATGGTGCGTGTGAAGTTTCCCGCGTGGGAACTATGGCCCAAGCCCTCTTGTTCTGAGAGTAACCTTGTCAGTTTGAAAAATAGGCTGGGATGGATGGATGGAAGCCATACCTACATATAAGTACCTTTAAATGTCATTGGTAGCACTTATTAGGGTTTTGCGATAGTCAGCCCTGTGTATCTTACGCACACATTGACGCGTGTACAGACTTCATCGTGCTAATGTAGATTCAAGAACGCATATTTTGTACGGCGTGGCCGCCGTGTGATTTAAGTCAAGCCTTAGTATCTTATAGTATACCTACCTATGTTTTCAAGTGTCTATAAAAATATCGTTCTAATATTATAAAATAAATGTGAAGATGTTTGGATGTTTGTTACTCAATCACATCTAAACCGCTGAACCGATTTAGATGAAATTCTATGTACAGATAGTTTGAGTCCCGGGGAAGGACATAGGATAGTTTTTATCCCGGAAAATTGCATACTTCCCGCGGAATAGCGATAAACGAATACTACGCCGACGGAGTCACGGGCAAACTGGTAGTAATGCATAAAGGACATTAACCAATATCTGTAGGTAAATCAAAATCAAGGGTTAGTTTTGAATAATTGATGGACTGGTAAAATAGTGTTACGCCAGCGTAAGCAAATCAATATTTTATCGTTTATCCTATACGTAACATTTTATGTACATAGGCAGGCGTAAACAAGCCGAACCGTGATTTATCTGTAGCCTCGCACTTTATTAGCGGAGATGAGATTGTCGCAGCGCACCGTGCCGCGCTCCCGGGTGCGTGGCGTGACGCGATGTACAAACAAACTAGCTAAACACTATCATTATGACTTCACGCTCTTAGATATTCGCTCCGCACCCAATAACGTATCAAGCTAATCATATGTATGTATGAATGTATGTAAAAAAAACTTTATTTTACATAAACACACAAAATAATACAAAAAGAAAACACCAAAAGAAAAAGAGTACAAAGTGATCTACAACGTGAGAGTACAACTGATCCCTAAAATGGATCTTTTCAAGCTAACCTAAACTAGAAAGGAAAACTCAAAGATAGGCGAACAGTAATTTATGCACAGTGAGAAGAAATAAATATATAACATGTAAATAAATACACTAAATAAACAACAATTAGTATGACAATTATATATACATATGCTTATTACTTACTATTTACCTGAACACGATACACACACATTATGAATAAACAATACATATAAAAAAAGAATACAATTACTTCCACAGTTTCTTCAATCTATACCTGAACGAGGACACAGACGGGGACTCCCTAATGTGACTTCACGGAATGAATGCTGAAAGATTTAGCATATGAACGCGCATTGTTCGGCGGGAAGGCAAGTGTGAGACTGGAGCTGAACCGCAAGCGGTCCCCGCTTCCAGCGGCCAAGTAGCTAAACCTTTCAGATAGGTACGAGGGAGAGGAAGGATTGAACAGTACATTGAAAAGGAGACAGGATGTGAATGTCTCTCCGCCGTCTAATCGGCAGCCAATGAAGCTGCTCGCGAAAGTGAGAGACATGATCGTAGACATACCGAATGCACACATTTTGCAGCCGTCCAAGTTTGTCAAACAGTTCCATATTTGTATCGAAACATCGTCAATACTTCTAGAATATACACCGTGTTATTTTTGATTTCCGTTAACTTAAATAAAGAGGACATTGCTACAGATCAAATGACTTAATTATTTCTCTAAGACACTAATGTCTTAACTCTTAATGTTTAAATGATAATAAAGAGTTAAGATAATTAATTATGGTAACTATATTTTCTCTCCTAATTTAAGATGTGTCACTAATCGGCAATACCCTAATTATAATAGGGTATGATTTTATTGATCACCTAATAAATGCGTTTTCGGCGACCTAAATTTAATCACCAAATAATATTAAAACGGCTACCTAAATATTATTTAAAAATCACTCGGAAATAATATTGATCATCAAATAATTATATTGGGTTCCTAAATAATAAACGGCTTCCTAAAAATTAATTATTTCACTGGAAAATAATATTGATCATCAAATAATTGAACTGAAATTTTGGCGATAATGATAAACAATTAATGAAATAATAATACTAATAATATTATCTTCTCACAAATTACACCAATTGACCCAGCCCCAAACTAAGCAAAGTTTGTGCTATGGGTGCTAAACAACGGGTAGACATACATACATAATATACTTAAATACATACAAACATTTATATTCATCATACAAAAATTAGCAAAAAAAAATCTGTTCTGGCACTTCGCCGGCCGCTGCCGCGGCACGCTTCGCTTCGCTCGCGTTCTCGTTCTCTTAAATTCGGTATACAGATAGTTTTGAGTCCCGGAGAAGGACATAGGATAGTTTTATCCTGGAAAATTGTATAGTTCCGCGGGATAGCGATAAACGAATTCTACGCGGACGGAGTCGCGGGTAACAACTAGTAATTAATTTAATTTTTCAATGATTAAAAATTAATTTTTAGGTGCACATTTTTATATTGTTTGGTGATTTAGTTTTACTGACACTTTTATTATTTTGAAACACAATATAATTCTTTGATGATCGATATTATTTCCAAATATTTTTTAAATAATATTTAGGTAACCGTATTAATACTATTTGGTGATTCAATTTAGGTGACAGACCTACTATTTTAGGAACAAATATTATTTACTAGCTTTTGCCCGCGGCTTCGCTCGCGTTGAATCTGGGGTTTAAAAATCAACCTCCATACGTAGGTAAGTAATTATAATTCGTACCAACTTTGAAACCCTGTTTCGCTGATTCAGGGGTGGAATTTTAGAAAACGTCAAAGTACTACGCGTTTATTTTGCCCGCGACTTCATACGAAATATAGGATTACGAGTATATTGTACTTGGGATATCCCAAGAAATTGTAAAGTTCCCGCGAGACATGAATATTCTTAATTTTCGCCCTGTCTGACTCCTCTACAGACCCTTATTTCAGAACCTTTTGAAGCTATTATATACTCAGCGGCACAAAATTTGGCCCACCCTTCATACAAAATTACCGATTCTGCAAACATTTGAGGGCCAGATTTTTTGCCGCTCAGTATATATATGCATAAAGAAGATTTTTATTCTCGAAAATATATTATTTTACAATTTAGCGAAATTTTTTATTATCAAGTTCATATCAATGAACTGAGCCGTCTGGCGAAGTTAACGGAAAAAAAAACACGGTGTATGTACGTTCAATCCGCATTGAAATGTCGGAATACAGATAATGTGATACACAATGACAAAACCGTGTACTGTTCGGTAGGTACAGTCGAAGACATAAATGTGTATACAACCACAGCATCAAATATATGTATACCTTATGGTTAGTGTTTGAAATGTTATAAATAAACATACAGACAAATTTAATACATGTTTGTAGGGTGTCCTGGGAACTGACGATAAGCAATTCGCGTATTCGCTGGTTTAAGAAAACTAAAGATAAAAATACTCATTTTTCACAACTGAACATATGAAAGATTATCTCCCACAATAAGATATTTAGAAGGTAATATCTATTGGCAACAAAATTCATATCATAACGAAACTAAGGTGTGTTAGAGCAATGATAAAACAGTGTTTGAAAGACACCTTCATCACTGGTGGAGATAACAAGCCATAGATACAAAATTTAATCAAGGCACCTAGTGTAACATGGTTTTCATGTTATCTGATTTATAATAATATCAGGTACTTGACAAATCTTTGTCGCTTATTTCTTAGAGTATTATATTAAACTTAAAATTGTGCTTGGGAAAGAAGCTAATGTTCGTTAAATTATTTTCAGCTCATGCTGTGCTATAGTTGGATCAATACTAAGTATTATGAGCAAAAACATCATGCATTAATATTATGTACTAAATATGCGGCAAGGTGATACAGCATGGCTAAATTGGATAAGTAGACTTTATTTGGAGCTATGACAAGTTTAACAGGAAAAGGCAAACATAGGGTAGCAATGGCTTACCCGGAGGCTGGGGCGCTGGCGCCGGTGTGTCTGGGGCCACCGTAGTGCCCGGGGTGCTTTTCCCCCAAGACACGGCTCTCTCTGTGGAAATAACACATTTAAAACACAATCAGTTATGTATATTTAAGTAATACCCAACATTGTTGTCAATAGTTTATTGACCATCATAGAAATTCTAGCCTAGCACCCTGAACTAAGAACCTCTGAAAGTCTAGACATGGAAGCATTATTTTGCAGCATTTGCTATAGCTGTTTTTTTGGTGGTAACAGTCACCACCATCTGCATCATAAACAATGGAACTGTCTGGGTGCTCAAAAATATCTTTGGCCATATTGTCTAATACCAGAGTCCTCATGATCCCATTCACCATTTTTTTCTACCCTCATTATTATTGGAAGAAATTGTGAAAATGTTTGTAATTCTGAGTGTGTTAGATGTCTAATGCCTTTGAACAATCCTAGTTCCAGTGTTTATAATCATACCCCATTATCAAGCGCAGTTTGGTGTCTGCCTAACATTAGTGATGCTCAAAACAAACTATCCAAGGCACACTCAATTAAAAAAAAGTGTTTTTTATTGAAATTGCATATCAATCATTTTAGGTAGCCACCAAACTGACCGCTTGATAATGGGGTCTATTTATAATAAACTCTTAATTGAAGTTGATATGCATAGTGGGCATTTCACAAAAAAGTGTACCTTTTGTTATCTTAAAATTTTGGAAAAAATATGGTTTTTCCTACTCAGAACCAAGAACACAATCGATTCAGATAGTTAAAAAAAAAAACCCAAAAATAAAGACAGTTTTGTGACGTTTTTTTCACACACACTTACACTCAGTATGGGCATCACAAAACTGACTCAGAAAATTTGAAAGAAAAGGGTAGGTACACTTTTTTTAAAAATGCCTAGTATACGATTTGGTATGGAAATTAATTTTATTCTCGTAAAACCCATATCAAATTTTGATTATTAGAATATGAAACTTGAGTCAATCAGTAAAAGTTGACATTTGCTTTGATGATTGTCCTAAATATAGGACATTGGGCCTTACAATGTTATATTTGGGAATTATTTCTTATTATTATAAATGTTAGAAAAACACCTAAGCAATAGAATTGGCATCATAACTGAAACACTAAGTATTTTGTATGATGCTCAATTAAGCAAGAAGATAGTTTGAAATAAAACAATCAGAAGGAGCTATAATTTTTGCAAGAAATCTGATGAGTAGCCTGTTAATGTGTCAACCCAACTCTCTGTTTTCTATCAGGATCTTCACCGTTCAGACACATTGTAGTACAAAGAGAAAAGTTTACTTGAATAACTATGTTACACTTTGCTACACAGGTACATAACAGGACCAGCCCACTAAACATAAAATGTCAATACAACATGGAGGCCCAGGTACAATGGTGCTTTCAGGCAATGGCGTATGTTTGTCACAAATACATCTTCTTACTGCAGATGTAAAACTGAGGCACCAAAACATCAAAATCAGTAACCAAACAATGATTTTAAGAGAAAAGTCAAATCCAGAGCTAGTCATAATTTTTTTAAGGAAACTTTACACTCATTACATTACAGTGCTTTTATTCTAGCATGGTGCATGTGACACTTGATGCATGTTTCATTTTACTCAAAAAAAGTTGCTGCAGTCTAACCCCCTTATTCATAAAACTTAACAAGCCTATGTTAACTAACAAATGCTTTGTCCCTTTCTAACAAATACAAATGTCGAAGTGACAGATAAGGACAAACAAATTTTAGCAGCATTTTAACTAAAATAGGTTTGATTGTTGTTTATGAATAAGGGGGTAAATATATGGAAGTATATTTCAGTTGTAGCCTGAATATGACTGGCGTAAAATATTTGAAGATAAAGAACTATGTTATATGAAATAAATTTAATTAAATTCAAAGCACAATTAAGTGATGAAACATAATATGGATGTAATGTGATGTTTAGTGATGGGATCTAATGGATTTTGAGTTATATTGGTACTTATTAATTAATTGGTATGTAATAAATAATCTTGCAAACTTCGTTTAGCCTTACTTAAGTGGCAAATAATATTCCAACCTAGAATTTCACTAATATTCTCATCAAAATTAGCAGAATAATCAGATTAATGGTGACATTATGATTAAGATTTTAAATTATTAGTTTTATCAACTCAAGTTTCGACACTTTGACTCTCTACTATTGCGATATTGACAGCTCTCACTCGCACCATGCTACAATGAAAGTACAATAGTAATTTCAACAATTTTAATGTCACCTAGTCTTGAGTGCTGCTGTTCAAGTCAATATGGAACAATCTAATACTAGCACAAAATCCAGAGACTAATTATTACCAGATATTTTCTAATTTATTTTTGATGACCATGATTATGAGTGCCAGTGCAGTAGTTTTTCCACTATCACAAATATTGAGGCAGCATTATATTAATACCATAACCAGACAACATAGTTTTCTTTGTGTTTCTTCTCTCACAACCTTAACTCTTTTCTTTATAATGTGTAAGCAATACAACAATATATAGTTTTATATATAGATTACACATCAACTGGCTTGATGTGAATCTAGCTAGGGAGATTAGTAATAATATTGAATGACAGAAAAACACTTGATCATAATAAGAATGTTTAGCATGGTTATTTCTACTGATGCCTCAATATAAAATTTAAGTAAATTGAAGAATTGTAGAAGCTGCCATTTACTGTACAAAATTGTATCACTTAAACGAGCCAATTAGATACCCTTATGTGGCATTTATAACATCAGAGCATAATTTGCCAGATTTGATGAAAGTGGGAAAAGTATTACGTTAACTAGTACTTTTTTCTTTAGATGGTTTTATTTCTAAATTCGTCTCTAAAGGAACAACTGATGCTTACCTTGAATGGGACTGTGGCACAAAAATCTTGTTGCTTGTGCAGCAACCACCTGAGCCCACTAATAAATAAACACTATGTTTCTGAATAGGACTAAAATCGATAATTTAAGAGACCAAAATAAATCTTTACACGATGTCACTGAACGGATCAGCGTTTGTAACGCGTGTTCCACTAACAGTGGTCTGCCGTCGCAACCAGTTAATGCCTTTGTTAGATGAGTTACAAAAGCAAATAACGGGATTTTTCATGAGACCTGACAGAAATTGCACAAAGAAAGATGTCAGAGGACTCCAATTTTTTTAAATCGGGCTTGAGTGCGGTGGCAATTACTGTACTATCTAATTCAGCCCTAACCATATCTGTGGTTTTCGTTTAGAAACGTTCTCGTAACTACGCAATGCTGTTTTAAGGTTAACACATTTTTATGTAATTCTTGAAAATATAATATCTAGCTTGAAATACTCACACATTAATTTTGCGAAAAATCAAACATATTTTTTTTTAAACTTCAGTAAACATATCTAAACTTGGAAGATTCGGTACACGATACGAAATACTCAGCAAAATATTACTTACTTGATTTTTTCCTAATGGCTACGGAACCCTTTCCTGGGCATGTCCGAGTCCGACACGCTCTTAGCCGGTTTTTTTTATTATGGCTAAACACTGATGTTGGCTAAAGCACTAAAGAAAGCGATCCTGTTCGGCAAATTCGGCATTAAAACCACTCTAATTATAATCTGTGATTAAAACCATCCATTCTTTACAAAAAATAAAATGTTGATTGGATTTATCTTCATTTGATATAATCGATTGCAATTTATCTATCTTTGAAAAAACTCAGTGTGGGTTTGTATAATTTTTAACCCCCGACGCAAAAAGAGGGGTGTTGTAAGTTTGACCGCTATGTGTGTCTGTGTCTCTCTGTGGCACCGTAGCTCACGGGTGGACCGATTTTAATGAGTTTTTTTTTATTTGAAATCAGGTTTTCTAACGATGGTTCTTAGGCATATTTCATCAAAATCGGTTTAATCAGACTTCAGTTGGCCAAAAAACAATTCATTTAATTTAATAATAGTGAAACAGGGGGTTAGTTTACTAAAAAAATATAATTAATCCGTCAGAAAATATTACTAACTCGTATTTTTTTCTTGTCATGTTAACAAAAAATTATGATGATTACTTACTTAACCAGTTAAAGTTCCGCGTGACGTCACGCCGTGCGACACTTTAGCACGGCGCCCCCACTTTCAAACTGACACGCTTTATCTTTCTTAAAAAATAGGTACAGATAATAGTTTTATACCTTAGAAGGAAAACCTACGAGAACTAGCATAAGTCTGTACGCAATTTTTATGAAAGTACGGAATCCCCTTCACGCTAGTTAAACACGCACTTGACTGGTTTATTTTTTGGATAAATAGGTAAATTAAATGTGTATATCGTTTATTTGACTGTCGAAAACCAAAACAACACACTTCTTTGAAATCTGTATTTAAGGATAAAAACCTTAGGTATCTTATTTAACATTTTTACCATGCTCAAACTTTGCTTGAACTTGAGAGTCATGCAGGAAGTTGTAGCTACCGAGATTGGGCTCACCACCTAAAAAATATAAATAAAAACAAAACTATTAAAATGTTTGAACAAACGGACGTTTCAATCTCATTGTTAAGTTGCGGTTTGGGAATAAAGATTACCTGGTCCGTCTGCAGACAAATGGGAATTGCCCACTAGCACGTCTTCAGGTGCAGGGTCTCTTGTATCTGTTCTAAAGTTCGACGGCTGAACCTAACATAGAATAAGCAATATTAGTAGAGTCAATGAAAATTGTTAAAATGTATTTTCTTTATCCTGTGTAGTAGCGCTTAGGCGTTATAAGTAGGTATCTCACTTCAAAGCTATGCTAGATTAATGAAAATTTATCACAATAACAGATCTGTTATCTGTGATATGGATACTGTGAAGAACTGATGGAGTTAAGCTTTACCTGGCCGTCGTTTCGCATTATATCAGGTGCGGCGGGTGAAGCAGGATATCTATTGTAAATTCCGTTCAAGTTGTAGTGCAGATTCATGTCCGGACCAATGTTAGCTTTAAGAAGCTGCTCCCAAATACCACCTACAAACGCAAAATTGTTTGTGATGATTTCTCATGCGTTTGCGTGTATAGTAGGCAAATATATAAGTTAACATATTTAAGTAGTTCATATATCGTAATACCTTTATCAGCAGATACAATAGGCCTGTTCGATTGCCAAGGATATTCTGCATGCGCTTGGAAATATATTGCATACGTTGAAAGCTGAAAATAATAAGAAAACTTAAGTTATCTTCTAGTCTAGACCTACTATCAACGAAATAATGCATGGGACACCTACGCACAGAGGTATAGATACTTAGTGGCAACTGAACGTAGTAGGGTTAATGCTAAAACTGTAATGTCTGTCTTATCCATTACGGATTTATGGCTCTGATAATTGCATGAAAAGGGTGTAAAATACCTACCTGTGTATAGTAAAGAGACAACCAATATTTCCCCCCATGTCCTACAAATGCCGTTTCGTTAGCCTGGAGAAGCCCCATTGGCAAATCTTGGTGAAGGGCTTCCGGAGATATGCGCAAGTTGCAACCATACCTGCAGGATAAGAATACAAATAAATCGTTGGTAATAACAAACTTTCATAAGTTGATACAACTTGAGGGTTAGCAGTGCTTTAGACCAGATGTTCTCAACGTGTGCCGCGTATACCTATATTTTCAGGTGAGCCGCGATTGTTGCATTGAAATCATGAATAGCTGTTTTAATATATGGTTTTTGGGGTTTTGTACCTAAAGGTGTCAACGAGACCCTATTAATAAGCCACTGCTGTCCGTTATCTTATACATATTATGGGTATACTGTACGGAGCCCTCTACACGCCAGTCCGACTCGCAATTGGCTATTTTTTTACTGGTGTGCCGTGAAACTTTGACGAACGAAAAGTGTGATGATAAAACCAAAAGGGTGAAAACGCCTGCTTTAGACAATAAAAAGAAAATAAAAAAATCGATGTTTTGTTTACCAATCTGGACAAGCTTTAAGTATGTCGTAAGGCGCCCTGTAATATTCCGCTCTCCTCACTACTGGATTCCTTATGTTAAACCGTTCGTTAGGGTCTGTCAAGTTTACTCTCTTGATCTTGATGTCTCTACGTTCGCAGATGTAGTCATAATGAAACTTTGGAATCGCCTCACCACGAGCACAATATGTCGCTGAAAATTAATTCTCGGCAATAGTCATTTTAACCAATAAAGAAATAACTAAGATGTAACATTAGGCCACAAATTACAAACATTAGGGTACAAATTATTTACTTTTATAAGTGCCGTCGATGGATTTTACGGCAGCATATTTATCGATGCAATATCGATATCCAAGAACCGTAGGGTAGCGGAGATACGGAACTTTACATGAAAATCTTCCTTCCTGGTACATCGCGCCCTGTAAATAGCCTACGATTAAATACTGCTTGTGCAAAACAGGACGGTGAGCGTCGTGCCGAATAGACGTATTAGACAAGATGCCTTCGACGAGTAGCGAAACTTCTACCTATCTCTTATGCGCAAGTAAGTGGATAGAATTTAGCACCGGTCGAGTAGAGTTAAATGGGGGGATTAACCTTGCATATGACGCTCCTTCTGCCTGGTGGACGCGATACACCACCAAAGCAATATGTTCTAGTTCCGTTGATCATGATCTCCGTCACCCCGATGTGGGCTATGAGCGTGATACCGTTGATGCCGGCCAACGCAAACCTCTGCAGCCCGGCTCGCTTGCGTACTTCCACGTTGTTCTTCATGCTCATGGTGTTGACGATTGCTTGCCAACCGTATACAAATTCATGCATAGGACCTGAAATTAAGTCAATTTTCGATAATAATTACAAAATCTTAATCACTAACTCTCCATTTAGAAATTACTGCATTAGGTACAGTTAAGTTGTTTCGGTTCGTAGAACCGCCAATTATAATCGAATATTCATGGCTAGATTGACAACCTATTCCAAAGCTATCTCCATCGAGGAAATTAAACATTTCCCCAAACGAATCCGGCATCAAGCCGGCAATAACAGTGGAGGCTTGCATGTTTTCTTCAGGCAGCATCGGTGCGATCTCATCTTGTGGCGTTGTGAACTCGTGTGCTGTCTGATTGTTAAAATGTCCCTTGCTGCCATTACTCTAAAACACATGAATTAAATAATTAAAAAAATATTAGGTATATGTAAGTAATCTATTTCAATGAATTCCGTGTATATTCATATTATATAAGTACTTCACTACTACGTTGTTATCAAATGTCCATAAACTTTTAGGTTTCAATTAGTAAGCAAATCCACTTAAAGATCAGTTTACATAAAAAAATGTTACGAGTTACGCCAATCAAGGAGTTAAAAACAAGCAGTTGTCGTTAACATGACAACGTGGAAAATTACAGTACGCAGTTTTTCCTTTTCTTTTCCTAAAATCTTATTGGGCTTGGAGGTGACAAAGTAGATTTTCAAGCCATATGCAATAGTATGCGACTCAAAACTTGACAGACAAGCATGACGAAGCTAGAAAAACTTCTATCTTTTTTCACTGGGGAGGTACAGATTATTTTTATTTACAAAAGGGTAAATAAATACTATGATGTGCAAATTATACCTGCTTAATCCATAGAATGGAGGATAATATAAAAACCATATACTGCATGGTCCAATCGCTCATCGTACCCCGACTTTATGTCGGCAACTGTAAGCTACAACCATTAGGTCAATAAAAATAATTGCTTTGATAGACCTAACTAACAAGCAAGTTGTTAACAAATTGATTTCGAACGTTTGGATAAAATGGCTCATAAGTCTGGACCTCATACGTAGGTACATAATTTTTTTTAACACTTACCTACAGTGATAAATCCAATGGTAGGTACTTGTAGGGTTTTTCAATTGTGCACAATGGAAGACGAAGATTGTAATATATTTGTTTTTATTCTATTTTTTTTAAATATGAAAAAATTACAATGTATCCTTAACAAAATCACTTAAACCAAATCAATAACCTAGCTAGTGGGTCGCATAGCTCATAGATCAGATAATTGCAAATTTTATAAACACAATAGATATACAGAATGTCCAGACATCAACGATATATACCGTCAACAGCTGATGGGGCTGCTAATTACTTCTCAGAATATGAGGTTTTAGGTTTAGTAAAAATGGCTGAGGTAATTTTCGAGATATCGTCATTTTTGTAAAAATCCTGTATATTTCTTGTAGGTAAAGTCAAAGAAATTGACTCGCGTACTAAGCAGGGTGGACCTTTTAGCTGCAAATGTCGTGTTGACATTTGTGTAAGTTTTTAAACATGGATGGGTCTAAATTTATACAAGTAAACTAATTTATATGGACAACCAGTGTATAATTCATCAATGAAAATGAGTAAAAAAGCTATTATAGACATTTCACTTATTGGCTCTAAGAATAAGTACAAAAATTGTGACACTAATGACCAGACAAGTCTAAGCAAGTCTAAGTATAGATTATAAGTACGTACATGAATAACTTAGCATTTCCTACACATGCATAGTTTCACATAGAAAAAGGCAGAATTATTATTATTTAAGCACATAGTATTGACATAATATCCGCCGCACTAAATTATTTACAAAAGTGTAACACAATAAGGCACAGTCGTTCTAACAAAAAATACGACACACAAACAGTACATCTGCTAAACTTACCTATTAGAGAACTACTTTTTCAAAGCAAATATTTTAAATATTTTACAGATTAGGTATTATAATATTTCGTTGAGAAACACTTCAATTTTGACAATTTACGTAAGTTTAGTTTAGTTTATTTATTCAATCAATACATCATTACATTATAATTTACATAAATGTCAGTTATAAGAATTTGTATTGAAATCGTCAAAGGTAATATGATTAGTAATAATTATAAAAAATAAAATTCTAAGCATGTCATAAGTAAATTGAATTTATTTTTGAAGTACATACTATTACTGCAGTGTGATTTTATACTATCACGTATGTAATTTACTTAAGTACTTACATATAGAGTCATTCACGATGACGCGTGCCGTGGTTCTTATTACAATGTCATTAATGTCTAATTTTAAAGTAAGCACATACTGTGAATAATAATAATACTGCAGTGAGATTTTATACTATCACGTATGGTACATATAGGTAGTCATTCACGATGACGCGTGCCGTGGTTCTTATTAAAATGACATTAATGTCTAATTTTGACAAAATCACGCGTGGATGGCACTAGGTAGGTATACGTATGTACTTATAAAATGAGAATTCTTGTCATCAACCAAGCAAATGAAGTAAAATCATTAGGTATGAAAAAATATTGTTTATAAAAAAAAATACAAAATACAAAATAGTTTATTTCACAGAAAACAGAATTTTACAACAGTAGGACTATCCGTCAGTGACCAAACTAGGCTGAGCCTGTAACTTGGCCAGCTGCGAGTGCGGTTGACAGTAAAAGTTGACAAACGAGGAGACAATAATATAAAAGGGAACAAAATTTAACAAAACATGTGGTATGCGTGTATGTATGTTTGGTTATGTTATGCATAATCATTGTTATGGTGTAAAATATTTATTTTATTTTTACGTATCCTCAAAATTCACGCACTAAGTACCAAATTGACACAGCGGAGATAAGATTTTTGATATATTATAAATCTGTTTGTAATTAAAATTAAACAAAATGTATTTATTTCAGTATTTGTAACTATGGCCGATATAGGAAGCAAATTTAGATACCTAATATTATCGATAGTTTATTAGTTATTAATCAAGCCGCAAGCCGTGGTGTCCTAGTGGTGCAAGCCGTGGTGGCCTAGTGGTTTGACCTATCGCCTCTCAAGCAGAGGGTCGTGGGTTCAAACCCCGGCTTGCACCTCTTGAGTTTTTCGAAATTCATGTGCGGAATTACATTTGAAATTTACCACGAGCTTTGCGGTGAAGGAAAACATCGTGAGGAAACCTGCACAAACCTGCGAAGCAATTCAATGGTGCGTGTGAAGTTCCCAATCCGCACTGGGCCCGCGTGAGAACTATGGCCCAAACCCTCCTGTTCTGAGAGGAGGCCTGTGCCCAGCAGTGGGACGTATATAGGCTGGGATGATGATGATGATGATTAGTAATTAATTGTGCTTAGGATCTTATCTTATCTTATCTTATCTTATATTTAGGGGTCCTTGCGGATACACTTCGACCCGTAGGGATCTTTTGTGTAATTACCCCTCCTTCGCACTTACTCTATTGCCTTTATCACCTCGTCCATAAATTGGATGATTTGACGTAGCGGTAGTGCCTTAAAGTCTCCTGGTGCGGGGTATCCGTTGCCAAAGAGTCTCATTCTAAATCTGGCGAGTGCGTCACATTCACACATAATGTGTTCCTTTGTTTCGTCTTCCTCGCCACGTATTCTACAGACTTCATTGTCCTGTAGTCCCATCTTTACTAGTATGTGTTTAGTATTGAAATGACCTGTGAATGCCCCGACGATATGTCGGAGTTGTTTCCTACTGAGTATCCAGAGTTTTTTAGTCCAGCTTGTGAATTGTGCTTAGTAACTTTGAGCTGCCATAAATTGGAAGAAATAGTGTATACTTATAGCGAAATATTGGGTACTTAAGTAATTATTATGTTAGCAACGGTCAACTTTATTAAAATTAAATTAATTATAAATTTTTTACCAAAAATTAAACCTTTTGGGCATAAAATTAAATAACTTGTCATTTAGAACTTATCAAATAATCCTTACTCGGACACAGTTCACTCCGTTCTGATTCATCGAAGTTTGGCTGAGTGAGTGAGTTTTTGGTGCCGAATATAGTTGGACGTATGTATTTAATTCATCATCATCAGCCTATAGCAGTTCACTGCTGGACATAGGCCTCCCCCAAAGAGTGTCATTGCGCCCTATCCTCGGCTAGACGCATCCAGCTTCTACCAGCAGCCTTTCGCAAATCGTCACTCCACCTGGCCGGAGGGCGCCCTACACTACGTTTGCCAAGACGCGGTCTCCACTCCAACGGTTGTCGGTTCTTCGAGAGATATGACCAGCCCCACTGCCACTTCAACTTGCTAATTCTCTGAGCTATGTTCATGACCTTAGTTCTGTCGGATAGCCTCCATCCTTCCATAACTCGCTGAGCGACCTTGAAGTGGTGGATAAGCCGTATTGTGAGCGTCCACGTTTCAGCTCCGTTGTCATGACGGGTAGGACGCACTGGTTGAAAACTTTTGTTTTCAGACATTGCGGTATGGATGACGAGAAAACCTGACGTAATTTTCCGAATGCTGCCCAGCCCAGCTGAATCCTCCGCTTGGCCTCCTTCTCAAAGTTGTTCCTACCTAGCTGCAAAATCTGCCCGAGGTATGTGTACTCCGAAACAACTTCAAGGTTTCCATTGACGATGACGGGCTTCAGATCAACGCGGTCGTTGACCATAATTTTGGTCTTATCCACATTCATACCGAGGCCTATCCGATGTGAGGCTGATGCTAGGACGTCCAGCATTCGTTTCAGCTCCTCTAACGACTCCGCGAATCGTAAGTGTGAGATGTACTCGCCGTTTATGTTTATGCCCATACCTTTCCAGTCCAGCGTCTTAAACATATCCTCCAACGCGCTTGAAAACAATTTTGGTGACATGACATCGCCTTGTCTCACTCCTCTGCGCAATTGGATGGGTTTGGACTTCTTCTAGGTCCATGGTGCCAAATCCTCCGCGAAACCCGGCCTGTTCCGGTGGCTGAAACTCGTCAAGTTTCCTGGCGAGACGATTCGTAATAACTCTTAGAGAACAGCTTATAGACATGGCTTAAAAACGAGTTAATTCTAAATAAGTTTCTGTTAAAAATTTCATTTTTAATAAAAGCTTTTTTGCTGACTGTAGTTTTTGTTGACTGTACTTGCATTGTCATTTAAACTGCATATCCGTAGCAAATTTCAAGTCGGTACTATTAACCATTTTGATAATGAGACTGTCACTAAACAAAATATGTCAGGTTCTTGTCAGGTTGCAAAATTAAACTATGCGTTACAAATCTTTCAGTGTCATTTTGAGAGATGACAAATTTTGTTCAATGACAGTCTCATTCTCAAGGTGCGCATTGAGGAGTTGCCTCCTGCGGAGACGATCCTGGCAGGACCACCAAGATATCACTACAAGATTATTGTATTATCACCAAATTTACATAAGTATGTCAAATTTCAGTCTCTAATGGTAACCTCACACTCATGTAGTGCTTTCCACATACTGTCGTGCATGGTATATAGACTCAAAAGCTTTAGCATAGTATAGTTAATTAACGTCAAGTTTAATTAAAGTATGGATGTGATCTGTTGTGGAGAAGTTTTTTCTAAAGCCAGCTTGTTCTGCTGAAATTTCCCGGTGAATATTGCTAAGCGACTCTCAAGACATGCAGCAAATAGTTTGTATAGATTAGGTTGTAAGCTTATTGGTCGGTAGTTCCAATATCGGCAGGGTCTCCTTTCTTATAGAGTAAAATTATGTCTGATTCTGCCCATTCTTTGGGTATTGCTCTTTCATCTAGAATTTTGTTAAATAAGGTTGTTATACAGGATGCTAGTATGTTTGCCTACTATCTGACTTTTATAATACTAAAAAAAACATTATTAATTAATAAAAAAAGATAATGAATGCACGTTCTCATAGCCATGGGCTGAAAAGATTGCAAACGCTATTATTAATATGACACTGTGTAGATACTAGATATCTACTTCATGGAACAATACTTTTCAATAAAACCATTAATACCATTGAAAAAAAATTACATCCGAAAAACCTATACTGTGATCACTCTGCTAGATAAAAACACACAAAGAAATCAACTAAATTAATATTAACTAAATGGATAAAATTTTATAAACTAAACAACAGAGACCATTCGAGATTCAAGATTCTATTCATTCTTCCTTATCTTCTACGGCAGAGAGAAACAATTTTTGGCACCCATGAGTGAACTTTGCTGTAATAAAAAGAATAACTTATTTATATAATTTGTTTTTAAACTTAAGTAAATAATGATTACGTAAATACATATAAAAGATAATATAAATTATCCTAATTTTCCAAGTACAAGTGGAATGCTCGTCAGCGCAACTACTTAGTACTTATTCACATATTCGGGATAGTTTGCAAAACCGCTCGAAAACGCATGCAACGTCAATGTCCTGGTAGAGCACTGAAATCTGCTATTTGAACTAGGAGTCAGTGAGCTGAGCACCTCACAGGCCATAAGCTAAAGATGGAACTCTACTCTTTGACTACAAAGAGCTTAGCAGTTCGGCAATTGAATTGAAAATCCGGGTTTTTACTAAATTCATAAGAATTTCCAAAAATTACATTGTGGGTTTTATTAACATTACATACATTATAATAATAGCGGTTGAAATATAAGACTTTTATTCCGATCCCGCGCGAATATCGGTATAAAAAGTAACCTACGTGTCATTTTCAGACGATCAGCTTTATCAAAATCTGTCCAGCCGCTTTAGCGAAAGGAGTAACACACATACACACTATGGCGTGCATTGAGTAGGCAGCAGTATAGGCAGCGTTAGTGCTGGTGGCGCTGCTGCAGCGCCAACTACCAACTCATCATCATGTCAGATGGCTCTCCACTCAGACCGGTCTTGTGCTTTCCGCATCCACCGCGATCCCGCGATCTTAACCAGGTCGTCGCTCCATCTTGTTGGAGGCCTACAGACAGCTCGTTTCCCAGTCCGCGGGCGCCATTCGAGAACTTAGACGTCCAGATACTTAGTACTTACTAGCGTAGGGAACGAGCCAGGGTGGGTGCGAACGCACGAGTGCGAAGTAGACGGGCACACCGGCGAGCGTGATGGCGGCGCCGGCGCACACGGCCAGCGGCTCGCTGCGTATCGGGACCACCAGCAGCACGGCGCACACGCACACGAACACCACTGGCATCCAGGTCGGCACCTACACACACCACAATTTATATATCACGTCTTTAACCTATTGAGGGTTCATTCTTCCCATTCTTCCCGAACGAGCATTCTTCCCGAATAATTTACGTGCACATATTTTTTGAAGAAATGGCAAAATATGGAGAGAGTTAGAGTTGCATAGTTCCCTCGGGATAGCGATAAACCAATTCTTTGTATACGAATTCGCGGGAAAAACCCAGTAAAGCATCATTTGGACTGCATTGTGGACCGCAATTATGGATGAGTTGCCCTTAAAATAACGCCATTAGAACATGGTAAAAGGTTTTCAGAGCAAGCGGAAAAACAAAAGCTTGTAGTAATATAAATCATAAAGTATGCTTATTTGTAGTTTAAGTGAGAAAAGTTTTTCTATGTCAAATTCTTTATTACGAAATTGGCATAAGATTGATTTTGAATGGTCCTGTGTATAAAGTTTTTTCACTACTTCTATACCTTGATAGGCCTAGGCAAATCCGGCTTCTTGTATCGCAGCCACAGCACAGCACTGCAACTGAGTGTTGTGAAGAAAGACTCGACTATGGTACAGTACGTAATAAGTGACGTCAGGTTACTAGGGATCAACATTATCAATGATATTAACATCTGGAACAAGTAAGAGCGTTGTAATATCTGAATGTAGCCATAGTAATAGTGTTCGTAGACTCACAGTACTCACCAAAAATATGAGTGACGGTAAAGGAGACATGCATTTAACGTTGATATGTGCCAACAGTTCCGGCATGTGCCCATTTCGTGCGCCCGCAAAACACATTCGAGACGACGTCATAATGTGAACGGTAAGTCCGCCCAAAATGGCAATGGCAACCAGTGTTGGCATAGCAAATCTGAGCCAACCCAAAGCAGCAACAGAGAAATCCTGATGGGGAAAAGACCTATTAATATTGCGTATATCATTACAATAATGCAAAACTGAGATTATAATTCGATTTTAACCATAACTAAAAGTAGAAGCCTTGACTGACCTTTCTGAGTATGAGTAAAGTAAAGTTTATATTTTTGGTCAGCTGTATTATCTATTTAGTATATGAGTACGTGTAAAACTTACGACAGCAATGGCCTCTGTCGCCCTGACGCCGACGGGCCCCAGCACGGCCAGATAAGCGACGTTCGCCAGCAAGTAAATAGCCGTCACCATGGGCAATGACAGGTAAATTGCGCGTGGCAGGTTAACAAAAGGGTCCTTAAGCTCTTCCGTCATGAAATTTAGGTAACTCCTGCGGACAGAAACAAGCTATACCAAGGAAATTGAAACTATTCCATAATAATAGGAAATTGAAACTATTCCATAAAAAATCTTTTACCTATTTAATAATGTCAAGCAGTGGTCGGTTTTTGTTGATTGTAATAACATAATCTTAAGCAACACTGTATTTATGTAATAAACAATTTAAGCAACAGTGTATTTATGTAATAATACAATTTGAAATAAAAAAAAGAAAATTATTTTAAAAAATATAACCAACTTCTGTTACTCTCCTTTTAGCTTTGAAGAACCTTCTTGCAGAGTCGTCAACTTGTAAATGAAAATTAACGAAAATAGTACTTAACTATTATTTATAATGCGAAAGTTTCGGAGTATTTGTATATTGTAAGTGTTTGGTACTCCTTCACGTTTAAACGGCTAGACGGATTTGTATGAAATTTCGTATGTAGATAGCTGGACATCTGACATAACACATAGGGTGCTTTTATCCCGATATTTCCATGGGATTGAATAAAATGTCGAAATATCAACTGCTGTGCATAGTCATTCATAATGTTTGTCACAGTTATTTTAAATGCAACATCAATAAACACCACATTATAATTCTTGGCAATTCTGGTTGGAATTTTTAATTGTTATCACTTCATGCTAAAGTGGCTGAATGGAGTTGGATAAAATTTGGTATGTAGATAGATATAGCTCTATAGGCCCTGGGATCAGGGATCAAGGTAAAGTCTCAAAATCTCAACTGCTGGGTGTAGTTATGAAATTTGTCATGGTTGTTTTAATGCAACGTCAATGAAGACCTCAATATAGCTTATGGGAATTCAGTAAAATCACAGGATTTCAATTCAACTGCCGGATTGAATGCTATATGTCATGGATAGTCTAGTTTATAATACAAAAAAAAACAATTATTTATCAACACTACAGTATAGCAGTATAGTAATGCACTGAATCCCTTACCATCCAGAATAAGAAAATATTCCTGAGTAAAAAGCCACAGACCAGTCACTGACAGAGGTTTTTGTTCCCGCCCAGCCATCATCAAATTGCTCTACCCTTCCTAAAAAATCACAAAAGAAACAAATGATACGAAATTCTCAAAAAAAAAACCAGAATAATATTTAATAATGAATATTTTTACCTTTACCCAACCACACAATCCCACCAATAATTATAATAACCAAAGCAGATATTTTTGTGAACATGAAGACATTTTGAACTCTAGTTGTAAAACGAACATCATAAGCGTTTATGAAAGTGAGAAAGCCTGTAAATAATGAAATTATATTAGCATTATCATTTAAATGTATAACATAACATATGTAAATGAAACCCTACAGAGCCAAACTGGACTAGCAGGTGGTCCTTGTGAAATATAAATAAAGTATACTTACAAATAGTAACAGCAGCAATTAGCTTCTGGCTCAAGGGGTCAATTGGACAATTTGGAAATATGGGCTCCAACAGGTTATTAGCAAAAGTTAATGCCATTATAGCATTTGTACTTGGTCTAAAATAAAGTGATATATGATAAAACAAAATTTATAAATATTATTATTCTCAAATAACCAGGCATGCAAGAAATGTATTTTACGAGGACAGCAGCAATGATCAGGGATCGTAAAATGCAAGCAAAATCAATTGAAATGATGTATGACAATTATGACTACCCTAGCATTTCAATTAATTTGCTCGCATTTTATAAACCCTGGCAATGGTAATGTGTATTAAATGTTATCACAAAGGCATAAAAACGTATGAAAAAATACTTAAATCAGCTGATCCCTCTAAACTAATATCCTGTCTATGAGGTACAACAAGTCATGTAATATTATATTATGAAATGGAGATAAATACAGAATATTTGTATGATTGAGTTGTGTCCAAAGCAGGAAATAATGGGGCTAATATTTATGTCCCGTGTTTTTTTTTTTTAAATGGCTTCAACTCTTTGTAAGCTGAATGAAAAGATACTACTAATAAATATATAATGATGGTTGAATGGAAAAATTTACTAAGCAATTTTTTTTAAAGATATTGAGTTATATACATGTTTAGAATCAGTGAATTTTTCTGTTGTTTGAGCAATGTTAAAAAATTTCGCAAAAATGTTGCTTCATCAATTTCCCCTTTCAACTGTTGATATTATACTTAGCACAGAATTACTTTATTCAACAAAATTACTCATAATCTTCTAAAAACTGCCAGGAAAATTTTGACATTAACCCTTTTCCAGGCATAGTGCATATAGCAACCACATAAATGTACACAAACATTCAAACATGCTAAATTTACTATATGGAACAAATTCAATTGAAGTAGTTAAAATATTATTTGTTTTAAATTAATCCCCCATAGCTCAACAATATAACTTTTATTAATTTTCCAGTAGCATGTCTAAATTAGTGGGGCTTAGAAAAAGGGTAAATATACTGAGTGGCAAAAAATCTGGTCCTTGAATGTATGCAGTAATAGGTATTTTGTATGTAGTAGGCCAAATTTTTTTGCTGCTGAGTATAGTACATAGAATGTACTATAATATATAGATATACATATACCACTCACACAAACACCAAATTAGCATCCCATAGATAAAGGAATGCTGGCAAAGATCCATAAGCCTCATTAATATAGTGGTAATCTCCTCCACTTTGAGCCAATGTGGTACCTGTTTAGAAAAATACTATCAATGCTATGTAGTTATTCTACTTAGTAAATAAAAAATATCAACTCAAATTACAGGAAAAAAAAAGAACTTGCCTAATTCTGCATAGCACAAAGCTCCTAGCGTTGCCAAAAGTCCACAAGCAGCCCAAACCGACAGAGCGCCCCAAACAGACCCAGTATTTTCCAGTACTTCTTTAGGAGATATGAATATCCCACTTCCAAATATGATGCCTAAAATTATGGCTACTCCTTCTAACAGGCCTAGCTGCTTTCGCATCTTAACCCTTTCTTCGCCCATTTTTAATCCGTTTTTTGACAACGAAGGAGTCTGGAGTATAGCTGTGTGAACTATGAGCCGCTCAGCGTTACTGTATTAACTTTAATACTGAAGACTGTAGCAATTAACCTTTCACATTTTTTAATTAGAATCCGTCCTTGCTGCCGGTTCCCTCATGGCCTGTGGTCCAGTGGCTGTGTTCGATACAAATAGTCATGAGTTAAAATCACAACAAAAGTAATAAATACTTATCTGGATTGTTTTATAACAGTGCTATCAAATGACTAACCATTTCCACTGTAAAAAATCCATGAAATCAAACACTCACGCAATAAAATTGCTTATTCGTTCGATACGACCAAGCGAAGCGAACACATGGCCGGCCATGCCAATTCATGCCATGCCATCAAAAACGTCATTTTTATTTTTGCTTCCTTTGTGATGAAAAACTGAGCTGCACAAAGATACCAACAAAACAGACGCGAACCGCGAACACTGGTGCAATGCAACCCAGGGGCCGAAATCTAGCCGAAATAAGAAAATCGGAGTTCGTATCGCACCGTCCCTCTCACTCTCGTATTAAATACTTTAAGTGTCAGAGGAACAGAACGACTCGAACTTCGACTTTCGTATTTAATAATAGTAGCCCCGCAATTTTGCATTATTGCATACCACTTGCATACCCTCCTTTCAACGAGCTACGAATACGCTGTCAAAAATGACAATTGGGCGATCCGTTCGGAAACGACGATCTTATTAAATATGCTTATCTTATGCAAAGCTTTGATCGTCGTACGATGCGGAACTCATCCTCTATGGAACCCCAAAGTCGCTTTGTGTTATTCAAGTACAGTCAGCAGCAGAAGTAAATGAGCAATTGTGTTGCTCGAAGTGATCTACACACTTATTTATTACCTTGTTATTAATGTCGAGTGTAGATTATGTAAGTATTATGAGCACCGCTACAGCTCATCCGCTTCTGCTGCTGACTGTACGACATAAAAAAAACGAATGAGAAAGGAACTTTTTTTACCTGGAAATGAGGCAGTTATGATAAAAGTAGCACAGTTGCTTGATATCTAGTCTTTTTTGTACTCTTTTTTGTAGTTTCAAGTATACGTATACCTCACGTATACTAACCAAACTGAAACTGGGAATGTAAATACTTACTTAATAATTATTTTTATTAATTATGTGTAGCATTGTGGTAGCATTACTCTGTATCTATGTCTGATATTTAAAAACTTACCTACTGCCCCAAAAGCGTCGTCGGACGCGTCGGCACCTCTACATTGACTTCCAACCAATTTCCAACCGTACAAATGCTCGATTATCACTTGTTTGTGCACGATGAAATATAACATAATAATAATACTTAAATGAATCTTCCTTCATACATGCTTCATACTATCTAAAGTGTCGTATCATAAACAAAAAAGTAAAACCGACTCCAAAAAAATAACAAAAAATGGAACCGACTACAAAACCCTTGACAATATTTTTCTAGGTACGTACTAGCTCGAAGTCGGTGCCTCAGAACGAGCCAGCAGGAGTGGGACAATAGTCGTCTACCTCTTTTACATACTATGGGTTTTAATCCCTCCTACTGGGTCGTGCTGTCACTGACTTCGAGCTAGTACGTACCTAGAAAAATATTGTCAAGGGTTTTGTAGTCGGTTCCATTTTTTGTTATTTTTTTTACATACATAAAAAAAATACAAACATTGGAACATAGAACCTCCTCCTTTTTTGAAGTCGGTAAAAAAGCGACCTATCCCAAATCTATTCACTTGCTATTCACCCTTCACCTAAACGTAAGGTTAGATCTTGTTCTTATTTTTAATCGACTTCAAAAAAGGAGGTTATCAATTCGGTTGTAATTTTTTTGTTTTTTACTTAGAACTTCGTCAATTTTTTTTTTGCGCTCTTCTAGGACCAAATCAGGATCTGATGATTGGATCTTAAGGAAATCGAGGGAACTCTTCAAATGTTGTAGGGACATCTATATAAATTGGATATATTTAGTAGTAACTCGTGCATTTGCTCTTGAAAATCATCATTTGGTATCATATACAAATTAATCCCTATTTTCCTTGGTCACGGCATCACGCGTGAATGGCTGGACTGATTTCGCTAATTCTTTTTTTCTTGTGTTTGCTATTGTCAGGAGAAGGTTCTTATAAAAGAAGTTTTAGAAAATTAAAAAAAATATATAACAAAAAATTTACTTAACCGACACAAACGATGAAAATAATTTTCTACCAGTCAGCAGGAGTGGACCTATAGTCACCTATTTCACCTACGCACTACATATTGGGCTTCAATCACTCCTGCTGGCTCGTGCTGAGGTACCGACTTCAGACTGGTAGAAAAATATTTTAATCGTTTTTTGTAGTCTGTTAAATTTTTGTTATAAATTTTTTTTCACCATTTTTAGTGTAAATATACTAAGATACAATAGATTAATGTCAACTGCTCGTCACCCTTTACAAAAGATTGCTTTTTCCGATGCAGAGACTTTCATTATTAAGGAATCCTGGTGCTTTACCACCCATTCCATTTCACCATATGCATTACGAGGAGCATAAATTGCTTAGCAACTGTGTTAAAGTAATTGAATTCCGATGGTCAACTGTGGTCTCCATCATCAATTCCACTTCACGAAATGATGATTTTCATGAGCAAATGCACGAGTTACTACTATTTAAATAGAATCTAAATTCTAATATCAAAATTACCATAGGTGTCCCTACAACGTTTGAAGAGTTCCCTCGATTTCCTTAAGATCCAACCATCAGATCCTGATTTGGTGCTTATGGACCTAATTGAAAGCATTCCTAGACGAACGCAAAAAAAAATCAAATCGGTTCATAAATGACGGAGTTCTGAGGTGAATTGATAACATCCTTTTTTGATGTGGGTTAAAAAAAAACTACACCGGGTGGGGGGTGAAGCCGCGGGCACCAGCTATTTGGATATTATGTATTTAGTAGTAATGATGATGAAGACCACAGTTGACCATCGGCGAGTTACTTACTACTCAATAACAAGTATTTAACTGGTTGAATTTAATTACCTACTTTGACACAGTTGCTAAGCAATTTATGCTTCTAATGCATAATAATGGTAAAACGGGTGGTGAAGCACCAGGACTCCTCTATAATGACCGTCTCTGTATCGGAAAACGCAATCTTTCGTAAAAGGTGACGAGCAGAACACTTGATATTAAACTATTGTATCTTAGATTATTTACACTAAAAAGCGTGAAAAAAAATATACTTATAACAAAAAAATTAGCCGACTACAAAAAAAACCATGAAAATAATTTTCTACCAGTTTAAAGTCGATCGCAGTGCCTCAGCATGAGCCAGCAGGAGTGGACCTATAAGTAGTTATCTCCCTCACTTACGCACTTTATATTATTGGGCTTCAATCATCAATCACTCCTGCTGGCTAGACTAGACTAGTAGAATAATATTTTCATGGTTTTATGTAGTCGGTTCAATTTTTTGTTCAAATTTTTTTTTGATGATATATCCACGGAATATATATCTAATCGAAGGAAGTCAAAAATTCCAACTCGAAACCTCATACGACGCAACGAACACATGAGCCTATGCACAGACTGATCTAATCAGAAATATTGGATCTGTGGTTTATTAAAAAAAATATATGTGACACGTCCACCCACCCTGTCAAACTTACACGGTTCTTCGGCCACTGATTTCTACATTATAATTTTTCATGTTTGTTAACTAAAAAATGGTAAGAATAATAAGATGTCGACCGTAATATGTTAAAAATAAACTATAATAGTATAATGTTGGGAACCATTACGTTTCGTAATTAAATGATTTACAGAGTGTGTCATCATCGCCATCGATCATTTCGGCATTTGTGAGAAAATATTATTGAAATACGTATTTTAATCTCGATAATGCAGTGCTAACCAGTTGTTTGTTAATGTTTTTAAAGCCGTTGAGACTGGATATCAAAAGGAAGTTGACGGCGAGGTCGGACCGCGTCAAGTGCGTGGACCAGCACCCGACCGAGCCATGGCTCCTTTGCTCTCTCTACAACGGCGACGTCAACATATGGAATTACGAGACACAGCTTCAGATCAAGAGATTCGAGGTAGGTCACTAATAGTATTTTACTAATTTCATAACTGGCTTTCTCCTGTGTTTTCAATTGAATGTGATTTTTCATTAGATCAGGAAGTTTTCTGTTTAGAATTATTTCAGCATTTTTGCTCATTTAATATTTAATCAAATAACAAAAAATAAGCACTGACAAAATCTATTATTAGAGTAGTGAATTCACTCTATATCTGAAACACTGAAACAAATGCAGTTATGGTAATTCTTCATTAGTTTACTGTTAAGTGACCTGCCCATCTCCACTTCAATTGTGTTAGCCTCTTACCCACATCCGTTGGTCGGATGACATCTGGCAGGCGGTTGGTAAACTGTGGATGAGAAAAGCACAGGAAGAGACAAAGTGGCGTGAAAATGAAGAGGCCTTTACTCAGCAGTGGGTGGATGTGGGCTGATTTGATTGATTGATTACTGTTAAGCCCTCCTTAACTACAAACATTTTCAATAACACTGTTATGAACCTTTTTTACCATACCAAAATGTCACCAGTTCTGTTGTTGACAGCAATTATATCTTAGTACGGTCAAGAACTTTAATGAGCCACCATGGTAACTTTTCAAAGGTATAGTCATTACGACTTTCCTTTTTAATTAATGCGATGTCACTATGACGTTTACTGTGAAATGGTTCCATGGTGGCTCATGAAATAAAGTCCTTAACCGTACAAGTTGATTCACAAGAGCTGGCACAAATGGATTGAATGAGTAAAAGAAAATATCAGTGTGTTACCTATTTGAATACATTCACACATTACTCAGTTTCTCACAAAAATGTCTAAGTAACATTACTATAGTTCAATCCATTTGTGCCAGCTCTTGTGATTCGTGCCGCTCTTGTGAGCGGCCAAAGTTATCAAAAATATCAATACATGAACTCTAATACCTTAATAATAGAGTGCATGTGCCCATATTTTTGACCACCTTGGCCGCTCCGAAAATTCTGATGGCGACTACAATGTCATATATAACTTTATACACCATGTTATTTTTTATATCTGTTAACTTTAATTAAAGGGACAATCTACAGGTCAAATGATGTTAATTTCTCTAAGACTATTTCCTCTAGTGGCCTAATTTACTGTTTAAAAGATAATCAAGTTTTAATTATTAGCAGTCAACAGCGTAAAAGTCCTTAATGTATGATTTTTTTTCAAAGTCCATAACTAATCAGTGTTTAATTCACACATATTTAACAAAAGAAAGTTAACCCCTCGTATGCTTAGACACGGATCCGCGCCAGTTCATGAATTGCGTTAGCAAGTATCTGTTCCAAAGGTACTACTATGCATAGTATGTTCACATTTTACTAAATTTTCTACTTTCTGCTGTAAAACATAGGTCTCCCCATGAGGCTGGCATAGTCACATTTAGTGTACTAAATCCTCGTTAAAATATAAGATAAAAAAAAACAGGTCAAAAATAATTTACACTATTTTACACCGATCCTCCTGCATACAATGGGTTAAATATGTGGATTTTTTTATGCCTCTCTTATCCTCCTGGGGTTCAAAATAAGTATTAGTACATATTGTTAGCAATAGAATTTATATCTTTTGAAAAAAGAATAGTGTCATTTTCTCTGTATCATTCAAATTAACAAAAAACAATAATTCAACTATATATGAGACATTAAGATTTAAATTTCGATGTAAATTTTTGTTGTATGGTGGGTCGTAGGAGGATAAGTGTCATATCAATGTATTTTGTCAAATTTATTTATTTTACAAATTAACAATGAATGTGAAGCTATTATATGCAAGAAAAGAGATTTTTATTTAATTTTTTTTATGTTGTGAAAAGGTCAATTTTCGGGTAGTTCATATCTATGAACTGAGTTGTCTGCCAAAGTTAACGGATATCAAAGAAAACACGGTGTATATACCTAGATTGTTATATTTTTTAATTTCTAATTTCTTGATTAACTTATCTTAATTTAAACTTCATCAATAACCATAAACAGAAAAAAACACTTATTTATGCAGACATTAAAAGACCGCAGTTTCGTTTGCCGCATTGCGCAGAATTCGTTTTTCACTATCTTGCGGGAATTATACAATTTTTCAGGAAAAAACTACCCTATATCCTTCTCCAAGACTCAAACTATCTGTATAACGAATTTCATCTAAATCGGTTCAGCAGTTTAGACATGATGAAATAACAAACATCCAAACCTCCAAACATCTTCACAAACTTTCATATTTATAATATTAAAGTTTAGTAGGATATACATGTAGTTGATGTTTTGTGTATGTTATATTTATTCAATGTAAATGGACCTAAATTATGAAGAAAAACTATTTCAGGTATGTATGGATCTACCCGTAAGGTCAGCCAAATTTGTGCCCAGAAAAAATTGGGTGGTCACAGGCTCTGATGACATGCAGATCAGGGTGTTCAACTACAACACTTTGGAGAGGATACATTCCTTTGAAGCTCATTCAGACTATGTCAGATGCATCGCTATCCATCCAACACAACCTTACATTCTAACATGTAGTGGTAAGTCCTATTCTGTTCTTCTTTATTACTATTATTCTGGTTTTAAATTTTTATACCAAAAAAAGAAACAATTTGTCATATTTTAGGATGCCATTGATGGCATAGATAAAATAGCAGAAATAGTTTTATGATTTATATCTGTTTTTTTTTTTAAATTGATTAATTATAAAACTAATGAAATCTGTCACATAAAAAGTGCTCTTTGGGCAGACTATGGAGTTGAAGTTAATTTAGCAATTTTCATTAATAAGTTCGATTTGACTTTTTCGTAATTTTATGTGTTAATGATACTAAATTTCACATTATTTATTTTTTATGGTTGCAACTTCCTACCATATGTTAATGATTATATAGGTAAGTGATACACAGAATACAAATATATATGCAAAACACAATTTGGACTGTTTTTTTAGTAATATGTTCAGTTAAAATTATTATTATCAATTTATTGACAGATGATCTATTGATAAAACTATGGAATTGGGACCGCAATTGGGCTTGCCAACAAGTTTTCGAGGGACATACACACTATGTCATGCAGATTGTTATCAATCCCAAAGACAACAACACTTTTGCAAGTGCCAGTCTCGATACAACAGTGAAGGTGTGTGTCATATAAAATTAAATTATTCTGAAGACATTTTTGGATCTATTCCTTAACATAAGACAGTGCTCTTTCAGTTCAAAATGCTAGTGAAATATATTCAAAGATGTTAGCTGACCATTTTACCCAAAGCAATTTTAAGTACTTAATCATGCAATAATAATTTGAATAATATCATTCAGGTGTGGCAGCTAGGCTCTTCTGTGTCAAACTTTACACTAGAAGGTCACGAGAAAGGTGTCAATTGTGTTGACTATTACCATGGTGGTGACAAACCCTACCTCATCAGTGGGGCAGATGACCGTCTGGTTAAGATATGGGACTATCAAAACAAGACATGTGTTCAGACCCTGGAAGGTAAACAGTACTATTAACTTATTTATTATGCCTTCTGGTATGTCAATCAACACTTAGACAACTTGTTTTATCTAGGTCACGCGCAAAATGTATCAGCTGTATCATTCCACCCTGAACTTCCCATCTTGCTGACGGGATCTGAAGATGGCACAGTCAGAATATGGCATGCTGGCACATACAGACTCGAATCTTCCCTCAACTACGGTTTTGAAAGAGTTTGGACAATATCCTCCATGCATGCTTCTAACAATGTGGCTATTGGGTAAGTTAATATACTTCTGGTACCAATTTATATTCTTGATATTTCTTCCATTATCCAGGATTGTGTTTGTGTTGCTTTACTTTATTTTAATTGAGTAATTTGCCACAGCTATGATGAAGGGACCATTATGATCAAAGTTGGAAGAGAAGAGCCAGCTATTTCCATGGATGTTAATGGAGGCAAAATAATCTGGGCTAAACATTCCGAAATGCAGCAAGTTAACTTAAAAGCTCTTCCCGAAGGTAAGTTGTTATAACTTGACCTTTTTATACTTATTAAATCAAACTGATTCTGCAAATAATCTTTTTATATCAATCTTCTGCAGGTACGGAAATGCGAGATGGCGAGCGTGTTCCGGTAGTTGCTAAAGATATGGGTTCCTGCGAAATCTACCCACAGACCATTGCTCACAACCCCAACGGCAGATTTGTGGTCGTCTGCGGTGATGGTGAATACATCATATACACGGCGATGGCGCTCAGAAACAAGGCATTTGGAACGGCACAAGAGTTTGTTTGGGCCTTTGATAGTTCAGAATATGCGACGCTAGAGAATTCTAGCACTATCAAAGTGTTCAAAAACTTCAAAGAAAGAAAAAGTTTCAAGCCTGAATATGGAGCTGAAGGTGGGTTGTTTTTTAGAGTAAAATTTTGATAGTGGATATTATGTAAAAGTGTTTATTTCTTGTATCTACTAATTTTTATTATGTTACAGGAATTTTTGGAGGAAATATGCTTGGAGTGAAATCTATAAGTGGAATGGCATTTTCCTTCTATGATTGGGAACATCTCGAATTGATAAGGCGGTAAGAATTTAATTTAATTTAATAATAATTATGTGCATATAAATATTTTTGATGGCCAGCATTAAATTAGTATCTTGTAAAGAGCTCTGACTTGTTGATTTGATTACACCTTATTTATGTTACCATATCTCACCTGCAAATGCGATGATAGTAAAGAGAGCAAGATTTTCAGTAAAACATCGGAATGAGAATTAGTCAATCCCGGTGAACGCTGTGTACTTTTTCTACTCGTGTGCGAATTTAAATCACGATTTTAAGTTTGTTACCATTTTCTGAGGGTCAATAGTATAAAGAGTACAGCAGTCTAGTTCCTTATCCAGCTTGTGCGTGGAGCATAGATGCAAGCTGTAAGGAATACGGAGTAAAAAACAACTTCTTTTTTCAAATTTGTTTTATGATTCGAAAATAGTCTGCTTGGAATAATTACCAAGGGAAAACTTAATAAGTACCGTACTGGTTTTAAAGCAAATCTTTTCTGAATCGTTTCTCGTGCAATAAGATCCTAATTAGAAGGTACTCATTTTAATAAGAATATGAATGCTGAATGTCTTTCAAGCGTCCAGAATTATATTTGACGAAGCGAATAATTATTATCCTTTGAAAATAATACGCTGGAACTTAACAGAATTTTGATATTAAGCAGTAAGTACCATAATAGCTATGCAACTTAGCTACGAAATGACACTTCTTTGTTTATGTGACGAACGAATCAAGAGCGCTGTGTTTGTAATTGTAAGTCTAAGGAGAGATTGTTGTGTAAACATTATTTGAAATTCAATTTTAAAAATGTAATCGAGAGTAGTATTACCGCGGCACATCACTACACGAGAGGTACAGTCGCCATCAGCTATTTCGGTGCGACCAAGGTGGTCAAAAATATCGGCACGTGCACTCTGTTAACTATCAAGGTATTAGAGTTCATGTTTCGATATTTTTGATCACCTTGGCCGCTCCGAAATGTCTGATGGCGACTGTACCTAAATCTTGGTGTACATACGTAATGTCTTCTCGACCCATCGTATAACTCTGTAATTACAGATATAGTTTTAGGGGCTGTTTCACCATCCATTGATTAGTGTTAACTGACGGTTAAATGTGATGCCGTCTCTATTTGTTTTGTTCGAATAGACGGAGACGGCATCACATTTAACTGTCAGTTAACACTAATCAATGGATGGTGAAACAGCCCCTTAATATAGTAGTCGTAGTCATGTTCAATATAATCTGCAGGATTAATATACGACCGCTATCAGGCTATCACAACCACCACAACGGAGATGCGGTAGAAGGATGTGGCCGATATGATTGTGAGCGCGTGTGATATGTAGCCTCGTATTAGAAATTGGTTTACTTGCAATTGTAATTTTTATGTCAACAAGAAAAACTTAAAAAATTTTTTTTTATGATAAACGCGAATAATTAATTTGAATAAAACCTTTTCAAACAATTTCTCGGTAAATATGCAAAAAAACTGTTTTTTAAAGAATAAAAATAAATTAGTAGCCGTTAATTCTTATGCTCTGCAACTATAGGTATTCAGATAGTGGGCTGCAGCGAAATGCTTATCCTTTATTCTGTATAATAAGTTTATAATAAGTACTGTAAAATTTCATCACTCATAACGTGCGATAAGGCGATGAAGTCGTATAGCGCTGTAGCATGCATTTAAAGGTTTTCAATATGCCTATGGCTATGATAATATCTATTCTATTTAATTGTTGCTATATAGGGATTATCTGAAAAAGTAATATTATTTGATCTTCTCATTTAAATGAGAAGTGGTGTTTATAAGGCCAGTTTTGGATACGACAAAATTAAATACACTGTAAAGGGTGATATACACATAAGTCGGCCGGCATAAAGCGACACAACCGGGTGGTAAAATCTATTAAGTATACGAATGTGCGAGGTATAACCCGCTCGGTTTTTCTGACTTGTAGGTACCTACACTAGGCCCCATAAACCGAACAAGTGCAGTAATTGCTTTGATGATCAACAAAATGCTGCCCAAACGACAGATCCGACCCGCTTATGTGTATAGCAAACTTAAGAGACAAATTTCACGATTTATTGTAACGATGCTACCGCGATGTACTCTCAACCAGTGTAGATGCTTTGCGATTTGCCTACAATACAACTCGCCTAGACATTCATAGCTTGTCTCGTAACGTACCGATTGTTTTGGCAGCATTGAGATCCAGCCGCGCCACGTGTATTGGTCGGAGAGCGGCAATCTGGTGTGTTTGGCGACGGACGAGACTTACTACGTACTCAAGCTGAACGCAGCTGTGATCGCCCGCGCCCGCGCCAACAATGCCGAAGTCACGGAAGATGGCATCGAAGACGCTTTTGAGGTCTCATTACAATACCATTCAGTTCTATGCAGCAGACATACGTATACATCCAACATAAATAAGAAAGAGAAGAGAGAAGGGGATTTTTTTTTACTTGTCAGTCATGCTATTCCTTCGCAAAGGTTCTCAGAATCTTTTGCAGGATATTTTAAATCCGACAGTGTGGTTGCTAAACTCTCAGTTTCTTAAATGTTTCTGCAGTCGCTTCTTTCGCCCCTTCTCGTATTTTCAACTGGCAATTTTATTTAAATACTTTTAGATAATACACTTGTAAATACATCATTCGTTCTTACTTTAAATACAATTCACTTTCAGGTGGTCGGTGATGTCAACGAAACAGTTAAAACAGGATTGTGGGTCGGCGATTGTTTCATTTATACCAATTCCCTAAACAGACTAAATTATTACGTCGGAGGTGAAATCGTCACCATATCTCATCTGGATCACACGATGTACATCCTCGGATATGTCGCCAAAGAAAACAGGTAAATCATTTGAAATAATTGTATTGAAAGTATTTATCAAAAGTAACAAGCTTCTAATTTTACATTAAATTTATCCATTTCAATCTCAACTGACTGGTAATAGCGGTTAATATAACTTGTTGGTAGTGCCGCTCGATACGCAATGCTGGAATCTGTTTAATGAATTTCTTTTGTAACAACTATATTCGTGACCAAATTTGATTAAACATGACAAGTATGGTAAAGTTAAATGTATAGTGGACGTCACGAGGATAGGTATAGTCGAAGTGAGAAAAGTTTTCCACGTCCAAGTCTTTGTGACATTGACATCAGATTGATTTTTACTTGGTCTGTTAATAACTTTTTCACTTCCCATGCTCGTAAAGTTCGTGTTTATGCTGGATCTAGGCGACATAAAATGACTTTTTATGCTCTAGTGCATAAAATAAAATCTTCGTCTAAGACTAACTTAAGACCAAGGTAATCAGGTGTCAACAGACACAAACAAAAAAGTATCTGTATATTTTTAAATAATTTTTAATTTATATAAAACTAAAAATCATTCAAATCAATCATAATAAATCAGTAAAATTAAAAAAAAATGAATTATTATAATAATGTATAAAAAATAATAGGTAAATAGAAAGTTAATAATTGTTTCCCGTGTTGCTTCATTTCCTCGCCATCGAAGTTAAAAGCATAGTGAAACCTATCACTACTGAACCAAAATTCTTGTCACCGAGGGATGACGTCCTATCATTATTTTTGTCATATATTTCATTTTTACTACTGCTTAATGTGCTGTTACATTGTCCAAGAACATGTTTGTTTAAGACATTAATTTCGGACGAACTCAAGCCCCTAAGGCACAGGTTTAAACCTAGTTTAGGGGTCGAAAGCTCGACCACTTACTTAAGACCCTTTTGTACAAACTTAAGTTTATGTTACTTGTAACACTTCTTTTTGAGTACAATAAACATTATTATTATTATTATTTATTATAGTGTAAAACTCGAGCATTAATCCCATTTTCCGCTCAACGTGTCTATCCATGGCTATATGGCTATATGAACGTCTCGGGTAAAAAAAATGGCACGTTTTATGCTCTTGTTGTTTGTACAATGTACTATTTTCACTACATCTAATGTGGGTAAGGTAAACGTTCGAGTGCTCGACACGCATTAGCAGGGTGGGGGGTGGCCATTATCCCAATAGACGACACCCTGCTGTCATCTCTATTGCTAATGACATAAGATTAAAGATGCCAACTATTGGGACAGTGATGAGCACTCGTACGTTTATCTTATATGACTTTCGTTAGCAACTACTGTATAAGTCGTGACATTTTTTATGTTTTTTATTTTTTTTTATTCGACTGGATGGCAAACGAGCAAGTGGGTCTCCTGATGGTAAGAGATCACCACCGCCCATAAACATCTGCAAACCAGGGGAATTGCAGATGCGTTGCCAACCTAGAGGCCTAAGATGGGATACCTCGTGCCAGTAATTTCACCGGCTGTCTTACTCTCCACGCCGAAACACAACAGTGCAAGCACTGCTGCTTCACGGCAGGATTAGCGAGCAAGATGGTGGTAGCAATCCGGGCGGACCTTGCACAAGGTCCTACCACCTGCAAATTTGATAGTTGAAGGGCAGTTCTGTAACCAGTGTTGTGTTTGCAGGCTGTACTTAAACGACAAGGAGCTGAATGTGGTGTCGTACTCGTTGCTGCTGTCGGTACTGGAGTACCAGACGGCGGTGATGCGTGGCGACTTCGAGACCGCGGACCGCGTGCTGCCCACCGTGCCGCGCGACCACCGCACGCGCGTCGCGCATTTCCTAGAGAAACAGGTGCCGTACGCGTACTAAACATACACAGTCACACGTCACCACTATATGTCAGCCCAATATTAAAAATCCAAGCTGCATTTCTGTGCCTTTATTGAATCCACTAGGTTATCTTATCTATCATCTAACTTTGGCCGACTTACCAACGGTTTTATGAAATTTAAATGACGTTAAAAAGCAATAATTGCTAAGTGTTCTTATACTTGTCAGAAAAACGATGGAGAGAATTGGTTCTTAACGCAGTTCACTGGTCTGTGATATGATAACGCAATGTGGCGTGATTGATATGGCGCGGGGATGGCACTGAAGTCGATCAGCATGAGCTCAATCGGTTGCCTGCTCCGTGCGGTATATCTAGAGATTGTTAGTGAGGTGGTGTTCGCAGGGCTTCAAGCAACAAGCGCTGGCGGTGTCCACGGAGCCGGAGCACCAGTTCGAGCTGGCGCTGTCGCTGGGCGAGCTGCGGCACGCGCAGCAGCTGGGCGAGGAGGCGGCGGCGGCCGAGGGCGCGCCCTCGCGCTCCGCCGCCGCGCGCTGGTCGCGCCTCGGCGCCGCCGCCGCCGCCGCCGCCGACACAGAACTTACCAAGACCTGCTACCTGAAAGCACAGGACTACAGCGCGTTGCTGCTATTCGCAGCCAGCACCGGTCAGTCATACACGCAATCGATTACTTCGGATTTTGTGACGTTTGAAATGGGGTCTTTGTTTCTCTAAAATTTTGCCACTATGATATGATATTCAGCTCCAATATTCAACTACCAATATTTAATAAAAAGAGAAGATGCATCTTTGCCATATGCGCTGAAAACGATGACTAGCATCTGAATACTGAGTATCTTTGCCACTTGAACATTTTTTTCTCTTCAAGTTATTTTGCCACAAAGACTGCTTTGGAATAGAATATGTATTTAACCTCCTAAGTCCTGACATTTTTTAACAAACTTAGCGTTTAAGACCTAGACGTGGTTGGCCTGCTTTGTTATTTTGGATTTAATTTCAAAATTCTTAGAATTCTTTATTCAATGAAAAATTTGTACTTTATAAAGTACAATTCGGCCGTTATTCTTAGTATTAATTAGTCCTTTATAAAGTACGCAAGGACTTAGGAGGTTAAATAAAAAAAGTTTGGAATGAACTTTCGTTTAGTTATGTTGCTAGGGAAGTGGCAGTTAATGTTTATATCCTGTAGGTGACGAGAAACTTCTGGAGGAGGTTGCGACGCTGTCGGCGGCGAACGGCGACGATAACATTGCGTTCGTGGCGCACTTCACGCTCAACCGGCCCGAGGCCTGTCTGCAGCTGCTGCTCGCTCGCAACAAACTGCCCGAGGCTGCCTTCTTCGCCAGGTCACTCATACACACACAGCTGCACTATCACAATAAAAAAAAAGTAGATTTAAATAACATGTACTAACCTTTTAGTTTAATTTACCGCATGTTTTTATATTGCTCATAGTTATTGATTATTACATCGCTTAAGCGAGAAACACACTGACGGCGGAGGCGGAGCGGTGCGGCGCGTAGGCGGTATCAGTATAGCGGTATATTCGAGCTAACATGAAAGAGGACACACATAATACCGCGCGAGATATAAGCGTGGTGCGGTATTCTGTGTGCCGCATCACTCCGCCTCCGCCGTCAGTGTGTTCCTAGCTTTATGGTTGACTTGATTTGAGATCAATGTAATTTGGAAACGCCATAAGACTTATTGCAATTAATTAATTTTGTATAATTTTTTTAAACATTGTCTGAAAAAACACTTATTTCGTATCTCTATTGACGTGAAAGATATAACATATACGAAATCAACATATTTGGGTTTGTCTTTGAGGTCTCTTAAAAACTGGTCGAGGGTTTTCATTTGAAACTAACTAACACAAAAGTTATGGCCAGAAAACCAGTTTTTTGGCCTAAAATTGTTCAACTTTGATGCCAAATATCTCGAAAATAATGAACTTTGAACTAAATATGGGATGGGGTTGTTGTTAATATAATAAGCTACAAAAAACTCAGAAAACTAAGTAATTCAGATCGAAGGTCATTGGCATGAGATCCCCTTAAGCGAGATGACTTTTAATTTTCCGTAAAAAGACAAGTGATTTATCCGACCCGTCCATAGCAAAACAGTGTTAACAAAAACGCTTTCACAACCATCCAATAATACAATGATAAAGCTAAAACAGCTTATGTAACACACACATAATTTTGTGTACCTACTTTATGTCGGTTAAATAATGAATTTCGAGATATATAGCCAAAAGTCTTATTGGTTGAAGCGCCAAAGAAATGCTCTGAATCGGCTACAACCCAGACCATTCGACGCAGAAAAATTTGCTGTTTCCAAATATATAGATAAGTCGATTTCACCCAAAATGTCGATAAAACCAATTTGGCTTTTAACCCTCGTATGTCCGAAAAGGAAAATATATATTTCCGCAATATTTAACTAAGGGTAAAAAGAACTCTAAAATTTCACGGTGATTGCTTCATTCGTTCAGAAGATTGTTTTTTTTTCCGTCTATCTTCTGGACTTGGGTGTTCATGACGAGATTTCACTACTTTCTATAGGCAAATCATCTCAAGCAAGACTGCACGTTTTTACAGTAGGTTTTGGTTGGGATTGACCTTGCAAAATTGAATAGTTGATCAGGAATTTATGTATGTTTCAGGTCTTACATTCCATCAAAGATGTGCGAGGTGGTGAAAATGTGGCGAGAAACACTCGGAACCACAAATAAACGTTCCGGCCAGTCTCTTGCTGATCCTGAAAATTATGAAAATTTGTTTCCTGAGTTTGCGGTAATGCATATTATATATCCATAAATAAAATAAAGTTTTTATTCTTAAACATTGGCATTGTAATATGTTTATTTCCGAAACAGGAATCTCTAGAGTTGGAGCGATTTCAAAAAGAGTTTGGATTCGAAAACAGTTCTCTACTATCCAATATTCCAACGAACTCCAAGTTATGCAATATAGATCGCAATCTTGCCGAGGAGAAGGCCGAGGCGGAAAAGCTCGGCAAGTGGAAGCCTTCTGACCGGAGTAGCAAGCCTGACTCGCTCCTCGACAATGATGACGATAAATTGGCTAAATTAATTCCGGGGCCTTCAAGCGACAGGTATGTCTGCAGTCTCTTTCAATGATAACTGTGATCAATATATATATAAACGAACCGGACTTCTAAGACGGTGTTTGAGTATCTACAATTTGTAATAATTTTGTGGCGGAAGTTGTTGATCATAGCCGTATCTTTAGACACCGTAAGACTAAATGTGAAAATATCGTTTTCCTTTTAGTATTTTACCGGCAGCGGCGGAGAGCCAGCCTCATAGGGACCCGCTCGACATGATGGACGAGATCGACAAAGAGATCGATGGCATTGCGCTGGAAGACGACGACAGTCTGGTGAGTCTGCTCGCACTTGGAGCCGCTTCAATGCCGGCGGGAAAGAAAAAGAGCGAGCGAGTGATACAAACACCCTCAATCTTCACCAACACAAGTTCAAAATGACAGCCAAATAATTCATTTCAGTCTCACCAGCGCCACCATTAGGATGGTATTTGTACATACCGTATGCGTAATGGTAAATAAGATTATAAATATTTTTTTAAGGAATAATAGTTCCGTAACACCTCAAGTAACTTTGTACTTCTCTTATTTGCATTTAACGTAAATAAATGGATATATCAATAGAAGGTAAAACGTACCGTTGATATTAGGCTATTTGTAATTACATATGTAAATGTAGCTGTAGAACGCTTAAGTATCCCCTTTCATCGTAAGTACAGTTAAAAGAAAACTTGCAGAGGAACTTAAGGTTGCTAAGAGTGGGTTTATAGAGTAGTCTGGCCAGCATAAGTTGGCAATGGAAAATATTCTTATTCATTTATTCATAAAATTAAAAAATTTACATGTCAAATATTTAAGTATATAAAATCTTTATTACAATTTATAATAGCGGCAAATTAAAAAAATATAAGATTGGAAACCCACATTTTAACGGAAATAAAACTTGTCACAATTTTTTTAACACTGCTAATCCTGTGAATGAATGGAATAAATAAAGTTGATACTTGTTATACCTAACCATTTCACTTTTTTAATTCTAATTAGAACAAATGGTCAAATTTGTAATGTTTTTGTATGTTTTAATTAGACACTGAAAATTTCCTAATTTTTACATTTGAATCGTTTTAATAAAAGTGAATGAGCGTTGAGAAGAAAAAAAAGGATGTACTTCAATGTATTTTTTCATATATTGAGATTTCTTAAAGAAGTTACTTATAAAAATGTGAAATACAAAAATAATGTGAGGTAAAATAAATCCAGACTTAAGGTCACAGCTCATTAGACCCACCCGGCACCCGACCAGCACCGCTTCAACTTTCGGCGTCAACTCGCCGACAGGTGATCCACTGGTGGATGCCGCGTTGACAACGAGTGGACCTCGCGTGATCCTCGAATTTCCTAGCAGTCACTATGGCGACGAGCAGCGGGCTATCACCGATTGGTTCACTCGCCGTCCGCGCGTGGCAACCTCGCGAGTGAGGCGATTCGATGTTCGGTGACGGAGTTGATGTAGAGAGCGCATACCTATACAAACCTATATGAAGAATACTAACCGCAGGCGGAACTGGTCGGATGTCGGGTGACTGTAATAGGCTGTAACCTTTATTTATTTGTAATCAAAGTATCAAAACTCATTGGAACATATCTGCACATGCAAGATGATCATAAAAATTTTGCTACAATTTAATTTGATTAACATCGCTGCTTGTTGGGGTTAGTTTTAGGGTTGCTAAAACAAGTTTTAGATTGCTCGTGACAAGTTACACTGACCGCACTCTACAGTAAACATCTAGTTATTTTCGGTAGAAAAAGTAACGAATTTTTTTTTTCTTTCTGTTTATTCCGAAAATAAACACCAATGATTTTAAAGATATGCGTTTGGAATGGTTACTGCACAGACTTTTTAAAGTATTATTTATTGTTCATTATTAACGTAGTTTTGTGAAAAATGCTTTATATTAGTTATTGCTTTGTATTAGTTAGTAAGGGAGCCCGTAAGAAAGACTAAATAGGAATTTACTCGAGTATCGCGGCGATCTGGACCTATTCAGTTTCAAAGGTTAGATGGTGTAAAGATAGTTATTTAACTATTTATGTGACTGATACTTAGTGAAAGGCATTTAAACACGAGCGAGGTCTAATACAAGCGACAGCGAGTTGTATAATAATATCTCACGAGTGTTTTAATGCCTAATTATGTACAGTTGCATACATAATTTTATCTACATGCATATCATAAGTTTTCTACTATTATGTATAGATATATAGATCGCGCCATCCACGAAGACGCGCCCCACTTTTCTTCCTAATCGCTTAAAATACTAGTGTGCAACCTTTTAGCAGTATAGTAGTTCTGTCTTTGCACATTTATTACCTTGAGTGCATACGCACACAACGATAAATAGACTAATCAGGAGCAAGCTCCTGAGAGCACAGCTGACAACTAACAGACAGCTGGAAAGATGCTCTACTTGATTTTAATACTGCCATACAAATTTCAATTCTCGTTTCGCCTCGCCGGTGGAAAATCACTTTGAAGCTTATTATATTATATTAAAAAAATTCATTTTGAATAATTCGGTTATTCAAATAATGATAAAAATCTATAACGACATTTAGAATAATGATAAGACGGTATAACATCATGCGTGCCAAATGCAAAAAAATAATTATTTGATTTGTGCGAGGGAGCGAAGCGAGAGAGCAAGACGGTTCGGAGCAGAAGCGACTCGGATAGGTTAGGTTTTTTTTATAGCAGCTCGGATAATATTGCTTCACAAATGATCTTTGCTGCTGGATGTGGAGGTGTTTATACTTTTCGATCATTATACTCGATGTTTGTATAAAAATTGTTTATTATGAACTTTTATTATATATATTTATTTCCAATGTATTTTTACAAATTAAATTATTAAATTACTACGTTACAAGTAAATAGAAAAGAATTTAAATATCAGATTTTTAAAAAGATATCTATTTACTATCACATCATTAAATAAACAAAGGAATAATCGAAGCTAAAAGAAGAGAAATAAAATAAAACTATTTGTCATGGTTCATTTAGGACCCTAAACCGTGCTTGAATTATTGTCAAATTGTAATGCCACAGATTATGTTATGTACAACCTGAATTTTTCCAGGCAATGGAATGTGGCTGTCTCACTGTGACGTCATCCAGCGTATTTCGTAAAAAAATGTATAAAAAAATAAATACTCATCCAAATTCAAAATCAATGAAAATGGTATCTTAAAATATCCTATTCTTTCCAAAAATAAGACAAAAACTATAGGTTGTTTTTCTTGGTGCATCCCAATTGTGCAAATTGAAAAATAAGATTTGAGAAAATAAATTCGACAATTTGTTTATATGCATATTGTTTTTATACCTACGTTCTCAATATTTCGACAGATATAAATTTCGATATTTGTGTTATAAAAAAATTCGCAATTTGAAAGAAGAAAGAAAGAAAGAAAATACATTTATTTAACGCCATAAAAACAAACATAGGAACAAACATAGAACAAATAAAGACAAACATGACGCTAAACAGGTCCCCACTCAGCATAATGCCACGGCAAGCCGTGGCGCTGATTTTCAGTGAGGAGCGATTTGCAAATCGTTCTTATGACAAACATTATACACCCATTCTAAGCAAAGCAATAAAGTATATCATATTACATACCTGACTTTTTAATACAATACGGTGAGATTTCTTAGACATTATAGACGAGGTTGTCGTGGTAGTAGTAAAAGATGCAGATTATCTATTTACAATGATATATCATACAGGAAATAAAATATTTAACATAGTTCAATATGAGGTTTTTTTCTCTTGCTAGTAGAATTGACAGCTCTGTTATTCTCGTTGCTGCACGACTGATCGCAGCATCGCGCAGAAGCGCGGACTTAAACGATGGCGGTCGAGCGGGCCATAGACATTTTGTAAAAATATTAAGTAGAGCAACAATTCCGACGTATCTAGATTTGCGTAACGCGGACTTAATTACCGCTCATGACTAACGGTCTAGTCGAACTCCCCGCACCCCGCCATCCCCGCATTCAGAGAATAGTGGGGCGTGTCTTCATGGATGGCACGATCTATACCTGCATTTTCGAGTTGTGGTTCTGGTTTGTAGGCATAAAACCTCAGTTTCAATATATGACTGACGGAGGCAGGTATAGTTTTTTTAATTCATAAACAATGTAAACTTCACTCTATATTGATTCTCAAATCGATTTTAATATTCGCGATTGAAAATATGTATGGAACAATCATTTTATTATTGAAATTTGAATGAAATTACAAATCGACTAATTCAACTATCGCAACCAATAGAGCGGGTTCTGGAGGGAGTTGTGTATGCAAAATTAGAGGAGTGCATTCTGTGAGTAGTTTTCAACTCAGAAAAGCTTGCAAATTATGATTCTGAATGTTGCCAGGAGGTCCGGTGGACCATTTTTTTTAATACCTGAACCCCTAAGACATCATGTTGGTATATGGACTGAAAAAATGCTTTCAAACCATTTTAATAATTATTTTCCTGACAATATCCCATTTTTACAAGCTTTCATTTAACTTGCAATGTATGTCTGTATGTACTAATGTGCGGGTCAAATCTTGCAAGTTGAATTTGACCCACTTTCAGTAGCCGGATTGACTTGAAATTTGGCATACTTGTGTAAACAATACAATAATCGGATAGTGATATCCTGGTGGTCCAACTAGGTCGTCTTTGAATTACGGAACTCTTCAACGGTTAATGGCATCGACTTGAAATTTGGTACGGAAATGTAGTTTAGATGACAATAAAAGTATCATCAACAAAAAGTACAGTCAGCAAAAAAACTTGTATTAAAAATCCTTTTTTCTGATTATTAAAAATAAAAGTTATCAACTGACTCGGTATATGTATTCAAACGTGTAAAAGATGAATATTATCACGAAATTAGTTATTAAAATGTTCCAAAAGCATTTACATGGGGGTTTAAGGGATGGGGTATTAAAAAAATGGACCACCGGATCTCCTGCCAACATGAATCATTATTTGCAAGCTTTTCTGAGTTCAAAACTATTCACAGAATGCGGTCCCCTAATTTTGCATACACAACTTGCCTTGGCGCCTGCTCCAAAGGCCTGCTTGACAAACAAGATTTTAGATTTTTTAAGATGTTCGAAATTTGAATGTAATTAAAGTATCACTTACCAGCACTATAATGAAAACATTTAGATGCAACCACAGATAGAAGTTTCTTAATGTAGGTCATTTGCTTATCGTCGTTGAACATAATATCATAGGGAAGTTATGATATGGATGTGGATAAAAAGATTAGATGAAGTATTACCCATAATATCTTTCTTTTTTCAACCGCAGTTGGTATCAGTCGATCAGAATAGTAAATCCAAAATCCAATTGTTGTGTATAGTGGCTTGGTACTAACTGAGGGAGCTGCCACGCGAGGCAACCACTTTTAGCACGATATTGAGCGCTATTCGCTCAGTTAGTATCCAGCTATCGGGCGAAAGACCAAGTAAATTTTAGCTGCACAGTACGTAGGTATCATTTTGCTTTCATCCAGCTCAGTTAGTATCCAGCTGCTTGCAAGATTTTGTCGAATGTTACCGAGCTTGTGAGATATTATTATTTAATAGTATTACGTAATTAAAAACCCACTTACACGTTTCTCAATAGGTAGATATTTAATCACTAAATATATATAATAATAAATAAATAAATAAATCACTAATTTACTGGAAATATGCATTTTTTATTATTATTAGACTTTAATTTTAATGGTCATGTTTAATTTCAGGATTTCTCGGATGAAGGTGCCCTGCTGGATTAACATATAAGTGTATTTAAAATTTTATTTTATATTATTACAATCATAAAGTATGTATTTCCTAAAGTGCTAATACATGTAAGATTAAAGTACCTATTATACAAATTTTCTTCTGAAATGTTGTCTTATTAAATTATACCATGTGAACAAATTATTGGTAGGTATTGGTTCCCAGGGATAATCCCCCTATAAACACTTCTAAATCAGGCTTTCAGTTCTTCAGTAACAATTCGAATATTTAGGGCTTGTTTCACCACCTGTCGGCTTTAAGTGTCAGATAAAAGTAATGCCGTCTTTGTTTATTCGGACAAAACAAACAGACGGCATCACTGATATCCGTCACTTAAATTTAGTCGACAAGTGGTGAAACAGGCCCTTAATCTTACCTCCTAATAGAATAATAGGTAGGTATGGACAGTCGAATATGAAGATATCTATACATTTTTGAACCTTTATTTTTATTACATTGTAACAAATCATAAAAATTTTATAACTTTTGCTTAGGACTTGAGTTTTTTCAAGTGTTCAGCTCACTTGAAAAACTCAGTTCAGAAGTTAGGTGAATAACTGAACCAATGTCTACTATTTGATATGTATCTTCAATTTATATGTAATAAGCACTTTTGCACGGACTTTTGTCAGTGGCGGGTACTCTAAATTTCATTAAAAACATAAAGCTCTCTTTGATCTTCATATCTTTTGACACCCGTCCCGTTACCACTCGTGCAAATGAACTAATGATAAGTAGTTAATGTCTAAAAGTTAATATATGCATAAGATAGAAATTTAAGCCCGTAACTTGTATTTCCACACGCCCTTTGAAACAGTATAATTTCGCCATTTTGTTTAATTTAAAAAGAAAATGTGCAGGTCAAAAATTGACAAACTTTGGCACCTAACTGTATATCTTTCTGGAAGTTAGTTTTTCCGTAAATTATTGGAGCAATATTAACTAACAAATTATACAAACAATTACTTACGTCAGAAATACTGGTTAAATTATCATCTTCCAATAAATTTAATCATTGTTAATAAACGCAAATAGAATTACCCAAATTAAAAATAATAATAATTGAATTGCCTACGACTAACCAAGTATCGAATAATTTTAAGAGAAGTCTCTTCGTTCCATTCTCCATACAAACGTAGTCCCGGTCTCATTTGAAAACTATGCAACAGAAATAGGTGAAATTTTGTAAGTATAGACTAGAGTAAATTATCTATGCCTGTGGTTTTTCAGATTTTCATATAAATGAGTAATATCAAAATTACAGGAGCTCAAAAGTCGATAAAAAAAAGATTTCGACTTTGCACGAGAATTACAGACTAATAAAGCATTTTTACACAAATCGAAAAACCACAGGCATATATAATATCTTGATTCTAAAATATCATTGATTTCTGTGCTATACTTTTCGTATAATATGAGTACAACGAAACCCAAATTTCAACCGCCCATATTACAGCTTTCTCGATATAAATTACGGACGTCGTTGCGGAAGGCATGGGGGAAGAGCATGGGGGGGACGGCTGCGAACGCTTATGTCACGAGCGATAAAGACAGCAATATCCCAAACGAATACCTAACGCGGCCGGCAGGGAACATGAAGCATCAAAGAGGGCAGGTATTAGGTGCTTGTCACATTGCCGCCGCATCCCGTTGCGGCGTGCGGCAACGGCAACGGAGCGGCGATGAATTCGCGTGCGGCGACGACGCAGCACCGCACGGATTTGCTTCTGTCCCGTTGTCTGTCTGTCCCAACTTCTAGCAGTCGGATTGACTTCAAATTTGGCATACTTATGTAAATTGCGTGACAATACAATAATCTGGTAGTGACATCCTGTTAGTTCGGCCAGGATCGTCTCCGCAGGACGGAGCTCTTCAACGGTTAATGGCATCGACTTGGAATTTGGTATGCAAAAGTAGTTTGGGTGTAAATGCAAGTAAAATAACAAAAAGTACAATCAGAAAAAAGCTTGTAAGTATTAAAAACTACTTTTTTGTTTCTTATGTTCATTTCTATGGCGCTCAATGTGGCATACCCCGCGTCCCGCATCGAATCGTTCGCCCGGGAGTGCGAACCGTCGCGCGATTCGCACCTCCGCACGGAGACATGGAGCCAGTGTGTTACACGATGAGGTTTTTGTGTACAAATCTAAATAGGGATGACTACTGGGTTCAAAATATATCATTCTATTTAGTCCGACAGATTATGGAAAAATATGAGACACTATTTTTTAGTTTATGAAATTATTAAAAATCGACAAGGGTATAGATCATCAAACTTTCGGAATAGGAGCTTGTGACGTCACTTTTTCTTATGTAGCCTGTAATATGTCCCAAGGCTGGGCAAAGGCCTCCCCTTTCTTTCGCCACTCTTCCCTATCATGAGCATGTTCCTGCCAATCGAGCTGAAAAGCGCTGAGGTCGTCCCGCCATCTCCTCCTTGGTCTGCCTCTGCTCCTTTGACCATCCTTCGGAACCCGTTCGGTAACGATTCGTGACCATCGGTCTGGATGCATGCGGCAGACATGTCCAGCCCAGTCCCACTTCAGCTTAGCGGTCTTGACACCCACATCGGTTATACGGGTTTTGGAGCGCAGTGCCGTGTTTACCTGATTCGATCAGTTCTTCGAACACCCAGAATACTGCGCTCCATTGCTCGTTGGCAAACCTTGAGCTTGGACTTTTGAGCTTCAGTCAATGACCAAGTCTGGGCGCCGTAGGTTAAGATGGGAAGAATGCACATGTGACGTCACTATTAGGTAAAAATCGTACCATATAGTCACTTCACTCGAAACTTCTAAGCACTATCCTCATCATTTTTTGTTTGTCAAAAAAAAAAAATACGTGCACAATATTTTTTAATTATCTAACTGATGGACTAAAATTTTTTTTTAGTCGTCTAGCCTATTTATTCTACAGTATACCTAAAGTTAAACACTGCAGCACTGGACGCCGCTGCGATGTACGGAGCAGTAGTGAAGAACGAGTTTGAATTACGGCATTTGTCTCTATGTCTGTCTATCTGTCTGCCCATCGGTTTGTCTGTTAAGATAGAAAGATATGGCTGCAGCTGAAAATCAGCGCTGTGTTCCTCTTCCTCAGCAATTCGCTGAGCAATGACAGCCCCTTTGCGTCGTGGCTAGATGTAAGCCATTCCTACATTATGTTATGTCCTGATGTCTCCGTTACCCACCAAGTAATGTATATTGCAAAATAAACATTTACAACCTTTCCTCCTACTTTTTTAAGTCGGTTAATTAGGTGGTGACGACTGAACAAGCAAGATTAGATAAAAATAGATAAATGAGAAATCGAGTAGTTATTAAAGATTTATATTTAAAAGACTGCACAATTAGGGATATCTCTCTCTGTGGTTGTAGTAATATTCCAACACAACAATATGGATTGGTGAAAGGCTTTTCATTTGAAAGCGAAAAATTGTGGATGTGGTATAATGCAGGTAATTAAATAAAAAAACAGCATGTTCTTGAAAATAATTATACTTAGGTACTTTATGTACATTTATTTTCTATTTACAATTACATTACTTGCTAGTACAATCTAATAATCAAAACCACTTCGCACAATAAAGAACTAACTAAAATATCGCAGCTCAAAACTATAAAAACCATCTATTTAAGTTAGCACGTTATTATACAATGGAGTTTTAAAAGAGCCTTGCCCCTTCGTCCCAACATTTTTGATAACAGTCACATATCCTAATTCTCCTAGACAAGTCTGTTCTACGATCTACTATGTTTTAAAAAGCCGGCACGATTCCCATCTTGTTACAACACCAGTATAATATAAAAAAAAAATGGGTTTGTTCAATACTTTTTAAAGTAAAATTCATTTATTAAAATTCAGTTGCATACTGTATTCAGAGTTGGGCGTTGATCAATTAATTAACGCACTAAACAATTATTGCCATTAAAGGGTACTTAACCGCAATTAAAATTTTAAATGTATTTTGCATTAAAATTATTTGTATTAATGTATTTAAGCCCAACACACACAGACGAGTGCAGTTTACATAGCGGTATATCTTAGATAATTAAAGACCGGTATATGGACTCCCGACCCGACCCGCGCCAGCCGTCAGTGTTATGGCGTCCATATACCGCCAAGTAAATACGCCCGTGCACGACCCGCGACCATCGTTTGTGTGTCAAGTTGGGCTTTAATTCGTAACTCGTAATTAACTTTTTTAATTGTTCTATGATACGATTAAATTTAACAATTAGCTTATTTGTCTTTACGGAAATCAATAAAAAAAGATACAAGATTTCGAAAAATTAACCTACACATTAACCTCTTCACCGCCAGAGTCATCCAGTCGTGACAGCCAATGGAATGCCTCACACGCCACGGTCATCTATACCATACATGACCAACATTCGACTCGAAATAAAAATCAAGTTAAGAAAAAAAGCATAATTGTAAAACATTTGTCGCAAGATCTTTAAGCTTTATTATTAGGTAATCGGTAATAATCAGAGAATATTATACTAACTAATGATCTGATCACCGAGTCTATAACAAACAACCATCCATGTCTCAATCGGCTTCAACAAAATATTTTCATTACATTATGAATCATAATTTATGATTATGTTCAGCACGACTGAAACGTAAATTGTTTTTAGTAGATTATTTATTATTAAACATGGGCCATGGCCATGGCATGGTCGTTACCAGATATATCAGGGCGGCTAAAATATACACACTCATCTATGGCTAAAATGTCTTAAAATATTATGACTACCTTTGACACGCCCTAACGGGCCAGTCACGACAACGCACGACCAACGGGATGGCGTGTGATTGCGTGAACTGTCAGCTGTCTGATTAACCAACCACTATGCGGCAAGTATCTCGGCCGTTCAAAGAACAGAGAAAAGTCGCTCTTCGCCGGTCGCGTGCTGTCGTGGTCGGTGGCTGGACTATAAGAGCATTTAGAGGGTGCAATATATTTGATGCAGTCTGTACAACGGTTGCTTTTGCCGATAGTACTCGAATAAAATTAGAATTTTTCGAGGTAGTGAGTAAACTGAATTCATAACATTCTAACAATTTGAAATTAACAATATAAAATCTTTCTCAGTCTAACCCTAAACTTGGCAGCGTATCTAATAAGATAAATAATTTAAGATCATGTTTTTGTATTTTTTTTTTCAAGTTTTTTTCGTTAGCTCTACAAGAATCCAATGTGGCTTGAAGTGAGTACATTTGTCTCACCTTGTCAAGTTTAGGGTTAAGTCCCTCTAGTGGAAGTGTCCGCAAATAGATATTTTGTTATTTATCAGAGATTTGTTTAAGCTTTCATACTAAATATTTCAGCCAACGAAAGTCGGATTGATTCCTTTTTCGTCGTATTCCTGATTGGACATATTCTTGTTTCGGCACATTCCTGTTTGGACTTATTCCGTTTTCTTATAACTACTATAATAATATATGTATGTCTTGAAAATAAAAAATAACGATACCTAGGATTGTTTTTTTTTTTAATATAAAAACTGTCCACGATAAAATCCGGGCATGCCTGATCTGGTGTATCTTTGCAATGAATGCTAATTTTCAAGCAGCACTTTTTTGTAATAGTCATTGGTTATGAAACTACAAAATAAAAATACAATCACAATAAAATGTTAGAGCGTCTGTGAGTTTTAGCTTTATGTATTTCACTGTGCCTAAATACGGTATTTGACAACTCCTGATTTTGCCATATCTTAATATTATTATGAAAATATAGATAAATAGATAGTGTTTAGCAAAGAGAAAATTTAAATCGGTTGAAAATTGGATTTAAGTGATTTTTTGAAAAATCACTATACCTGTCTCTTTCTAAAACGATTTTCTCTATGCAACAAGTATGGCGGTACTGGCGTGTAACGTCACATGCCAGTATGTCTTTCTCTGTCTAATCTTGAATTTCAAACCTTTATAACTTTGTTATTTGTAAAGGTAGCTTAAAAACTGTTTTTCTATTCGATTCGACAGGCATTGTGTAGTTTTAATTTATAAAACATATACAAAATAGTCAAATACCGTATTGCTCTGTACATCGTTTTTTGATAATCTTCACTCGTTTTCAACTTTAATGCCATAATTGTATTTTCACACCTTCAGAAAAGTAACTTTTCCTCCCTGACAAGAGGGAACAAAGTGCAACTTTTCTGTTCAAGGCTTTTCTAAGTATTTTATTGCAAATGCCATTTTTTGAAGTTGATAATTGTAAAGCCACGCCATTTTCTATTCTGGTTGTTCTTTAATCATATTTAGAATTTGTTTTTTTTTTTCAAGTTTCTTAATGCTCGGTGTGAAAAGTTGCATGAGCCACTCGGGAGCAAAATTATTTTTCTCTTGGGCGTTAACACTTGAATCCCTCATTACGCTCAGGATTCTATTGTAGAATCATTCGCTACATTCTGGATTCAATGTATACGCCCTCGCCGTAAATACACCATTTTGCTCCCTTGTGACACAAATAACTATTACATTTTCACAAGCTGTTTTACGCTCAGTAGGATATTATCTTTCCAGTAAAAATCTTGATATTACTGTTTTCTACTTGGGGGAGTCCAGAAAACTTTCGAATCTAAGCACCAAAAGTAGTTTTTATATGGGAGATATTTTTCTGTCAAAAAGGCAAATTCACCAAACTACCTCAATCCTCACCTCACACTTCCAAACTACCTCAATCTGAATTCAATTTGAAAATATTAGCTGTCGTGAAAAGACAATGTTATAAGACATCAGTGCTAACCATATAACCATATAAGCCATAAAGTGAATTGTCCAATTTAAAAAAATATATAAACTTTACATAAAAACCTAGGCCGTCAGAAGACGCTGTACAAAATAATTTAGGCACAGTCTAATATATAAAGCTAAAACTCACAGACGCCCTAATCACACAGACCACTAATTACTTATAAAAAGTGCTGCTTGAAAATTAGCATTCATTACAAAGATACACCAGATCAGGCATGCCCGGATATTATCATGTACACACTTTAGGTAACGATTTATGCCGAAAACGGAATACCTCTAAACAGGAATGTGCCTAAACAAGAATATGTCAAATCAGGAATACGACGAAAAAGGAATCAATAATTTCCAATCAATTCAATTACTATAAGCGAGCGAGAATCGATCAAAGACTTACAGAGGTAAGTAGACCTGAGGCTGTATTGCCTAACGTTTCTTATCAAATGACAGTTTTTGTTTGCCAAATCTGTCATCAGACCGTATTGCTTAACGTGCGGACGCTCGCGATCGCATTCGCCGTCTCTTTTTACCGTCACCGTATACCGTGTGCCAGAAAGAAGAGGTGAAAACGTTTCTGATTTAAAGTGCGTTAGACAATAAGGCTTCTGTTACTGATAACAAGCGAAACCGCCAGTCTGTAGTTTAATAATACTTTTCGTTTAGACGATTTATGTTTTGATTTGGACTAAGAGGGTCAAGGAAGGAGCAAATCATAGTACCTAAATGGTAAATCGTCGAAATAATGTTCATTAAGTTCATCTAAAAAATTATCGATTTTGAGGTAAGTACAAGTATTTTTAAAAGTAATGACGAAATGTAGCTATTAATTCATTTTAGATTACGTCAGCACGGAAACAGCGTAATTCGCCAACAATTTTGTAACTTGAGCGTCGAAGTCGGAAGCTTCGATAGTATCGAAGGAGCTGCGAGTACATTTCAAAAATTGAATTGAATTGAACTTGAGCATCACGCAACAATTGCACTCTACGGATATGACCCCCCAAAGAAAACATTATATTGACGTGACATTTGAAAGAAAAAGAAATCGTCGTAAACGCACGTACCTACTTATGAAAAAGATCTTCCGGAAAGATCGAAACTAGTCGGACCGTTCCAGCAGGGCTACCACGAAACTCGAAACTCGAAGTTCGTGTCGTGCGGTCCCTCTGACACTTATACTATTTAATACGAGAGCGAGAGGGACCGCACGACACGAACTTCGAGTTTCTTAGTAGCCCTGCTAGCCCTATACTACGCAGTGCAAAATTCGAACTTCGTATCTTTGCCGTCCCGCTGACGCTTACACTAAAGACGCTGACGCTTTAATACGAAAGTGAGAGGGACGGTACGATACAAACTTCGATTTTCGTAGTAGCCCCCTTGACTAATATACAATCGTGAGTTGAACCGTTCCACTTAGTACTTTTATCAATATCTCTGACGAGAATTTAAATAATATTAAAGTCGGAGAAGCTCCTTGTTAATGAAATATAAAAAGCAATAAAATTGTTCAAGTCATAAATTAGGATACACGTTGGTTAACCATGGACTAGTTATTGAAAATAATTGTTCATCCCCTAAATGATACGACCTAGAATTACAGAATAAGAGACTTCATTCACTATACCTGAACAAGCTTCCCTTAAAAGTCACCAAAAAATGTAAAAAAAAACCAAAGGTTTGAAAAACATACGAATTAAACACAAGTTACTTTTAAAAGAGGTTCGGCCTTAAACAAGACTCTGAAGACCGAGCATGAAAAAATCGGTAGTATCTTCTTTTGCCTAATTTCGGTTTGCGTTTGTTAAATAAACTAATATTAGGTACTTAACCTAATGGCTTATTTTACCTAATTTTCCTTTTAGTGAAAGTCATTTGGTATACAACTTACCTACTTTACATAATTTTGTTTCGCCTAATTAGAACTGACCTAAGTATCACGTTATATAAACTTATTTCGTATACTGTTTGACTGTCAATTATTTTCGTCTAACATAAATTCGGTTATGGCGCTTCGCCGGCCGCTGCCGCGGCGCGCTCGCTACGATCGCTCGGCTCGCGCGCTGTTGTGGCCGCAGTTCTAACCTAACCTAACCTTCTATACTGGTCGCATTTCTAATCTTAGTAAAAACGTTATTCGGCTAAGGAATGATTAGTTAAAATATGAACCGACAAAGTGCGTTTTAAATAAGTGCAGGTGGTTGGACCTTGTGCAAGGTCCGCCCGGATTGCTACCACCATCTTGCTCGCTAATCTTGCCGTGAAGCAGCAGTGCTTGAACTGTTGTGTTTCGGTGTGGAGAGTAAGACAGCTGGTGAAATTACTGGCACTTGGGGTATCCCATCTTAGGCCTCTAGGTTGGCAACGCATCTGCAATACCCCTGGTGTTGCAGATGTTTATGGGCAGTGGTGATCTCTTACCATCAGGAGACACACTTGCTCGTTTTCCATCCAGTCGAATAAAATAATAATAATATTAATATTCGACAAAAGTTTATAAAACTGATCATTTAGGAAAAATGAAAATCCGGAAAAATAATAATTATGAATAATAAAATTATACTTTAGACAAACAATTCACTATAGTAAAAGTTGTAAGACAAACTGAAATTAGGCAAAAAATGTTTAGACATGTCAAGGGAATACCGAAAAAATCGTCAAGCCAAAGAAAATTATTAACCTTTTAACCGCCACGGTCGGCCAAAGCCGACAAAAAAAAATTCGGAAAATCGTTCCATATGCGCCACGAAATGCCGACATGGCCACCATGGCACTTTTTTCAGCTGTCGTGTTTTACCGACCGTGGCGGTCAAAGGGTAAGAGGAAATAGAAGTCAGTAAAAGTAAGTTAAGTGCATTTATTATTAAATTATTTATAAAAAAAAAAAATTGAATGTGGCTCTAGACAAGTGGCTAGTAATGTAAATATACGATAGTTTTGAGAGTAATTCTGACCACATCGGTCTAAAAGGCAGACGAAATTATCAAGTGTAACTTTAAGAAAGTGTTTCACGCCGTCAATTGACAATACAGGGCTGCCGTGGTTCTTAAAGTTCTTTACAACGATGCAATGCAGTCAACGATATTTGTAATATCTGCCATATGAACAAATTATATGTATAGCAAATATAGCAGCCATCTCCGTTATACCACATTTATATAATATAATAGGATGTAAAATCATATAACGATATTTGACTAAGGCTCACAAACGTTTTGACCGCCCGTTCCAGTGTGTTATGAATATCGATGCATACGAACGATGGCCCGTTTCTAGTAATATAAGGATGAATACTTCACTTCAAACTACTTGTATCAGAAGTTGACGCAAATAGTTATTGTATGCATCAATATTCATAACACACTGGAACGGGCGGGCAAAACGCTCGTGAGCCTTACCCATTTTCGAATAAATATCGCACGGTTTTTGGTTTAAAAGGGTTTTTTTTTCACTGGCACAACAAATGTGACATAATGTTGCTACTTTTGGAATAAGATATATGCAGTAATACAGTCGACTGCAAAAAGATATGTTATTTATCACATAAAAAAGTGGATACATGTTTTTGTAGTCGGCTTTGCAACGAGAAAAGAAATAGGTGCGAATGGTCAGCAAGGGTTGGAAAAACAAGGAACTTAACTACTTTACTTTGAGAAGCAAGGTAAAGTCGTTTAGTTCATTTATTGTATCTAGACGTTGCGGAAGCAACGTAACACCTAAATCAATCAATTATGGATATGACGATAATTTGGATCAGTCCAGCCCGGCACAGATGGATGCCCTAATAGGCTTATCGTAGCATCATCATCAATTCATCACCTGACCTAGTCTCCTACATGAAATTTTTTAAATAAAATGCAACACTAAATTCCTACGCAACTGGCACGTTTTTAACGTACAAAGCTTAATTATCTGTTTCTTCTTTTAACGGTTTTTTTATTTTAATGTATGTGGGAGATTATCCATTACTGTTTATTATACGAACAGATCACATTTTCATTTTTAACAGGTTAATTTTGAAATGAAATGATGGATGTTTTTCCCACCCTTGGTAGTCAAAGAACAGACAATTAAAACGAATAATAAAATGTATGATTAGATTAACAAACAACGAGTAGATATTAATGAAAAATATATTATGTACACATACATAACTATTTACAAGATTCTTACATATTAATTAACTACGAAACTTGTTATTGTTAAAAAACGGGCATGCGACGTTCTTCACAGAAATTAACTTATTTACTTGTATGCTTACGTTTGTAACAAATATGCTAAGCTCTAAATACGCTGTCACATGAAAGGTTGATAGATATGATTATGATAAGTATTTTGATTACTCATGATTGAATATGATTGAATCTTGATATATATTAAGCTGTTTTATCTTAATATTGACAATAATTTTTGCAAAGTACATTAAGCAGTCATCTTGGAATTCATTGTTCAACTTTTATATACAAATTGATTCTGCATTTTAGTCTTATCGAAAAATTATTTTGACTTGTCAAGAATGTATCAATACGAATTATATTTTATCACAGTATCAGACTGCATACCTAACCTAGCACACATGAACGTCCACGTAACGAACAATGAACGGCATATTTATCACTTTTTTATATATTCAGTAGTCAGTAGTGCCTTCGTCATTGCATACAACTTACAATTCAGTCACTTTTAGGGGCTGTTTCACCATACATTGATAAGTGTTAACTGACGGTTAAATGTGTTGCCGTCTCCGTCTATTCGAACAAAACGAATAGAGACGGCATCACATTTAACCGTCAGTGAACACTAATCAATGGATGGTGAAACAGCCCCTTAGTCTGTCTTGATATAATTATCTCATTTTTATTAAATTGCAACTGTCCCTAATTTTATAGCAAACCGATAGAATTTATCGGATTTATATACAAGAGAGACCCTAAATGAGTGTTGCAGTAAATTAAGTGAAGGTAGGGGGTAGTGTTGGTGGTTGGTGGTGGGGCGGTCACTTGAGGTAGCTGCGGTAAACGAGCGGCGAGTGCGCGGTGTCGCGCTCCTGCTCCAACAGGAACACCATGTCGCGGTGGTTGATGCGCTTCAGCCGCGTGCGCAGCGCCAGCTGGCTGCGCCCGCTCTGCGACACACATAAACCGACATTAAGCTACCGACAATACCAATACTATTGTAGTTTATCCAATTGTTACGTAATAGGGGGTCCTTAAAAATACGTTTTTTAAAGCCTAATTACGTACAGTTGCGTACAATATTTTATCTACACACATATTATAAGTACTTTATGGATTCAGAAACCGATGACAATGATCTGCATTGCATTAGGTACAGTCGATTTCATAAACAGGTGAGCAAAAATTTGATCAAAAATCTGAACTCTTCAACGCCGTTAACAATAGAGTCGTGTTCAGATATTTTTGATCTAATTTTTACTCACAAGTTTATGAACTCGACTGTACTGACTTGCTCTACCAGTAAAATATCCATAGGTGTGTTAAACTAATGTAAGTACTTAATAAATAAATTAAAACAGATAAAGAAATTATATTTATATACTTTAAAAAATATATGAACTTTAAAAAACTAACACAGCAAAAAAACAACAAAAAAAATGACAACAGTAATGGCAGCCAGACAAATCTCTGTCACAAATGTTTTTTTTTTTCAAACACAAAGATACACAAGAGACACAAATCAGTAAAGTCCTTATTCTTATGTCGCTTGAGATCAAATTTTTGTGTGATTTATATTTAAAAACATACCAAAGTGACCAGAATAGAGGCCCATTCAAATTGTGTTGATTTTGACAGCTGTTCCCAATTTGAAACTCATTACAGTACTATATTTGATACTGTAATGAACATTACGTTACTGCTGTTACCTACTACCACAAACAAGAAAGTTCTCATAGTAAAATTGTTTTTTTAATACTGGTTGTTGCCAACGGTATTTGAACGCATTATAGAGTACTTATGATATGGGTGTAGATAAACATTTCTTATGAGCTCTCCCACATTTTCTACGGTGCTAACAAGCTCTAACGTCACTAAATAAGCAAACTCTATAAATTAACTACTTACCTATTTATTTATTTCGATGAAACTAAAAAGCAAACTTTGAAGTTAATGCTTTGTTACTAAAGCTGATCGTGCTCCTTACCAGTCCTGTGTTGTTGTGTGTGGCGCCGTTGGGCACGATGTCGCCGGCGCCCCCGGGGCCGTCCAGTCGCGGCTTCTTGCGCGGCCCGATCGCTTGCAGTGCGGTCAAGTTCGCCTCTCGTTGACGCAGCTCCTCCAGCTCTGCTCGCTGCATTTCTTTGGCCTTTAAGAAACATTACCACTATAAACTCAAGCTTCAAAATAAGTCGATACTAATATTATAAAGAGGTAAAGTTTGTGAGGTTGTAGGGGGTAATCTCTGGATCTACTGACCCGATTTATATGAAATTCGGTACACAGATAGATTGAGACCCAGGGATGGACATAGGATAGTTTTTATACCGGAAAATTGCACAGTTTCCGCGGGATAGCGATAAACGAAGTCTAAGCGGGCGGAGCCGCGGGAAACAGCTAGTAGTTTATAAGCGTCGAACTTACATAGTTCTTATTGGAAACTTACCTTTGCTTTAAGTTTTGCTTGCTCAGGGTCTTCGTTCTTAGATCTGGACTTTGCTGCCCGCAGTAACATTTCTCTTTCGGAATCCTCTCGCCGTTTCTTGTCAACGCGGTCCAGTTCTTCCAGAAACTTTAGTTGTCCTTTAACGTCCTGGGTTACCTCGTACCTCGAATCAGTCTGCCAAATAAAATAAATTTTATTTTCTTCAATATACTTGGAAATGTCCGCCTAACTATCTAAAACATAGTACGCAAACTTCTTACTTATATACTGCTACAAAGTCAGTTTCTATGGGCATGTACACAAAAAACAGGGCCGGTATTTCCATGCCGGTGTTATACAGGCCGGGAAAGAGTATCACCCGTAGTAAATAAAATCACTTATGCAGTTCCATTACCATAGTTTTTTTTTGCTATTTAAATTCACGTTTTCACTACGATAAGTCAATCTAAACAGCCTGACAATCAAATTCCCTCTACTTTTTTCTTTTTAAGTCCTAGTCTAAGATTTAATTTAGGAAGAAACTGCGTCTTTGAAAATGTCTCAAACAGTATCACTGTTTTTCTTTAATATTTCGAGTTTGAGCCCAATGAAACCGAAAAAATGGCTTAATTAACTTAAAAGTGTTCAGTAGCACTTTAAACTGTAATTTAGTCATACAAAGCTTCATTGCATTTCACTTTATATATTTTTATAAATATAACAAAAAAAAACAAATTAAATGGCATTCGCGTCGTGTACTTAAAAAAAGAAGTATCGCGGGAAAGTATAAGGGCAACAATTTTAAATTTTGAAGCCGCGCCCAAGCATTTAATTTAATACTTTAATATTTTGCTTTATTTCCTCGCATTATTGGAAAAAAGCACTACATATGCCTCAGCGGGAATGGCAAATCGTGGATTCGTATTATTTATTTATTTTATTAAGAGGATTTCATAAACGTGCAAGGTACTTACTTAGGTACGTACTTCATTATTTTATTATTTTGCTAGTATAAATAAAAATCAAGAATATTTATTAAATTAACCCTCTTTGGGTCCCTGAGCCAAATTAGTTAGTTAGTTACTTATTTATTAAATAGGTCAACAACTTTCCAAATAACAGAACCACGGTGGTAGGTCAAAAGGCTCTAAGAAATCTGTATAGATATGTATAGGAGAAAAACTTAAGTAAATGACCTGTCATTATGTAGAAGTAACGTGTCCGTACAGATAAGACGTTCCATATTCGAAAAATGTCTTAAGTCCAATATCGATTCCGTGCACTACTACATACAACAGGTCATTTAGTTATTTAGGTTTTATACTTACATATAACAATTTCGTTTTTTTTTATGGAATTCGCTACATGGCAGACAAACTTAGAAATAACAGTCAGATATTATACAAAGAAATGATTTCGCGTTGCAGCCGCTCATTTGGCAAATTACGAAGTTTCCATTAAGGCAGCGAATAGTAATATACATAATTAAAGAAGTATAACAACTCCACCTAGAGTACCTAATCTTAGTAATATTTATACAACATACCATACTTGGAGGAAAAATAGACTAGATAGCTTACATGTATCAATAATTGGTTATGAGATATTTATCTATGACAACTCATTGGTCTTTTACCACTTTCTGATAAAATGTTTGCTCGGCGTGCATAGAAACAGATGACTCCCTATACACGAATCGTCAATACTATTCAACACGTTGCAATCATAAAAATAGTGTTACAACAACTATTCGCGGAAGCAGGAAAAATATTTACTGGGATATAAATCGCTTTAGCACGTTTCGAATAGCGGCACTGGAAGTTTAATTCTTTCATCATAGGTATAAATTAAATCGCAATGCTGACAAATATTTACATGTGCATTATTGTACACAGAAATGATATTTATACAGAGTAATATAAGTTGCTAACAAGTTAGTTACCAATACTTCAAGAAATCATACATTAAAACAATTAACTTGTAAAAAAATTAAGAAAACTTTTTGTATCACGTTTTTGTTTCAAAAATTATTTAATCTAAAGAAAGCTGCATTATCCCAGATTAAGATAAGCTAATATTTATAGTGAGTAATGCTAAGTTTCCGCAAGAAACAGACAAAGTAGCGGGTAAAGCTAGTTTCATTAATTTTCCTTATTATTCATTATTTAGCACCAAATGCAAACAGCAATGGCTAGAAATAATATTGAACGAAGAAGCTTGAGAGGAAAATTACGGCTAGATAAATAACGATACTCTATACCAAAATAGATTCATTAGAGAAATATGTGTAACGATGTGCAGTCACGAGCGATCATTTGACACCCATTTCGTCAAAAAATCCTTTGAATTGTCATACAAAAATTACAGATATTCGATCTTAGGTGGGTTCCAAATTAACGATCGTGACTGTACAGTCAAAAGCATAAATATACCTTTATGCCACTAAACATAATGTCGATGTATACATATTTTGACGCTGTGGCTGTATATATATTTTTGCATTCGACTGTGCCCTTTGCGGTCAGGTCTTGCTTACCCGTAGTACGGGTGTGAAGTTGTTTGTCGCTTCGTGTGCTTCGATAGACGCTCTGATATAGGTAGATGCGTTACCTTTATAAGGAGGTCGATCCTGTGCTGCGCGATGACGGCGAGTTTCTCGACGAGGTTCTTGAGCCGCTCGTGCACGGCGTGCGAGAGCAGGCCGGCCACCTCCGGCGACGGCTCCTCCAGCCCGTGCCGCGCCGCTGCCACCTTCAGCCGCGCCTGCATCAGGCTCATCGGCACTAGATACTCGTCCTTACACGACCTGATCAAAATGCATTTATTCATTACACATCAAAACCCTCAGCAAAATTAATTGATTGTTGTTGTGATAGATATATTTAGAGTAAGTTTTATATAATTATGTTCGTACCTGATTTGTGTTCCAATCATTTCAGTAGATCCGAGGATTCTTTGGGTCTCCTCGGCCAGATTAACTCCACCCATTGCTGCAACGTCGTTTATGTCGTCGTCACCAGCCATTTTATCGTCAACGAAAGGCTGCGAAGAGTACTGAACTGAAGATTTTTTCTCTTTCTCTTTAAGTAGCGATTTTCCTGGAGTTAATACTGTGTTAAGGGCTGCCGAAGCCGCTGCATTCCGGTTGAAATTAGCCTTGCTGTTAACAGTCATAGCTTTTCCGCCCACCTTATTAACATTTATCTTCGTATGGACAGGTATATTTTGAAGTACAGCTATCGTGTTGCCAGATTTGACCGTAGGTTTCGGCTGCAAGTGAAAGAACTGGGTTACCAAAAATAAAAACAATACAGATTTGGAGCTACACCAAAGGCTTTAAGGGAGCTCAATTACGACATAAAATGTGGACACACGATGTACGCATCAGAAAATCTCAATTCTTTCAAAATACCTATTTCTTGCGTTAAATTATGAACGCACCAGCACCAATATTTGACAACAACAAAGCATGCATAAATATCTGATACTTCTCTATTTCTAGGGCCGGTAGGATGTGTCAGATATTTTTGCACGCTCCGCTGTGGCACATTAGTGCAGGTCTATACACGGTGTTTGTTAAAATGACAAACAAAAAAAATTAAGTTAACAAGTTACTCCCTTGACAAAACTACATTGTTAGTAAAATTCAATTTCAGAATTATTTTTTTATTTTCATTGACCTCTATTTCACCTTATGTTTAGTCGAGAAGAGGCCGAAGATGTAAGCGTTGTAGATTTTGATTTGTCTATTCACCGGCAATAATATCAGATATTCTCGAGTGCCCGATTTGAGTGTCTTACCTGATATTTCTGTCGGTGACTGCACTGAACCACTTTAAAACAATCTTTCTTTCTAAAGTTAACATATACGATATATATCACGATGAACATGCTAACAGAACCATCAAAAGAAATTAAAAAGTGCAAACTCATAGTTTGTCAGTAAACAAAGAGCGCAGCATACAAAAGCAGACAGGTCGTACAGCCTTTAAAAAAATCCTGCAATACGAGGCAGGCACAGCTGACAATGGGGCAAAACCAGACTCCGGAGGTTACAACAATTTGGTATTCGTAGCTTTCAGGCGAACCGACTGAGACATGGTCCTGACTTTAAAGTAGTGGTCAGAAGTTCCCAGTGTAACAGACAACAGCTTTTTTAGCACCCTGTGATTGAAACTAGATAAGAAATGCGATTTCATTAAGGTGGAGCAGGGTGGCGGCGTGCAGAGTCGACTAATCCCATTAGTTGAAATCTAAACCACGTCCCGCTACGCTGGCGAATTCACCGAAAACATCCCATTATGAAAGGCATGGTTGCTCTTTCTTCGACGTCAAGTTAGACCAGAGACTAAAATTGGCGCATTTTTTACTTTTATATTCGGTCGATCAATTTTTGAGTCATGATTCAGATCTCTAAAGAATAGATTAGAAATCATGCAGTAATTAAAATGATTTTAGAAAACTAGCACTAACCTATTAGGAGATAAGTATTTAGAAATCAATGACATCATTGATAACAACAACAAACAAGACATACCTATAAGTACAAGCATACTACAATTTACATGTTACATTTTACATCGACACCATAATCTAATCATTAAAAAAAGTTTTAACATGCTCACGTAGTTATTATAAGGTATCTTCTGATAGCGTCAAGATGTCTATAACTAGACTAAAAAAAATTGGGTCCACAATTAAGTCTCGTTTTATTTACAACAATTCGATATCCCACGAATGAGTCGAATTACATAACTGTTAAATTACGGCCGAATATGTATTGAAGGAAACTACTAATTATCAAGTAACAAACTTATCTAACCCGACGTTCAAATCTGGTACCTACTACGAAAACACCGAGTCAGCGGCAACACTTAGGTTCATCAACAGCGCGAACGTCACTGGATGGGTGAGGTAAGTGTGTGGCACCATAAATAACTAAAGCCATGCATTTTAATATGTGTGTATAATGTAATCAAACGTGTGACAAGTACTTATGGATATTTTGACTCATTTATTGAATTCCTTCACCCCAACTCACGTAAATCGACTTAATTATCGAAACACAATTATTTTATTAAACTATTGTCAATTAAACGTAGTTTGATAACGTCACTATATCCATTACTACCGATACCGACGTACATATTATTTCAGGCTAACTGAACGAGTTTACAATAAATTAAAACTTAAACCTACGAGACAATCATGAAGGTAATTAAAACTAAATCTACACGTATACAAAGCTACGACTTGACACCGATGCATGTTCCATTCTGGCAGCCCACAAACCTGCGAGTTAGCTGGCACCGATAAAACGTTCATACTCTTAGCCGTAGGCACGAGTGCGGGGGCTAGGCTAACGGGCAACATCGGCGGCAGAAGGGTCGTCAGGGTCGGGCTTGAGCCGTCCTCATCCAAAGGCTGAGTTATCAACACAACTAAACATTATATTTTGAATTTTTCAAACCACTTGCATAGTGAGTACCCGACTTCATAAGGTATAATAAAAAAAATATGACGAAACCTACGAATTGCTTTTTTTTTAAAACCTACTTATTTATTTTTTCTTCTGTTGGTAATTTGTCAAAGCATAAAAGCTAAAGAAAACATTTAAAATGAATGGAGAATTTATGAGAAAACGGTAACAAAATATGTGAATATGTAGTACTACAATGCCGTTTGGTTTATTTAGGAGACGAAATAAATATCTCATTTACGTCATCAAATACAAGAAAAGGAGACAATACCAAATAATCATTCTACAAAAATTGGTCTAGTGCCAGTTCAGTGGACATTGAGCCGTAATAAATAACAACGATTATGCAAGATTTCTAACTAAAAAAATAAAATAGTGGACCCATAAGATCATGAATAATTAAAGCCATATATCCATTAAAACGCCGTTCAAGGGCCAGAATGTCAGAATACCCAGATTAAAATGCATTTTATGTCGCTGAATTTTTACGCCGTTTTTGTTTCACGTACATAATTTTTTAGCACTCCTATTCTTGTCCTTATGTACTAAAATCCTAGTGCCTAGTGCTAGTGCTGCTGCTTAAGTAGCAAAGTAGAAATAAGCAACCTGAGATATGTATGCATAGGAAACAATCGTGTCTAGATTCCTGTCCAGCAGTGGTGTAGGGGTTAAAGCACGCAGCACGGATTGCTGAGGACCTGGGTTCGATTCTCAGTGCTGGTCTCTTTTTCTGGTTTTTCTGTGCATCCATGTCCCAGTTTGTATTTTTGCCATAAACGAAATCCTTAAATACTATGTTTTTAAGATCAATATAATATTATCTGCATACTGTTTTAATTTTTTTTTGTACGACTTCCTAAAACTATTTGAAACATTGTTAGGTAGAAGACAAAGCTAAGCAATTTTTGAACACATTGCTCAGGCTATGGAACTACAAAAACAACATTCACGGTTTTTTAGAAACATAAGTATTGCAAAAATGATAGCATGATAGTAGTCGGGCCCGGAAGGGTTTATTTATTAAGGAATATTTATGCTTAGAATATTCAATTAATGCTACTTAATGAATTTCATTCTCTTTATATACAACATTTAAATAACATATTTCGACATCAAACATTAAGGGTAAATAAATAGGTACTTTATGGGACAGACAGCACTCTATGGTAGCACAGGAATACATTCCGAACAACATGTAATAAATTGAAAATTATTCAGGCGGATAATAATTAAAAATAAAACACAGGCAGGTGTTTTGATACATACATTCAAGTAGGATCCCATAGTCTTTCGCATGATATACTTCTGTAAGTAACCTTTTCAACACTCCACAAAACAATAACTTGATAAACAATAGCAAACAAGTTGACCTAAGCAACACGACGTGACAGATCGAGTTGTTACAACGGTCTGTACGATCAGCTAGCTTGGCATTAGGCAGACCCTATTAGGGACCAGTTATTAACTCAGCATCAAAACATGTCCAATAATAATAGCTACTAAGATAATGCTGCTAATTGCATGTCAGTTTTCATCGAAAAGGTAATGATTTAATTGTTTAAGCCCTTATATATATACCTTATATTTATACGATACCAGTTATAAATGACGGATAATATTGATAAGTAGTTATCTACTAATTTATACTTTTTGAAGTAAACGGCCAAGCGCCAGTAGGACTCACATATCAATCATGGTTCCGTACCTAATCCAATACCTATAGATAAGTAACTCTTATCTATATATATAAAAGAAGAAACTGACTGACTGACTGACTTATAGATCAACGCACAGCCCAAACCACTGGGGCTAGAAACTTCAAATTTGGAATATATGTTCCTTAATAGATGTAGACGCGCACTAAGAAAGGATTTTTCGAAATTCCCACGGGATAGGGAAATATCTAAACTTTTTTCGCTTTTTTGTTTGTAGTCGAATCTCTGAAACTATTGAGCCGATTTAAAAAAATCTTTCACCGTTAGTAAGCTATACTATCTTTGATTGACATAGATTACTTTTTATCCGGGATAATGCAAAATTCCCGCGGGATAGAAAAAACTGAGTGCAACTTCGGGGATGATTTTAAAAATTCTTTCATCAATAGAAAGCTACACTATTCCTCATTAGTATAGACTACTCTTCTTCGGGAAAATGCAAAATTCCCGCGGGATAGAAATAAGTGAATTCAACTTCGGGTCTGATTTTAAAAGTTCTTTCAACAAAAGTAAGCTACAGTATTCCTGATTGACATAGGATACGTTTTTCCGGGAAAATGAAAAATTCCCGCGGGATAGAAATAAGTAAACTCAACTTTGGCACTGCTTTTAAAAAATCTTTCATATGATATAATATGACTATCCTCGATTGACATAGGCCACTTTTTTTTCGGAAAATCCAAAATTCCCATGGGATAGAAAAAACTGAATTCAACTTCAGAGCTGATTTTAAAAATTCTTCCACTAATATAAAGCTACACTATTGCTGATTGGTATAGATTACTCTTGTTTGGGAAAATGCAAAATTCCCGCAGGATAGGTACATAGAAGTAAGTAAGACAATCCAAATTCGGAGCTGATTTTATAAATTCTTTCGCTAATAGTAATCTGCAGTATCTCTGATTGACATAGGCTGCTTTTCTACAGAAGAATGCAAAATTCCCGCAGGATCGAAATACTTAAGTAAATTCATCATTGGGGTTGATTTGAAAAGATATTTTACCAATTGGGAGCTACATTATCCCTGATTGGCATACGCTACTTTTCTCCGGGAAAACGTAAAATTCCCAAGGGATAGCAAAAAGTGCTTTCAACTTCAGGGTTGATTTATTTTTAATTCTATACCTAACTCTACCTGAACAGTACCATGACTGGCTGACTGACAAACAACGCATAGCCAAAACTACTGGTGCTAGAGACTTGAAATTGGCATAGATGGACCTAAAGTAATAGAGAGGTGCACTAGGGAAAGATTTTTAGAAAATCCCATGGAATAGAAAAATATATCAACTTTGTTTGTTTCTTTGTTTGTTGGGGGTAATCTCTGAAACTACTGAGCTGATTTAAATAATTATATTACCAATAGAAAGCTACAATATCCCTGATGGACAGACTTCTTTTTTTTTTAAATGCAAAATTTCCGCAGAATAAAAATAAGTGAATTCAATTTCGGGGCAGTTTTTGAAAATTCTTACAATAATAGAAAGCTACAATATGTATCTCATCGACAATTAAGAATATTAAAATAGATCATAACAGTAATTCATATCCCGCGGGGACTTTACAATTTCTCGAGATACAATCCTATATCGTGTAGGAAGACGCCGGCAAAAGAAACGCGTAGTACTTTAACGTCTTTCAGTGAAACAGGGTGTCAGAGTTGGTACGAATTATGAATGATTAATTGAAAAATGAAAATGAAAAAATGTTTATTTCGTTATAAAATCATTGGACAAAAATTAGGGTTGGGGCTTCCTAGTAGGTATTGGATATACCTGTAACAGGAAGTCCCGCTCCTCCATAACAATTTCATTATTAAGTATAACAAAACAAATTATACCAAGAAAAAGAAAGGGGAAAGACAAACAAAAACAACAATCTTTAAACTAATTAATATCAAACAGTGTGTGTGTGTGTGTGTGTGTGTGTGTGTGTGTGTGTGTGTGTGTGTGTGTGTGTGTGTGTGTGTGTGCATATGTGCCGTTAAGTTTTATTTATAATATGTGAGCAATGCTTCCGCTTGTTCATAGCTGATAGTTTTAAGCCAAACTCTCAAGGCATCATTGCACTTAAATGACTGCATTGGATAGATATTTATTATTTTTTGAATTTTATTATACAAGTGGGCGGCTTGAGCCCTGAATTGTCTTTTTGCAAACAACGATTTGCAAGAAGGAACGGGGGCAACGTTACCAATTCTTCTTCGAATCAAAAGGGATGGATTAAAGTTTAATGACTTATGTAACTTCATAATAGTGAGTAGAATATAGAGTTTTCTCATTGAAAGTAGATCGCAGTCTTCATAGAGTTGTTTCGTAGGGTATTTATACGGCTTGGAGTACATCACTTTTATCAAACTTCTTTGCCCTCTTTCCACATCCAAAAACTTCGTCTTAGCAGCACCTCCCCACAGAGGAATGCAGTAAGACATGATAGACTGAGCCAAAGTGGTGTAAATTTGTTTTAATAGAGTTTTAGTAGCAATATGTCGTAATGTTTTAAAGATCCAAATAAGCTTTCTAATACGAGTATTGATATATTCAATATGAGTATGCCAAGAGAGGCGTCGGTCGAGCATAACTCCGAGGTACTTCATAGAGGCAACCCTATCTAGTTTTGTACAAGAACATAGTTTGGTGTCTTTTAGGTTACAGTCATGAATTTTAAGTACCATATCACTACCTGGTTGCGAACTTAGATATTTAGTAAAACAGATGAAACTAGTTTTTGCTGTATTCAAGGTAAGAAAGTTGGATTTAAGCCAGTAGGATACCTTCTGAAGCTCCACGTCAGTGTTGCTAAAGACAGTCTCCCAAGTCCCACCGTGAAATACTATGACAGTATCATCTGCATATGAAAATACATTTCCACACTTTATGTTTATGTTCGTTAAGCCATTTATGTAAGCCAGAAATAAAGTAGGTCCTAATACACTTCCCTGTGGTACTCCGAATGAGATATCTGCGGCACTACTAATGTGGCTGCCGATTTTTACTTTTTGCGTTCGACCTTTTAGGTAATCCTTTAGTAAATCTAGTGGTCTGCCTCTAATGCCTGTTTGTTCCAATTTTTGTACAAGAATGGAGTGAGAAACGGTGTCAAAGGCTTTTTTTAGGTCCAGGAAGACAGCTAGACATTTGTGACCTTGGTCTACGTGTTCAGTAATTAAAGAAGTTAGTGATAGCACTGCGTCTTCTGTAGATCTACCCTGACGGAAACCATATTGTGACTCAGAAAGGATGTTGAATTTATTAAAATAAGCCATTAACCGAGAGTTAAGTAGCTTCTCAATAATTTTGGAAATGGCTGGCAAGACAGAAATAGGTCTGTAGTTATTGGCATCATCTTTCTGCCCACTCTTGTAGACTGGAGTGACAATAGATTGCTTAAGAAGTGAAGGAAAGACTCCCTTAGAAAAACATAAATTAGACAAATGAGAGATCACTGGGACAACCACAGTTTTAGCAAGTTTAAGAAACTTAATGGGAACGTTATCCCAGCCAGGGGCGCTGTCAGACTTTAAGCCCATGAGAACATTGCTTACCTCCTGCGGGTCTGTATCTAATAAAACGAAAGAGGTAGGATTTGAGCTACGTGGTTGTGCCAAGTTTACTGTTGTAACGTCTTGCCCTGCTATTTCATCTGCCAGTTTTTTTCCAATAGTGGCAAAAAACTCGTTAACATGGTCAACAGATTCACTGTAAGTAGATTTAGAGTTTAGTAGCTCAAGATTTTGGGTTTTCGTAGCTTTATAATGTGTTATACTTTTTATCGTTTTCCAAAGTTTCTTTGTATTTTTATTAGAGGCAGCTAGTTTTCCACTCTCGTATTTACGTTTAAGTTTTTTTATGAGTCCATTACAAAAATTACGATATCTTTTATAAGTGATACAGAGAATCTCATTTTGTGGATCAGAGCGTAATTTGAGTTGCATCTTGTTTCGGTTATTAATGCATCGCAAAATGCCAGGGGTAATCCAAGGTTTTATGACTCGCAGACTTTTTGGTAAAGTTTTCGTTGTTTTATTTTCCTCAAGTGATTCTATAAGTTTCTGAGTAAGTTGTTGGACAATGAAGTTGGGATCATCGGAGAACAGAAGAATTTCAACATTTTTTTCCAATAAAGTAGTAACAGCTTTTTCATAATCTATTTTATCCATAGTTTTTGAACTAGAGGTTTTTTCAATTATATTCGTAAGTGCCAAAAGTATTGTGTCATGATCCGTTATTGAGGTGTTTACAATAGCAATGTGGGCCGAAGTTTTTCTGGTGTCAATTTTTATCATGAAATGGTCCAAACAGTTTTTTTCTCTAGTGGGTAGTATGTGACCGGGTACTATACTGTAAGTAGATAACATATTAAGGTACGTTAGTCTGTTTGTACATTATAATAATTGCTCCTGCTCTCTGGGGATCAAGTTAATGTTAATATCTCCAGTTATAACAATATTATTGTAAGATTTGACAGTTTCGAGATATGAGCTTAAAGAATTTATAAAGTTGGATGCATTGTTATTTGAAGGCGATCTATATATACCTAGTATTATAGAATTTTGGATTTTAATTTGTAAACAAGATGCATTTACTAGCTTTATTTCTCCTAATTCTGCTCTCAGATGATTTTTAACGTAAACTACTACACCATCATTCTGGTTAAGATTATTTACAGTAGATAATGCGATATAATTATCAAGTCGTGGGATAGGTTTAGAGGGGTTTAAGCGGCACTCAGTGAGTACCAAGATATCGACATTAAAATCAAGTTGCAAGAGAGTAATGAGTAAGTCATCAAAATTACTATAGATGCTTCTGATATTTTGCGACATTACCGTTAAAGACTTATCGACAAAAGGAATATGATTTTTGAGATGCTGTATGTCACAACGCAAAGATCGCGCAATCTCCGTTTCGTCTATTTCATTTAGAGTTTGAAGCTGACTATCCATTTTGGTGAGATAAGAGCTGAAATTACGTATGAAGATTGATTTTTGAATTCCAAAATGTGCACCAACGTCTTACTGTAACTATATTTCCATGTAATCCTCCAAAAAATCAATCAAAACACGAAAAAAAGGATCGCAGAAAGTAAATGTATGTTAATGTTACCCCAAATTTAACGCGAGCGAAGCCGCGGGCAAAAGCTAGTATATTATATATTTTTTAGTATATTTTGTTTCTGGGATCTCGGTAAAAATTTCTATGACAGTTGAAACGTGGGAGTATTCCGACATTCGGAGCAAACAATCGCTCTATCTAGGTCTTGGGAAAACGTTATGTATTCGAGTTTTTTGCCCAAGTGTTACACTAATAAACTTCATCATCTATAAAAGCACTCAACAAAAAGATTACTTTGACTGAAAGACAACCTTTGCAGTAAAAATCATAAAAAGTCAATCAAGCCGAAAATATACCTAAACTACAATATTTTGGATTTTGTTCTTTACCTATACTTGTGGTGCTGTGATGTAGAGCCTTGCTTGGTTTTGGCTTACCTACTTACGACCTGACCTGAGTGTCAAAACCTCACATACAGACTGATAGACGGACGGACAACGAAATGACCGTAACGGTTTTCTCTTTCCTTGAAGTATAGATCTATAAATCCGTATCTAGTGGCATAATTTTCGCAAGTCATACATAATGTATGTTTGTCGGAATTTTCGTTAAACATAATTGTTTTCTCAACAAAACTGACAATTTTACTAACGACGTCGTGAGGATTTCCAAGTCTGAGTGAACTCCTACTACTGACCCAGCTGTTGACTCTAAATCTTGGCGAATACTTAAAAATTGAAATAAAAGTCAAGTGCAAAAATAAGTATATATTCGAACCACTCAAAAATATGTTGCTACGGCCTTATTACGTCGCAATAAGTGTGGTACTTATTTTTGAAATTTTGAATAAGTTCATATTTTTACACGTGACTGTACAGTCAAGAGCAAAGATATCGACGCACCCAAAGTTGCAAAAATATGTATACACAGCCTTAATGTTAAGAGCATAAAGTCGTGTATACATATTTTTGTAACTTTGGCCGTGTCGATATCTTTGCCCTTGACTGTACAGAGAAATTAAGGGTTGGTATTTAAGCGAAAAAAAGGGTACAACAAAAGTAACCTAAGAGCCAGTCTCGCTCATGCTTATGGTTTATGCGCTTACACGCTCAGGCGCAGAATCGCTGAGCTAACGAATACCTTTAACGACTTATAGAATTTGGAATATTATTAGTAGTAACTATTCATATTTGATAAATTATGATTGTTATGAAAACGTGCATTTGTGGCCGATTCGTAAGATATTCAGATTTTTTGCTTACTAGTAAAAAAATAATTTCAGCACAGTACGCCAACACAAATTCAAAGCCTAAATTAAAAAGTACGTTTTTAGTAGTAAGTATGAATCTAGAGTGTAAGAGCACAAACTTTGTTTGGAAATTGTGAGATTACTAATCACGAGTCAAGCTTAATTGACAACGTTCAATAAGACGCACCTGACACTCTGCATTTACAGGTATGGCTTTCGCAGGCGATAAGTCATAGATGTAAGTGCATGCTAATGGGAACGTCGGAGTCGGCCGAGATGGGACGAAGGCATTGTAGTCTTCATCCGACTATGCACAAAAACAGATTCTTAAGTTGAAATAGTATACCACAAGTCATGGGCGTCAAGTCATTAAAAGTAAAATTGCATAATAACTGAGTGCAAAGAAGCCACTAATAGCAGAGTAACGGTTGGCGAACTTTTGCACCCTAGCACGACAGACATACGTAAAATACATAAAAGAAAGCAATTAGTGACTTCGTGACCAGTGCGGACTACACATAAACTAAGTATACTCGGAATTTGAAAAACAAATGTTGATTAATGATTAGTCGAAACCCAAAAATAATCACAGACTTTATCCAAGTTTCATATCCCAGAATCTGTACCCCCACCTGCTCTGTCTTTCAGTTATTAGGAAGCTTTGTTAGTATGTGTGCAAAATAATATTACCATTTGGACATTGGATGTAGCCATAATGGATTGCTGCGATGGCGCTACTATCGTCGAAAACGCCACATGGGGCGCCGGCGGGTTGATTCCTTCAATAACCAGCTCCTTTGTGACTAAGGATTGCCGCAGTAGTGGCAGACTTTTCTGAATAAAATTAAGAAAAAAAAGTAAATATAAGTCAGAATTAATTGTGTTATTCGAGTCACAATTACTCTTAAAACAGTTCAAAGAATAAACCACTTCTTTTGTTAATACTATTAACTAAAATGATCTTTACTAACCTTTAAGAATCCAATTAGACATGGCTGTGGACTAGCGTTTAGTAGCCGTTCAAGCCGATCGCAAAATTCTTCTGGCTCAACTTGTGCATCAATAAGCTCTTGAATAAGATTCCTTACATTTCGTTCAACGGACTTAGGCTCTTTGCTAGATAGGTCCAAAAGATTCGCCAAAAAATTTCTGCATTTCTCTTTGGTGTTATCAGAAGGTTTCTGTAGACAATTAATAGTTCAATTAAGCACTCTAAAGGTTGTGATAATAATTAAAAAATAATTAGAGCACACAAAATAAATCTATGAAAAATAACTTGACGGATTGTTCTACAAATTAATGCTTAGGGTGTAGCTTTCTAAAATATTACTTTTGAGTATTTAATTTAGCCGTCCACTGGCAGCAGACTAGAGATTTAGGAAATGTGATATTTAAAACCTGGTATCCTACAGTACTTTCATTGTAGCATGGTGCGGGTGACAGCTGTCAATATCACAAGACTAGAGAGTCAAAGTGTCGAAGTTTGAGTCGAGAAAACTAATAATTTAAAATCTTAATCATTATTAATGTCATCATAATAGAATATTAGTGAAATTCTAGGTTGGAATATTATTTGTCACTTAAGGCTAACGGAGTTTGCAAGAATATTCGTTACTTACCAATTAATAAGTACCGATATAACTAAAGATCCATTAGTTCCCATCACTAAACGTTATTACGAATTACGTTTCTTTACTTAATTGTGCTATGAACTGAATTAATTGATTATAAAAATCTGATAGCTTAAATTTATTTCGTATAACATAGTTCTTTATGTTCAAATATTTTACGCCAATCATATTCAGAATGCAACTGAAATATACTTCCATATATTTAGACCGCAGCAACTTTTATGAGTAAAACGAAACGTGCATCAAGTGTCACCCGCACCATGCTAGAATGAAAGCACTGTAGGAACAAAAAAACATGCCGCCATAAACGCGGCTAAGGATAAAAGGCGGCTTTAGAGACAACTAGCAAGTGCACCGTAAATTATTTCAGAAATTACACGAGAATTGCAGCCAGAGCAATATCACGGCTGATCAACCTCCGGCCATAGTACATTCGAGTTCATACACTTGTGAGCAAAACTTTGATCAAAAACATCTGAACACGACTGTATTGTTAACGGCATAGAAGCTTGTTCAGATATTTTTGATCAAATTTTTGCTCAGAAGTTTATGAACTCGACTGTACAATTCCGTCTGTCAGCTTGACATCAAAATCTTTTAATATTACGTGGGCCATAACCAGACTGTCTTTGTGGATCATAACATATCTAGTTTGTGTTTAATAAAAAATCTGTTTAAGAGAAAAAAAAATGATGAATGCAAGTACATTGAAACCATTAAATATGTATGTTATATCTTTTTTCGATAATTTTACTTTTTATATTGATTGTGTACGATTTATATTTACCTGGGTGGTAACAGTCGGTGCCTGCGGAGGCGGCGCGACCGAGGCCACGGAAGCCGCTACCATAGGCGCTGGTGCCGGACCCGAGGGTATCTGCGCCTGCATTTGAGGTGGAGCCGCAACACTTGTTGATACCGTTTGCACACCAGGATGCTGTAATCAATGACTATTGTGAGTTCCATCACAAAGATCGCAATCGGCCATGCTCATTGGTTTCAAATCAACCTTTTGTTTAAGCGTCATACAATCTCAAGCTAAGTATAGTAGGATATAACTGGAGTTACATGTTTCATATAGAAATTAAACATGATATTGAAAAGACATTTCAGATTATGAAAATTACCTACAATGAACAGATCATAATTACATGACGGATGACATTAGCTGTAATTCCATTAGCTTACCTTGTTAATTACCTCAGAACATGCACCTTCACCAAGTTTGCACATGCACTGACAATGAGTTAAAATTGGACAAACGGATATAGTGCATAAATATGTTTAAAAATTGGCCTTTGCAAGTGATTGAGTGTAAGCGCTTGTCCAATTTCAAAGTAGAAGGTGAATTGCAGAATTGCTGTGCCTACTTACTGCCGGCACGGTCGATAGCCGGATGGTTTGAGTCTGCGGGGCCGTAAGAGTGCCGGCCGCGGGCGCGGGGCCCACTCTCAGCAACTGGTATTGACCATTCTCAGTCTTTAACAACAAATGACCCTGCTGCCCAGGTTGTAGACTCTGCAGAGTTTGCAGCGTAATCTAAAAATGAACGCCGTGTTTCAATTTCCAAGAACTTACAGTTCTGAACCCAAAGCTCTATGTGAGTTCATAAATGAACATGAGCTATAGCTAATAAAATATATATTAAAACGAAATTACATGTTTTTATATATGTATATATAGCAGAATCTAAAAACATGATCCTAAAGCAGGTCATTTGTTAGATCAGTACACACTCAATGAATACTAAGGATGAATATTGCAAAATAATGTGGGAAGCTGAACAATACCACTTAAAGCATACTTGTATTGTAATTAATTATTATAGTAAGCTATAATTATTATCTAATATTAATGTAAAAGATAACAAAGAAACACTACTTTTCAAAATGCTACAAATTAAATCATATCCTACCAGATATTAAATTATTCTCACTCATACAAATATTAAACTGTTTAATTTCTGACCTAAAACAAAATGTTCTAGAACCCACCCCCCATTGGATGACCCACTTGGATATTTTTCTACTCATTGGAAAATTTGAACAGTCCCCTACAAACTTTCTCTTAAAATTATGTATGATGAATTGAACAGTAAAAATGGTTTTTCATCTCTCCTGTTCGGAAAGTTTTATTTTCATGGGTAGATAGCCGGGTGGAAAATTGCGTTTTTATCTCTAGGGTGAAAAGTTTTTTTTTTAATTTTTCGATTAGCCACGGCGTCAAAGATAATTAAGTTACGTGGCCAAGTAGCTTATATACAACAGTGGATGTTGGACGCCGAACATCCGCATCCGTTTAAAACAAGAAATTTGATCTTTATTACGTCACAAATATATTCCATGTCTTTCTTTAGTTAGGTTAAGAAAGAGATGGATGTCATTCGTGAAATGTGTAAGAAAGAGATGGAATATATAAATAAGTAATAAAGGTTAAACTTCTTTGTTCGGCGTTCAACCTCCACTTTTGTATATAAGCTCCTTGGTTGTGACCAACTCGATTTTTTTTATAGTCTTCCGTGGCAAGTGGCCAGTCGAAAAGGTCCCGTAAACCGTTGGAGGTTGGATATAAGTAAATTCAATTTATTATTATTCTCATTTTTTTTTGTAGTATTTTACTTTCCTTACAGTCGAAATGAAAAGTAGTGTCTCGGGTGAAATTACCCATTTCCCCTCGAACTATTGGCGCTCTCACTTTGTTAGAGCGCCGCGCCAGAAATATCTCGGGTTAAATGGGTCACTTTCCACCCTTGGTTATCAATCTACTATTGCACCATAACTACTGTGTTGTGTAGACTATATAAATGAATGCACAAATTTCAATCTTATCAATTAGGTATTTTTATATTAATCATAATCAGGCAACAGGGTACTGTTTTTGTACTCTTGGGACAATGTTTAATTAAAAATATTATTAAAATGATATGCATATTAATTGAAACACTACTTTATGATCATTGACATTGTATCCTTACGGCACTAGACTGGCTGTTTGGAACAAAACGCGCGGCGCAACAATTATCAATATTATTTTGAGACAACCCCTGTCACGGACTTCGAGAAACTATAGTAAAAGGTTCACAAATCCGCACTGTGATCAAATTTTGTGCGCCGTTTTGATGTAAGAAACATGCAGTCTATACATAAGTATGTCGATGTTTATTAACATCAAAGTTGTAATCATCTTTTTAAGTTCAATAGAGAAATCTTGCTAAATTGTAACACATGGCTAATATTATCTGATACTTATCAAATTCTGGGTCAGGGACATGTCAGGGGACTGTTTTTTTGGGGTGTTTGAAAAATTGTAATTAAAAGTAGTTTTATTGTTGGTATAATATAAGACAAGATTAAAAATATAAGTAGTTGTTTTTAAACACAGAAACATTTTTTCATCACACTTGCTCGTAAACAGTGTCGTAACATGCAGGCTACCTTGGTTGCAACCCCCCAAATAAAACCCTCGACCTTAATGTGCTTGTCATGAAACCCGTGGTCGGTAAATGAGTCATTGCGCGTACACATTGTCTTATCATGAAGCCCAAGGTCGGTAAATGAGTCGGTGCCCGTACTGATGGTGCTGCGCGCGCTGCTGCAGGACTACATGGACCACATGCACACGCACATTGCGGCGCATGCCGAGGGAGGGGGAGGTAGAGGGCGGCGCTGCCAAGAGCACAGCCTAAGGTATCGCCAATATTTGGAAGAATTATATTTTTTCTTTACAAATATAAAATTTTACTTGCAAATGTGATGAAAAACATTGTATGTCGCACGGGCGGTACTAGAATTACGAACATCGACTCATTAAAGCCCTGTCTTTGACTTCGGGCTTCTAATAGTAATTCTAGTACCGCCCGTACCAATGTTTTCAAAACTTTAATTGTTCCAAATCTTGGCAGCTGTGCTCTTGGCAGCGCCGCCCTCTACCTCCCTCAGCATGCGCCGCAACGTGCGTGTGCATGTGGTCCATGTAGTAGTCCGGCTGCAGGAGCGCGCGCACGCGCACGGGCACGGCGCAGCAGTACAAGTACGCACATTGACTCATTTACCGACCTTGGGCTTCATGACAAGAACATCAGTACGCGAAATGAATCATTTACCGACCACGGGTTTCATGACAAGCACATTAAGGTTGAGGGTTTTATTTGGGGGGTTGCAACCAAGGTAGCCTGCATGGTATGACACTGTTTACGAGCAAGTGTGATGAAAAATAAATAATTTTGAATAGTGAGTTTTGAAAGGAAGTAACCCCTGATAGGTAAGTAATAGGCCAATGTATAGCCCAAGAAAAAAATCTAGAGGTGTCACTTCTCCACAACCAAATAAAAGAAATAATTCTAAGGAAAATCTTACTTAACAGCAATGAGTTGATGCTTGGGTAACAAAAGAGTAAGTCGTACTTTTTATGGTAATTTATTAGAGATTTTTTCATCTATTTTATATCTCATTTACCTCATAAAAACCACTCAAATGATACATTTGAGATTTAATACATTAAGTAGATTATTGCCGTGGCCTGGAAGTAGGCAATTGCTGGCTGAGTATGAGTATTAAACGGACAAGCTTGCGAGTCCGTTAAACTAATACGAAGCCAGCAATTGCTATTCCAGCCGAGACTAATATAAAGCTTTTCTGAAAAATGGTGAAGAATTCTGAGGAGAATAAACTTTTTCTCAAAATATATTATGACATTTAATTTTATTCCAATGTTTTTCTTATGCTTTCCTGCCTTTTTTTCAATAAAAATATAATGCAGGTGTATTTTTCCACCAAAAACACAACAAGCTGATTGGGTCTGAACCGAATAAAAAAGTCCGGAGTTCCAACAAAATATCTGATACGGCCATTAGACTTGGCTGTATACGACTTGTGCCAACATTTCCATGGCCTTTTTAACTTTAACAATAAATTGTGAGTCAACAATAATAAATTATTGTTGAGCTAGCACGCCTGCACTCTTTTTAACTTTTTAATTTTTTGCTGACCATAAACTATGCACTTCACCTTCTGATATGTAAAGAATAATGTCAAGTTTTAGGGAGATTTTTGAGAAAAACATTTTATAGAGTGGTTTAGGGAGATCTCTAATCAGCCTATGTATGGCCTTGTAGTGTCCCATGTAGCGTCATCTGCTAGGCTAGTAGATTAGTCAACATGTTATTTGATTGTATCACTCTTACCATTACTAAACATATTTCATGGAATGTGACAAGACAGAATAATGAAAAGCATAAGAAATTCCTTAGAGAACTTGATGCAATCAAATCACGGAAAGGTCCTGAACTCAACATGTATATATATTTATATATATGTACTTTATAGACTGATTTAAATTATGCAGCATGTGGGCATTGTAATATGGAATATTGTTATTAAGCAAGTGCAAGTAATCAATATAAATTACACCACAGGTAAAGCCTTTTCCTTTAACCATGGTGATTACAGTTCAGTACAACCTGTCAACACAGTCTGGACAACAATAATGTACAACCCGATAGTCTATACCTTTATGGCAAATTACATGAATTATCAGGTCATACATTACAGACATTCATTCTAAGTCAACAATTACAGGTAATTACACCTGACATATTCATAGAATTATACACAGTAGAATCCATTTACAATAACATAGGTACTTAGCAGATTTATAAACAATACCACTTCTTGCAGTCAGGTAAAAAGAGAGTAAAATATTGTTTTTATCTTATGCAGCTTGTTTCTTCTATCTTTAAAACTTTATGATAATTGGGAATCCATTGTGTTAAAACATACACAAGTGCCACCTAGGACAGCAATCACTACAAAAGCAAAGTTATAAACCCTAATTTGTTTTAATATAAGCAATATAAAGACACTAACATGTTTGTGAGTAAGTATAACAGAAACAACATAGTAAATGGATTCAACTGTAATAGTATTTATGTTCAAAAGCATTGTGTGCCATCGCATGATGATAATATCAAGTGAGTTTAGTTAGATTAGACAGATATTGATGAGTTTTAGTGATGGTGATATGTCTTTAGACATTCGGTGAGCAAGGGCATGTCAGCATTTATAATACAAAGCAGCAAATTATGTAATAATAGTTACCCCTGGCGCTGCTGCTCTTGTTCCCACCACTTGAGGTGTTCCAATGACTACTCTTGGAGAAACTGTTGCCACTGACTTCTGAGCTGCAACTGATGGCGCGCCAGGTCTCATGTTTAATATCTGAACATTTGGAATGATGGCCGGTTGCCCTGACCCTAAATTTTGGGTTGTAACAACAACATTCTGCCCTCCTGGCTTATTTATGTTCATAACATTAGACATTGAATTAGGCATGCTTGAATTAACAGTCATTGGCACCGTGACCATGCCGGGCTGCATGCCCACCTGACCCGACGTAGTTCCTTGTTTGATGACAAGTGGGGGCTGCATGTTGATAGTTTTGTTAACAGACTGCGGGATTACTGCTCCGGTGTGGATTATCTGGTTTTGGGAGGCCGAGAGGCCAATGCTTCCGTTTGGCAATGTTTGCGATGGATATGACACTCTGTTCACACTATTAGACAGACTCTGTGATGTTTGAGAGTATATCACTTTGATAGGCTCGCTTGAATTAGTCAAAGAATGTTGTGACACGAATCCTTGAACATTATTAAAGTTTACACCACTTCCAGGGCCAGCCTGTTGAAAATTACCACTCGATATTTCACCAACACTCACTTGGTCCGTGTTGTATTTTTGTACACCAATAATAGAACTTGCATTTGACGTAATATTAGAAAGCTGACTAGGAATAACATTAACTATATTGTTCTGTGAAGACACTGCTGAAACGGACGTAACTAATTGATTTTCCAGTGATCCGACGATAGCATTAACTGCGTTCTCGTCAACGTCTGTGGACAAGGCTTGCTCTAAAAACTCGGCTGACGCCATTTTATACAAATCGGCTGACATGGAGCAGTCATGTGGACAAATCGGTTAAAACGGCACAAGGCATTATCGGTTTTTAATGCGAAGTAAAATTGTGTTTCTAACTTGTTTGTACCAGAAATAACAAAGAGTAAAAAATAATATGTTACTCGTGCGCGCAAAGTAATATGATAATAATACGATAAATGTTTAAAAACATTTATGTGATATCGTAAATAGTTGGTAATTTCGTACAGCACTAGTGCAAAAATAGTACATTGTGTCTTAAGGGCGGTAAATAAGGAATTACGAACGAGTCTATTAGAATTAATGAGTCTAATCAATGAGTGAGAGTATTAGATTTAATGAGTCGATGTTCGTAATTCTAGTACCGCCCGTGCGACGTACAATGTTCTTCATCACGTTTGCGAGTAATTTTTTTTATTTCTAAAAGAAAAAATATAATTGTTCCAATATTTTGGAACCTGGCGATACCTTAGGCTGCGCTCTGTCAACGCTGCCCTCCTCGCGCTCCCCTCGTGCGTGTGCATGTGGTCCTGCAGCAGCGCGCGCAGCTCTCTGCGCTCTGGGCGCTCTGACTCATTTACCGACCTTGGGCTTCATGACATGAAAATTAGTACGGGCAATGACTCATTTACCGACCACGGGTTTTATGACAAGCACATTAAGGTCGAGGGTTTTATTTGGGGGGTTGCAACCTAGGTAGCCTGCATGTTACGACACTGTTTATGAGCAAGTGTGATGAAAAATTTATTACGGCCCACTACAGACTAACATTTGAGCTCTGTTACACGAGTGCAGTGTCAAAGGTCTCGAGATTCAGTTTGTCTGGGTGCCAAGTCATTCTGGGATTTATGGAAATGAGAAAGCTGACAATCTGGCTCTCGAGGCCATTCATTCCGGGGATCTTTTCCCCTATAAAAATTACACCCATGATCTCCTAGCCCTTCCTAAAAGATATTTACGGAACTCCTGGGAGTTCTTTTGGTTTTGGAGTTCTCTAGAGACCGGAAATTACTATTATAGTTTACAACAAAAAATCCACTGAGACCATGCTTTTATAATTCAAAATTAGGCAGAAGAGAAACATCCATATTGACTCGGATGAGGCTGGGCCATACGTGCGCCCCTTCTCATCTGTTTAGATTCAACATAATCAATAGTAAAGCATGTGAATGTGGAGCCGCGGTGGCTGACCTAAATCACATCTTTCTATTCTGTCCATTATATGACAGAACGTCGTTTATGGAATCATTAGTATCCCACAGTATACCTCTACCTACAAGCATATTTTCCTTGCTCACCTTTCCCAATATATATAATATAATTGCATCCTTTATTTCTAAAAATGATATTAAAGTATAGTATTTTCAAATTAATGTAATTTATTTTGCCTTTGCGTTCTACCTACCCTGACCTTCTATATTCCAAATTCCGTCTACCAAACTACCCCTTTCCCGCGTCCAATTTCCCTAACATGAAAATGGCTAAGGGCAACTAAAGCCCAAGTCCAGTACCAAAAAAAAAAAAGACTAACATTATCCGAATTCCACGCGGAGGGAGCCGCGCGCAAAAACTACTATTAAATAAATTTTAGTGACCATCATGAGTGCTTGGACTAACGAAGAAATTTTATCCTTTTTCTTTAAATTTCCATATCTCAAACTGCACAAGAGCCGAAGCAACTGAGAGATCCAAGTCTGCCATGCTTGCCTGCAGGGCTACTACGAAACTCAAAACTCGAAGTTCGTGTCGTGGGGTCCCTCTCGCTCTCGTATTAAATAGTATGAGTCCGGAATACGTTGACGCGCTTGCAAGCGTGTTAACAAATGGCATTCAAGCGTTTGGATAGATTTGGAGCTTGTAGACGCTTGGCAAGCCTCGGCAAGGGTGTAAATGTATGTAGTATTGGCACTCACTTGGTCCCCCAGCACGCTTGTTCTGGTGTTTCTTCAACAGAAATATTCAGGCTCCATATCATCATGATATTTATATATATATATATATATAAATATCATGGGACACTTGACACCAATTGACCTAGTCTCAAACTAAGTAAAGCTTGTACTATGGATACTAGGCAACGGATAAACATACTTATATAGATAAATACATATTAAACATCCAAGACCCGAGAACAAGCATTCGTGTTATTCACACAAATATCTGCCCCGGCCGGGATTCGAACCCAGGACCTCAAGCTTCGTAGTCAGGTGCTCTAACCACTTAGCCTTCCGGTCGTCGTATAATTGTTCCATATTTTTAAAAATTTGTGCAAGCTAGCTGAAGTTCGGACAGTGTGTACTAGAGCTTATAAATAAGAAAACACATTTTTTGACGTTTTGTATTCGAACAAGTTTTCTCGACCGACATGACATGACAAGACCGACTTATCTGCAGGGCTACTAACTGCAGAACAGCAGGGCTACTACGAAACTCAATACTCGAAGTTCGTGTCGTGTGGTCCCTCTGACACAGTATTTAATACGAGAGCGAGAGGGACGGTACGATACGAGTTTCGAGTTTCGTAGTAGGCGTGCTGTTGTCTGTCATGTCATTGTCATTATTTTGGTATTGCGTTTTGCGTTGGTTGGTACGTTCACCCTCAGTTTTGAGAAAATAATTGTAGGCGGCTGTTTATTTCACTCCCAGTTTTTAATAGGATTATAAAGGATCACTAAGTATATTCACGAAACCAAATCAGAAAAGATACGCTTTGATATCCTGGCCTCGAAATGACACGAAATTACTAGGTTAGTAGCAGGAAGTTTAATTTTCTAATTTGTTTTGTTATGCTTTTATGTAATCAATTGTATTAATATAAACAAGGTGATTTGGTTTACATGGTATTTTGACATGAAATGAATTTCATTTAATGGAACTTAAATTGCTATTAAGTATGATACGGAAATTTACGTGAAAATGTTGGGGGCGTCAGTATCGCTCAAGTGCGATAATTTCACTTTTGGTCCATATAAATTGTTGCTAACGAATTTCCTTCAATATTAATGAAGTAACTTTAGCTCTATGTATATAAAAAATTGTCTGCTTGCTTAGATCTTCTCTAGATTCATTTAAGAATTGGACAGGCAATATACCTGTAGTAGGTACCTAATTAAAATTTTATTAATAAAAATATGAATTCACTGCCATAGAAATAAAAAGAAATATCGTCTTATAGGGTTTTTAAATTTTCATGGAGATTTATTGTACAGTTTAGTGCAGTGGTGGGCAAACTTTCTTCATGTGGGGCCAGAAAGTTATAGATATTTTAGAAGAGTTTTTGCCAAATAACAAAATTATATTAAAATCGCGCTGGCCATGTAGGTAGGTACTATTTACTTCAAAGGAACGTCAGTGGGCCTGATTAAAACCCTTACGGGCCGTACTTTGGCCACTATTGGTTTAGTGTATCCTTTTTTTTATAACATAATATTATTACGAGTATACTCATAAAACTAGCTAGCTAGGTAAATAGATAATTTTTCTTGAAATAAGCAAAATAATGTCTTTTTCATATATAACAAATAAATACAAAATATATGGTTAGGATTTCAAATTCAGAATGAAAAATAAACCTGCATTCTAACCTTTGTTTCAAATAATATCAATAATGCAGATTATGATGAAAATACAAAACATTAGAGCTACATTTTGGACTGAAAGCATACAGTTGTAGTCATATAATTAAGAACGATTTTTATAGAGAAGATTTTTTCAAACTGACGTGTTACTAACTGCATGTATATTTTTGTACTTCTCTCGGTATCGTAAAACTTTTCCGTACTAGCGGTAAATTCATTTATACATATAATTGGCTTAAAAATAAATAGATAAACTTTATACATTACATCTAAACCTAGTATTACTACTTACTGGCTGGTCATATAATTAAGAACACTGAATAGTTTATTTTTTATTCAAATTTAAATAGAGAAAGGACCGCCGCTTTGTGGTTTTAGGTTTTTATTCGAATAATTTTGGCGCCATTTAGTGCCGTAAAAGTCTTAAAGGCGATTGCTTCATATAAAAACAATGGGGAAAAATAAAAGTTGTGATAAATCTACAAGAGAAGTAATACTAAAACTTCGCGACAAGAATTGGTCGTATAAACATATAGCCGATCATCTGCAATGTTCAAAAACTATGGTATTCCACGCCATAAAGCATTTTGCCACGTATCAAACTACTTCAAATGTTCCGCGTGTACCTAAAGAAAGAAAGTCATCTCGTCGAGATGATCGAAATATCGTTCGTTTCGCAAAACAAAATCCTTTTAAAGGGTTTAATGAGTTGAGAAAAGAATATTTTGGCGAAAACAACCCTTCAGCAATCTCGGCAAGCACTATTCAAAGGCGTTTGGTAGAAGAAAAGTTGCACGGAAGGATAGCAAGGAAGGTGCCTATGTTGAAACGGTGTCATAGGCAAGCCCAGCTTGCATTTGCAAGAAGATATGAAAACTGGACAGTCAGACAGTGGAAAAATGTTCTTTTTTCTGACGAGACAAAAATAAATAGGGTATGTTCCGATGGCAAACAATATGTAAGACAGCCTCCAAATAAAGCATTCGACCCAAAGTACACAAAAGTGACTTTAAAGCATGGCGGGGGAAATGTAAAAATTTGGGGATGTTTTTCTGGACATGGTCTTGGACCTGTTAGGCTGATAGAAGGAAACATGGATCAATTTCAATACAAAAACATACTGGAAGAAACAATGTTACCATATGCTGAAGGCGTGCTTCCGGTTATTTGGACATTGCAGCACGACAATGATCCCAAGCATACTCCACGTACCGTTAAGGAATTCCTCACATCGCAATCAGTTTCTGTCTTAGATTGGCCAGCCAACAGCCCCGATCTTAACCCAATAGAGCATCTTTGGTGCAAAGTCAGGAAAAAGGTTTCAAATCGACAGTGTGGCAATTTAAGATAACTGTATGACGTATTCTTAGAAGAATGGAACTCTCTCTCTCGCGAAATGTCCAAAAATTGATAGATTCAATGCCTCGCCGGTGTAAAGCAGTAATAAAAAGCCGTGGACATGCTACTAACAAAAGCTTTTTTTTTTCTGTACAAACTTCACATTAGTGTGATTTAGTTAATCTAAGTTTCAAATAAAAAAACTTTCAAACAGTTCAATAAATCGTTCTTAATTATTTGTCCAGCTTCATTACTATTTGAATTTGTTACTAAAGAGAATAAAAACAAAATTTGTAAAAAATGTCAGCAATTTTATTGTTTATTCTTAATCCCGTTTGCTCTATTCATGTGGCTATTTCATAACGTAACTAGTTACTTCTAAGAAGGAACCAGACTACACATGACATGATTTAGTTAAAAATAATCTGTAACTTCAAATCATTCTTAATTACATGACCACCACTGTATATGGAAGGTTAATGCTTAAGGCTGCATTTCCACCAGAGATGTGCGACTATGTGTTGTGAGGAATGTGTTTTTCATAAACCAATAACAAAGGCTTCATTTACATAACCTTGCTCTGCTCAGTTGCTTCCGCAAGAGCTGTGCTGTGCAAGGATAGGTAAATTCAGCATTTCTATTGATGACTTGTTGTTGACTATATAGGCTTTTTTTGTATAGGCATTTACTGAAATCAGAGACATTGATTTCTTTACAATACTCGCATCTTTGTATGACGGGTCATATCCATATTAGCATAATGATTGATGTCATTGACCTGGTGTTGCACTGTCAAATTGTCAATGCTGATCTTTGCTTGTCAGATCCTGACTTGGTGACAGTGGGACCTAATTAGAAGTATTACCTTTTCAGTAAAATAATTATTAAAAAATTGGTTCCTAAATGATTGAAGTCTGATACTTCTCAGGGAAAACAATTACAACTGACAACCTCCTTTTTTTAAGTTTCTGCCTTTCCTCTGAATAGTTTTTACTGCCATAGATTTTAATCAAACTTCATTGAAGATAATTATTTGTTTCAGAAAAGCAGTTATGGAAAGATTTCCACTGAAGTCATCTGCACAAAAAATGAGTTCAACATATCAATCCGTCTACAAAAAGGTAGGTATAAATCCTACTTCCTACTAATCCTACTTTCCTACTTAATATTATAAATGTGAAAGTTTGTGAGTGAGTGAGTATGTTTGTTACTTTTTCACGCTGAAACGGCTGGACGGATTTGGATAAAATTTGGCGAAAAGTTAGTTTATAACCTGGATTAAAACATAGGATACTTTTTATCCCGATATTCCCCTGGGATAGGGATAAAATCTTGAAATAATAACCGCTGGGCTTAGAGTCATGAAATTTGATAAATAGGTAGCTAGACGTCTGGAATAACACATAAGCGACTTTTTAACCCGATATTCCCACGGGATACCTAGGGATAAAATCTCGTAATAACAACCACTGGGCTTAGAGCCATAAAATTTGGTATGTAGGTAGCTGGACCTCTGGAATAACACATAATCTATTTTTTACCCCGATATTCCCACGGGATAGGGATAAAATCTTGAAATATTAACCGCTGAGCTTAGAGTTATGAAATTTGGAATGTAGGAAGCTGGATGTCTAGAAAAACACATAGACGACTTTTTGACCCGATATTACCACGGGATACCTAGGAATAAAATGTCGGAATAACAACCGCTAGGCTTAGAGGCATGAAATTTGGATGTAGGTAGCCGTATGTCTAGAATAACACATAAGTACGCTACTTTTTATCCCGATATTCCCACGGTATAGTTTTGTAACTAAGGGACCCCATAAATGAAGACCCCATACATATTATTATTATTTCGTATTGTTTTCTTTTATTGTATACTGTACTTTTTAAGTATTTTATTTGTAATTATTTTATTTTGAAAAAATGACTTTCTGCCAAGTTTCTTGCGGCGCATTCTTCTTGGCAATGATGGTCTTTCCGAAAGCGCTGGTAGTATAAAAAAGGACGTGTAAAAGTGCCCATTGCGGCCTATTTACTGAATAAATGATTTGAATTTGAATCTTGCATTTGAATTTGAATAGGGAAAAATTTTGAAACTTCAGCACTGGGTTTAGAGTCTTGAATTTTGTACAGTTATTCACAACACAACCTCAATGAAGACCACGTTATAAATATTGGGAATTTCCAGGGGAATTTTTAAAATCCCGAAAATTTCAATTGCAGCTACCACACCGAATAGTTTACGCGTGCGAAGCCGCGGGTAAAAGCTAGTATAAGATATGCCTTGAATGAATGGCAGTATTTTCTTTCTTAGTTATTAATAGATAATCATGGGAGTGCAACAGCAGGCGACCCGAGTGAGCCTGTTGTGTCAGTAGCTGGCGAAGCCTTAGGATCACTATTAAATACTAAATTGTTTTTCGTTGATTATGAAAACCGAGTTCGCTGCGAGCGTGTAACAATTTCGTCGCGAGCGCGTAACGATTTCGCCACGCACGAGTGCGTAGTGTAGCGAGTTCGCCGTGGTCGTGCAGCGAGTTCGCCGCGACTAGAGCTGGGGGCTACTACGAAAATTGAAAATCGAAGTTCGTGTCGTTCCGTCCCTTTCACTCAAGTGCCCTTGGTGTAAGTTTTTGGTTACAAAGTACGTCTCGATCGCGTTCGTTAAAATCTCAATTTGTATGGAAACACGAACAGCGCCTCTAGCGGAACGTTTGCGATGTTTGTATTTCCATAAAAATTGAGATTTTACGCGAACGCGATCGAGACGTATTCACGAAGAGAGCCAATTCTCTCTTCGTGTTTCGTAGTGCAACGATTTCGGCCTGATTTATGTCTAGTGTTATCCGAGCCAGTTCATGCGAATCCTCGACCTTAATGTGCTTATCATGAAACCCGTGGTCGGTAAATGAGTCATTGCCCGTACTAATTTTGTTGTCATGAAGCCCAAGGCCGGTAAATGAGTGTGAGTGGTGATACTGCATGGCGTACAGGAGCGCGGCGCGCGCACTTCGGGCACATGCTGCGTGGGGTGGGGCGGCGCGGAGGCTGGCGCTGCCAAGAGTGTAGTCAGCGGCATCGGCAATTTTTGAAAAATTATTAGTTTTTCTTTTACAAATATACAATTTTACTCGCAAATGTGATTAAAAACATTGTATGTTGCACGGGCGGTACTAGAATTACGAACATCGACTCATTAAAGCCCTCAGTCTTCGACTTCGGGCTTCTCATAGACTCTCGTTCGTAATTCCTTGTTTACCGCCCTTAAGACACAATGTACTATTATGTCGCCTAGATCCAGCATAAAAACAAAGTTTACAAGCATGAGATGTGTTTTTTTTATTATTTTGCCACTGTCGGCGTGACGTAACTGATATATTTACCTATATATTCAACTATGGCTAATAATTAACTAAAACTAGCACGAATAGACTTCACGACCAAGTTACTACCTACTCGTATAACAGAAAAAGATAAGCGCTTAAAGAGATAGGCGCTTTTACAATATTTATCAAATATAAACGAAGAATTTCTTTTATATTGATTCATTTCGGGGATCTCGGAAATGGCTCTGACAATGTTGAATAATCTACTTATCTCTACAATATTAAGTCTCTGTGGGCGAAATGTTATAGGAGAGGGAGAATCAGCAGAAGTTACATAGATAAATACAGTTTAAGTGTTTTTATTTGTGATCCACTTTGGTATCAGAACGTGGATTGAGTTAGAGTGAAAGTGAAGTTGCTGAATGTGGACTGATGTTGGGGATGTTATAAGTTCTCAAATCAAAACCAAGTGGTACATACATTGTACTTCTTACCTTAAAGAGCAAATACATGTGGAATTTTGTGGAACACTACAATTCTACATAACAAAGAAATTTATATATTGCCCTATTTATTTATTGCCTACTACTCCGGCCCGCCCCATTAAGAGCGGAGAAGGTACGATACGGGTAACAGGTACGAGGGTCATGCCAAAAGAAATTAGATACTCCATGCTCGTTTGATTGACACTGGCCAGTTATACACCACCGTGAAGGCTGATTAAATAGCTATAAATTTAAAAACGGAAAATTGCGTAGTTTAAAAAAAAAACTGATTGATTCTGGCGGGAATTTGCGGTTACAATTGGAACTTAGTCGTGATTTTCGAGTTATGATTTATTATGACTTTAAAAAAGGTTTATAAGCCCCAAAAATGTTTTGAAATTTTAGCTACGACTTTTGGTGAGTCTGCTTGTTCTCGTGCAACTGTCTTTAATTGGTTTGCTGAATTTAAAAGAGGGCGGGAGAGCTTTGAAGATGAGGCGAAGTCGGGGCGACCGCCAACCGCAGTTACTCAAGAAAATGTGCAAGCCGTGGAAAAAAAATATCCGTTAGAACGGACGAATTACATACGTAGAGCTTGAGCGTGGTCTAGGCATTGGATCAGCAGCACTGCAAACCATAATTCATGGACAACTGTCCCTCCATAAGCGTTGTTCGAGATGGGTGCCGCATAAACTCAACAATTTGCAGAAAGAACGCCGCGTGGATTGGTGTAAGTTTATGATAAATAAATTCGATGCTGGCGAGAAGAAAACTGTGTATGATATACTGACAGGTGACGAAACATGGTTGTATAACTACGATCCTGAAACAAAGCAACAGTCAACGGTATGGTGCTTTGAAGATGAACCGACTCCAACAAAATGTCGCTAAGCACGAAGCACACCGAAACAAATGGTTGCCTCATTTTTCTGCAAGACAGGCCATATCGCGACTGTGGTGCTAGAGGATCAAAGAACTGTCAACTCAGAATGGTATGTGACAGTTTGTGCTCCACAGGTGCTGTCAGCTTGGTTTGACAAGCGTCCAAAGTCAGGAACCCAGCACCTGCTCTGGCACCACGACAACGCCGACCCGCACACTTCTGCCAGAACACTCGACTATTGTAGTTCGAAAAATGTCACTATACGCCCTCAGCCGCCATATTCTCCTGATCTGGCACCCTGTGATTTTTACCTGTTTCCAAAAATTAAAGAAAAATTAAAAGGAAGGTGATTTGAAACCAAAGAAGATGCCCTGGCTGCCTATAATTATGAAATTTCAGAGGTACCCAAAGAATAATGGTCCCTGACATTTTCCGAGTGGTTTAGCCGGCTCCCCTACACCTCAAGAAAACATATCTAAGTCTAAGAACCTTCTTACATAATTTTGTTTTGTCAGTTAAGTTGACAAAAAAAACCTTCCTCGCTTTAGGTAGGTTCGTATACGGGTTATACAATCGTAAGAAATGTTTTTAATTTTATTTTACACATTTTACCATTTTGTCGGCCTAGTTACTAATAATTTAAATGCGAAAGTGTGTGTGTTTGTGTGTTTGTATGTTTGTCCGTCTTTCACGTCGTAACGGAGCAACGGATCGACGTGATTTTCGGCGTAGAGATAGTTTTTGGGCCAGAGAGTGACATAGGCTACTTTTTATCCCGAAAAAATGCACAGTTTCCGAGGGAACAGCGGGCGATAACCCAATCTCACGCGGTCGAAGCCACGGGAAAAAACTAGTCTATACTATAAATTACAGCTTTCTAGTACTAGCAGTCTCTAAGCTAATACACGAACGGACTGACATGACGTTACTATATATTAGGGTTCCTTTTAGGACTACGGAACCCTAACAACGGCTCTTAGACATTTTATATATACTTTCCCAATTTAGAATAGTTTTAGTAGTGCATCTACAAGAAACAATAAATTTTAATAATCATATGAACTCTGCATACTTAATCAACATCAATACTTTTGCCGTGAAATACCTGTCGAGATCATTTAACAAATTGTTTTTTGTTTATAGCACTGCTAATTGTTGATTTTAAGCAACTTTTTTCTTTAACTGGAACCGTTTTTTTATTAATGGCATTTTAATTTTCTCAATCACAGGTCCAGTAGGTAATAAATTATCTTTCACATTGTACAAAGAAGAATAATTCTTTTAAGTTAGGTCTTCGTTTTCTCATTGGCTAATACGTACTTAAGTATACTACTTATGTTAGTATGTATTGAACGATCGTAAGTATTACCTAGAAAACCAGCGTAATGATATGAATCGTTCAATTCTCTACAATATCTGACGTTATGAACTAGAGGAAATTTGGAGTTCCGCAGAGCGGCGGCCTCGTGCTACCCGCTTACTCTAGGGACGTTTATTGATTTTCCCCTCCCCCGCTATCCATTGAAGGAAAGAGAATTTCATGCACCGTCTTTCGGTGATTTCGTTTATTTGAGTAATACGTAGTGGACGTATTTTGATAACTTATAAGCATTAGCAACATATTTAAATATACCTAAATGTGAAGTGATTTTTGATGACTTAATGCTCAGCAGTGGGACAGAATAGGCTAATAATAATAATAATAATAATAAGTGTAAGTCCTTTTGCTGACAAGGCGTTACATATGTCGTGACATTTTTAAAATAGACTGCACTTGTGTTATTCAGCATATATGTACCTTGCACACTTTGGAACTGAAAGTCAAATTAACTATATATTTAGTCCGGTTGCGACCCACGAAATTGGACATTTTCTGATCTGTTTTTCTTCATCTACTGAGTACGTATCTGCTTTTCATATTGTTGTTCAGTGAATACTAATGGTCATGTAATTCCGACTTGACCGATAACACTAATAGTTTTTAAATGACTGCTTAGCATCGAAATAAAACTACAATGTTTAATGTATTAGTTGGTAACGTATTTCTTCGTAAAGTAACGATTTGTAAATGTTGTGTTGTCAGGGTGCACTCAACAATGGGTTCCAGGCGTCGGGCGAGGGGGACATGGTAGAGATGAGCCCGGGGCGCTCCGCCGACTGCACGCCCACCAGCCACGGCACCTTCCAGCTGTACGAGCACACGCCCGCGCGCAACACCGACACCAGCCCCAACTGTCAGTACCTCTTTGTTATTCGCTTTTTAAACGATTGCCCGGTTCACCTTATTCCAGTAAAATCGTGCCAGTAGCGATACACTGCGAGGTCACAATCCAAACGAGTTACACAAGATTGATCGAGCACCGCAGTGTCATGCTACTGGAACGGTTTTACTGGAATAATGTGAACTGGGCAGAATAGTGTCTTGTCTTATATTTTTCCTTCCCCTTACACAACTGCCCATTCGACAGTCTTTATAGACGAGTCGGGAACTTTGATTAATATAATCTTAGTCCATTAAAAGAAGAAACTGATATTTTTAGTATAAAAGTTAAATATCGAAAAATAAGCTCAATGTCTTTATTCTCTCGTTTCAAGCTTGCATTGCTCAGTACTTCGGTGATTCCACTGGTAAGCATTTGTTATCACAATTTGATTCAGACTCTCAAAACATTTATCAACTCACCTAGTTGCTAGGACACTAGACGCTTTACGATTCTGATAAAATTAAAATAAAGTAAAAAACGAATTCGTTTCTTTCTTTCTGTCATATTTTTTGATATCGATAATTCGGACTAAGTATAGATAAGAAAGATACGTGATTTGATATCAATGTTCAGTGTGTGTTATGGAGAGTTAGTAAGCGGGTCTTTCCAAATGGAATCTGCAGAATTAACAGTAGAAGACACCGAGCCGCTTGTTGGGCACTCTGGTCAAGAATGTAGGTAATATTTCACTTTTACCTTTTATTTCCGAAACACTAACTTGAAATAATTTAAAGACATAGGTAGATGCTACTCGTTTGAGTGCCTGGTTATGTTACTATTGCTTAGACCGAATACAGGTAGGTACCTACTTTTTGTGACAGAAACAAAAGATAAGAAAGAAGCACTATTTTGTTATTGTGTTAGTGCCTCCGCTAGCTGACGCAGATTACCCGAACGGACGCCCGTCTAATAAGAAATTGTATGAACAGCGCTAACTGGCGCGGGCGCGTGCGACGGATTTTTATACGGCGGGTGTCCGGAGTGGGACCCGCGAGCGTGCGCACGCGGCGGGCGTCCGCGTCAGCTAGCGGAGGCACTTTTAAACCCTTTGCAATTTATCACGGTATTTTTGTTGTGTATTCAACGTTACCGACTAACGAGCAGGAAATCTTAATGTAGGTTTCAAATATAAGTAGGTACAGTTAAGTACAAAGATATCGACACGGCCAGTTAAAAAAATATGTATACCTACACGACCTTATTGTTGTTAATCAATGTTGTTGAATAAAAAAATAAATAAATAATGTTAAGTGCATAAAGTCGTGTATACCTACATAATTTTTGTAACTTTGGTAGTATCGATATCTTTGCACTTGACTGTACTTCATTCATACATAACTTTTAACGTTTTATACTCAGTCATACAATAAATAAAATATTAGCCAGCATCATATTGAAACCCTTACAGCCTGGTCACTCTACAGTTTTTTTTGGAAATAATTTGATATAGGGCAAATTTTTTGTATACGGCTTTTACGTGTAATTTTAAGACCCTATATTTTCGATTCAACCAAAATTTGGTTCCGGATTATGGTAAAAAAAAATGTACCCATTGTAATTGTATAGGTGATTTTTTTTGAGCAAAAATGTTATCAGTTAATTTACCGTCAAAATATGTTTGAATAATTCCGTTTTTAGACCCGCAAGCTGAATCCACCAATATATCTTAAAGAATTAAAAAAAAATCAAGTGATTATTTCGTAATACGTCCAATTTCTTTTCTGTGCTATAGGTGAAAAACATAAGTTGTTGTATGTAGTGTAGCTAGATTAGATTGTCCCGGAATTGCGTGTCTTGTCTCGCATCCAGGAATTACACTTTAATGTCCCGGATTTCGACTACTAACTGTAATACTAGTTTTTTTTAAATAAGTTACGAGAGTAGTATTTCCTTCCATATTAAATATTGAAGCTATGGTTAACATTGACGGCATGTTTTCAGAATTCACATGCCTGAGAACTGTTTTGGAGGTCCTTACAAAAGACTTGCCAAATGACAAAATCTGGGCTCACTTTTTTAAAACGAGCAATACTAATGATTTTGTCAATTTGAAGAAAATACTTGGTTTTGTGCTTGTATTTTTACTGACCTACCAACCCAATTTGTAACCCTCGATTTGTCACAGAAATAAAATGCCTGTATCTGGCAACCTTAAGTTTAGTGTAGTGCACAGAATTGATATGGAGATTCATATATTAGTAATCTGTGTGGAGATTAAGTCATTTTTCGAATTTGGAACGTCAGTTTATTCATATGGACACGTTACTACTACATACAACATCTGGGGGCACGGTAGTGCCCCCGCCAAGTCGAGCGCGAAGCAAACACTGCCGTACCATCCTTTACTGGTACCATTTCCCCGCATTTTCAGGCCCCTATTTGAGAACCTCTGGATAAGACCAGAACGCAGAAATTTTCGTCATCCAGTAAGCTATAATCACATACTTAAAATCCAAAATTTCAAGTCTGTAGGTCATTTAGTTCCGAAGTTAAGCGAAAGCAAAGTTTCGCATTTATGACACTCACTCATTCACTCATGATCATCAAAATAGAACTAGTACTTCCCATAAACTCAGAGAGCTGAAATCTCATACAGAGTTAGGGTTTAATGGCCACATAAAGGGAAAACTATAAAAACTAGGATAATCGAAGATCTGGAGTATATGGTGACCCTGATTAGAAAACACAAGAGTTCAACCAAACTATTAGAGACCGACATACCGCCTTTACAAATTTTCTACAAAAAGAAGTGAAATCCCACCAAAAACATTCCGTAAAAAACTAGCCAAGTCTCGATGGAGCTGCTTGTTTATCTCTAAAAAGTAATGAAATCTAGACAAAGTCGTGCCAAGTCTAAGGTTCCTTACTGCGATTTCTTTATATTGTCCGCGTATTGAGTCTCAACATTTACTGGATAAGACTTAAGACTCAACATTCTTTATACGTGAGTGGGTACAAGTCAACGGCCAAGTCACACGACATTAACTGTAATAATAAAGAAATCGCAGTAAGGAACCTTAGACTTGGCACGAATTTGTCTAGATTTCATTACTTTTTAGAGATAAACAAGCAGTTCCATCGAGACTTGGCTAGTTTTTTACAGAATGTTTTTGGTGGGATGTCATTTACTTAAGTTTTTCTCCTATACCAATGTTTATTTCACTAATCTTGTCTTTATATTGTGTTAAACCAGAAGTTGGACTTCTTCAGGTTCCAGCTTCTTACATAAAGAGGATCTATTATTGAAAAAAAAAACATATTTATTCAAAAGTACTGCATATTTTTGACTATAGTAATGAGCTGTAATTTTCTATTACTCATTCTAATCTTTCGATTAAAGGTAATTAATAAAAATCAATTCCATAGGATTAAGCTGGTATTCCACTCACTCATTTAGTTAAAATCGAATTAGATAGATCATCTGCGTACATGTGATATTTTGCATGAATTTCATTTTTGACATCTTTGTTCAAAGATTAGATCATTAAGGATCTTCAGTTGGCCGTTAATCTCAAGAATAAAACTATAATTTTTCAAAATTCTTAGAAATTAGCATCTGTTCTTCTTAGAAATTTCCATATAATTTCGTGTTTTTAGGTTATGAAATGTATGAAAGTGACAGCTGCCAATCGAGTTTCACGGTGATAGATCGTAGATTCTCAGTGTCATCGAGTTCTATCTCGATTGCGAGATTTCGTAGAATTAGGATGCATGAACGTTTCTTAAAAATTAAGAATCCAGAGTAAAGCACGAGTAAAGTAAAAGTTGTGTCTTAAAAAGTTCGTGTTGACGTTTGCGCTGGCACTGTTGTAATACTTCAATACTTGTACTGTTTTGTGTATAGTATAGTTAGCTAGTTTTGCGTTTTTTCTTGCGACTGTCATTGGTATTGAGTTTACGACAATTTTCATTTGTTTTATTAGCTTTCGTTCCTAATTTCGTCACTACTATCACTATCACTTTTTTCTTCCGAGACTAGGCTGTGAGCAGTAGATATTTTAATTACTATGAATCTGCTTTTCAAGAGAACATAAATCTTAAATTTCATAGTGAAATGCTTAATTACATGTCCGATTTACGTATGTATTTATTAATTATTTATTCATAATTTATTGTTATAGGGGACGCAGTCATATTTTCTGGGATGCAGGGTTAGTATGACTGACTATGACATCAATTTTGACATAATAATATACAAAATAATATATCATATTTAAATTTTTGCACTCAGCGTTTTGACATATGCTACTTTTTTAAGTCATGTGACCATTGTTTGTATTTCAAAACCGTAAATCAAAACAATCAGTAGGCAGTTATAAATATGGTATTTTCCAGTTTCATATTGTTATCATTACAGATTGTTGTACTTATACTGTCTCTCTTTAAATCTTTGAAATGCTTATTTCAATAGGTAGTCTAAAATGTTTCTCTTTTAAACTTTTGTAGGTGATGATGACATTCCTGGTATTGGTCAATATGATGACTTCCACACAATTGATTGGCAAAGAGACATTGCCCGAGATCGCATGCGCCACAGATACATAGTGAAAAAAAGACAGGACTCAATATGGGACTTAATAAAAGTAATACACCATCTACATTTCTACCACCTTGTTATTTTTTGTACTAATTATTTATACTGCTTTAAATGCATTGTGTACGATAAAGTGAAATGTGTTTTATTGACTTGTTCTCTTATTTCCAGGGAGCTCATGATGCGTGGTCTGGCTGGGTATGTGTTCTTTTGGTAGGAGTATGTACGGGTGTGGTGGCCGGAGTCATAGACATTGGTGCCTCCTGGATGACAGATCTGAAATTTGGAATCTGCCCTCAAGCATTTTGGTTCAATCGAGAACAATGTTGCTGGTCTGATAATGAAACTACATTTGACCATGGAAACTGTTCACAGGTAATAAACATAAAGTTCAGCATTATGGCATTAAGATTGGCTTTCTCATCCTTGTATCTAGGTACAGTTGAGTTCATAAACTTGAGGGCAAAAATTTGATCAAAAATATCTGAACATGCTTCTACACCATTAACAATAGTCGTGTTCTGATCTTTTTGATCAAATTTTTGCTCACAAGTTTATGAACTCAACTGTACTTAAACTATGCCAATTTCCAATCAATTATTATCGATTCTGCAAATTTGGATGTCAGTTTGTTTTTGTGACCTCATAGAGAACATAAGAGAATATACCTAGAATATAAAAAATGAATGGAATTTTACTGCAAAAAACAGGAATGACAGCAACTCAAGTCAATGTGTAAATTTGATGTGATTTGGTTTGAAACATACTGCTTTACTTTTTTTGGTGTATTTTTTTGTTTTTTTAACTGGTCATGATTTTCACAATGATATAATTTTACACTGTATAGAAACAAATCACCTCTCAGTACATACTTTATTTTATTTTTTGTCAAATATTGACAAATTATAATAATGTGATATAAGATATTTTATAAGCAACACATCCTAATCTCTAAGATGTGGATCATATAGTGTGATGGTTTTTGAGGGCTGAGTTTAATGCAGTGGTGGACATGGCCGGAGGCGCTGGGTGGGTCGCGCGACGGGCCGGGAGCGTATATCATCAGCTACCTGTTCTACATCCTGTGGGCGCTGCTGTTCGCCGCGCTCTCCGCCTCGCTCGTGCGAATGTTCGCTCCTTACGCTTGTGGCTCCGGTACATAATACATCTAAACAGTTATCGATTTACCAAAAGTAACTATATTGGGAATGAGTTGATGAATTGTACTTTTTGTGTATAATTTCCTGATATAACTGAATTTAATTATTTGTTAGACAAAGTTCCAGCTGCAGCTGCAGCTGCAGGAGTTCCATAACTTGTTCAATCTTAGTAACAACACACGTCTGCGGGGCCACCAATTTAAACTATCTACTGAACAATCGCACAACAATCCCCACAGACATTTCTTATGTAACAGAGTGGTCAAGACATGGAACCAACGAACAGAACATGTAGTCTGAGCACTGAATGTGAACCAATTTAAGAACCGGCTGGACCAACACATTAACAATACAAAGTATACTTGACCAAGGAACAGCTAGATCTAGGCACCTACTAGTTGCTTGCAACTGCCTGCCTGATAATTTATATAATAATAATAAAGTGATAACGAACTGGGTTTATCTGTTTTTAAATATTTGAGTTCTGACAGGTTCTGTCTTTATTCGTTCTTAGGGCATGCACATAACATACGAATCCGTGACAGGTATTATACATGGAAACCATAAAGTACAAACAACAAACACAGTAATTTTATGTTGAATGGTCGCTGGTAATGTTGATAATCACAAGCAGCAACCATTCAACAAATTGCACTTGCTTATTGAAGCAAAATCTGTGTATTTTTACACAAGTTTTATCTAAACTGTTATGGTGTTCACACCAAGCGTGCCTTATTAAGTTCTCAACTATATTAAGTCTAATCTCTATAAGTTAATATTCGTAATGTACTGTTCCTAGGTATACCTGAAATCAAAACAATTCTCAGCGGCTTCATCATTAGAGGCTACCTTGGTAAATGGACGCTAATTATAAAAGTAGTTGGCCTAATATTGTCCGTGTCCTCTGGATTGTCTCTTGGAAAAGAAGGACCTATGGTGCATATCGCCAGTTGCTTAGGTGAGTCTTAAAAATATTGTCATTTCATTGATTCTTTTGTAAAATTTAGAGAGTGGATGATGATTATAATATTTTGCTTCCTTGCAGGTAATATTTTATCTTACTTGTTTCCAAAATATGGCCGGAACGAGGCGAAAAAACGCGAAATCTTGTCAGCGGCGGCGGCCGCCGGAGTTTCGGTCGCCTTCGGTGCCCCCATTGGAGGCGTACTCTTCAGTTTGGAAGAGGTAATTTTAATAACTTCTTTATTCTGGTCTGCTTAAGTGAAATTAATTTGTTTACTTATACAGTAAACTTTACTTAATAACAACTTTGCAGGTGTCATACTACTTCCCTCTGAAAACGTTATGGCGGTCGTTCTTCTGTGCATTAATTGCGGCTTTCATCCTGCGATCGATCAACCCCTTCGGCAACGAACATTCTGTACTATTTTTTGTAGAGTACAACAAGCCTTGGATATTCTTCGAACTGATACCGTTCGTCGGACTCGGTATTATAGGCGTAAGTGTTATATAAATAGATAAAAACTATATTGACTCAATATGATAGAACATTAGGTTAGGTATATCGCTAGTTCTTTTTTCTTTGACCTTGGCTGGACACGTGGCAGCTCGATACTCGACTCGTAGATACTCGCATTCCTGATTCGATTTCCGTGTTATCCTTAGCTAGCTAACAGGTCACTGAATAAAAATCGTCTTAGCAACCCCCCAATGGTTTTAAAAGACCTATCCAACGACACCCCACACTATAGGGTTAGTCGCAAAAAAAAACAACCCCACTACGTCTATGGGAGGTACCCTAAATTTTTATTTTATTTGACCACTGTCGGCGTGACTGATATGTATATTCATGCCAAATTACAGTACTAACGGTCTCTGAGCTTAGCTGCGGACGGACAGACAGACGGACAAACATAGCGAAACTATAAGGATTCCTAGTTGACTACGGAACCCTAAAAACAAATTTGGAAATCGCATAGAAAAAAAAACCTAGTGTATGTGATCGACGTTAATGATGCTTTTCTGACAAGTGGAGTATCGCTACGTAACGTTAGTATGGTGTGGTTGTGGTCACGTTTAACTGGGATTGGTTTTTAACTAAATGTGCCAATCTCTAGCAAGACTACCGTCAAACCGACCGATATTTTGTAGGCTTTTGAATTGATTATCTTGATATATGATGCGAAATGCTAGCATGATGGTGTTAAGGCTGTTTTTCCACCAGAGATGTGCGAGGATGTGTTGCGAGGAAAACTAACCAATAAAAAAACTCTCCTCGTACAGCACATCTATAGCGGAAACAGCTGAGCGGAGCGAGGCGCGGTAAATGAAGCGTTTCTATTGGTTCACGAAACACACATTCCTTACAACACATCCTCGCACATTTCTGATGGCAACAGAGCCAGTTGGTGTTACCATAGTGTGTTTATTGACGACTTGTTGTTGTAGGGTTGCATAGCGACGATATTCATAAAGGCGAACATCTACTGGTGCCGCTACCGCAAGTACTCGAAGCTGGGCCAGTACCCGGTGACGGAGGTGCTGGTGGTGACGCTGGTCACGGCCGTGGTCGCGTACCCCAACCCCTACACGCGCATGAACACTAGCCAACTCATCTATCTGCTGTTCAACCAGTGCGGCATCTCCAATTCCGATCCCCTGTGGTAAATCTCAGTGCTCATTTTACTGTTTGTTACACTCATATCGTAAACGTCGTATTCAGGTATGACAGACAATATTAATTCCCTTTGTCAGTGTACTGACCATTGTTGTAAAGTAATTTAATATAAAGATAAATGGCATTTTTGAGTCATCCGTTGTCGTAACCGTCGATATCCTCTATGAGCAAAACTGATTCTTACCCTTGTTTCGGAATAGAGTTCAAAATTAACCTATTTTTGGTGTAACCCACCAATGGTTACATGATACGAATGTTGACACCATGGTTCAGTTGACACAGAAATTTAAAATAATGAGTATATAAATAATGAATAATTCAAATAAAAAAGAGTAATTTTACTACTGGGAACCGATAATGCCACCATTTACAAACATGTTGTATGGACTGTTTCGCGGAGATCGCGTGGCGACCTTGTTTCTATACTACTCTACTCACTCAAATCACAAAAAAAAAATACTGTTTGTCTGCTTTTAAAAAGTTATTTCAACTTTTATAGTGAAATGATTGTAAAGTATATCTTTACGTGAGCAGTGACTACAACCGCAACTTCACGGACGTGAACTCTGCCATCGAGAAGGCGGCGGCGGGGCCGGGCGTGTACCGCGCCGTGTGGCTGCTGTTCCTGGCGCTGCTGCTCAAGTTGGTGATGACGGTGTTCACGTTCGGCATCAAGGTGCCCTGCGGCCTGTTCATCCCCAGCCTGGCGCTCGGCGCCATCGCCGGTCGCATCGTTGGCATCGGTTAGTTGCTCGACGGTTATCGTTATCGTTTCCTTAACACTTTTCCAGCCATTGTATATTGGCCATTAAAATATACAAAAATATTTGGCCTAGCTCCTTTTACAATGTGGTACAAAATAAATTAAAGATAAAAATATGATTCGTTTTCATATTAATCACTTATAATGGGAACCATGCGAAACTGGTGATGATAAATTTAGTAGTAGCGCCTATAAATTAACGGGTACTGGTAAAGAGTTTAATATCCAAATTATGAGAGACTCGTTGGTTTCCTGTGATATTTAATTAAATATTAAAAGACACTTAACTTCGCTAAAAAAATAAAAAAAAGCTACTTATGTAGTTAAGTCCAAAAGAACTACTACATGCTCTTATATACAGGGTGGAAAGTTGAGATGGGGCAGCAATACTGGGTTAAGACCCTAACTTTAGTTAAAATGTTCAGTTTTTAGTTGTCTACATACTGTTTTATTTTCTTTAAGCATAATGGATTCATATTCGTAAAAAAACAACATGCGAAAGTGTCTGTACTGTATCGAAAAAGTCTTCTTTGATTTGTGGGTATTCTAGTACTACTTACCTTAGTTGGTCTCAAAGAGTGTTTTTATCCTTGATAGAAATGGGACCGATTGGCATTAAAAAAAAAGACAAATCTGTCGATTTTCTCGCTGACTGTACATTTTATCAAAAATCTGCGAATGTCGATTGTCATAACTCAAAAAGTTAGTAAAGGTCTCCTAAGAGCATTTTCGCGTAGCAGCAAGGGATCTAGTAGCTGCCCTTGTTGCCCCATCTCAACTTTCTACCCTGTATTTAGTATTTTAGTGTTACTGATCTTGATTACTGACAAAGTTATGCTAAAACTCTTTATACTAACATATATTTCTTATTCTATAAATACAAATTAAATATTGAATTAAAAAGCAGTTGAGTCTTTGTCACCCAGAAGAAAATTCGTGATATGCAGTGGTATCAAATTGTGAAATGAAACCGTTCCGCGATTGTCATCAGGCGTGGAACAGCTGGCGTACCACTATCCGAAGATTTGGCTGTTCTCGGGCGAGTGCTCGACCGGCGACGACTGCATCACGCCCGGCCTCTATGCCATGGTGGGCGCCGCGGCTGTACTCGGCGGCGTCACGCGCATGACAGGTGCGACATCACTAGAACCTCTCACATCGGCACAGTGAGCTGCAGAAGTAGACCAAAATAATCTAGTTGTCTAGTGCTAAAGAAGTCGACTGTCTGCTGCCGATAGTATAAGTTAGATGTTCAACAGTGTGAGCTTTCGAAAAACGTGTTTTTGGAACCAAAAGGTCTCTACTTGGTGGGTACAAGCAAACGCGCGCTTCTGCTGTATCACATGTATGTACCATGTAACATTGTTGCGACATTTGAATTTGCAATTAAAATTTGGTTCTGCAAGCCACTTTTGCTTTTACCCTTGAAGCTAGAATGTTCGCATTTGTTTACATGAAAATATTGTATGGGAATTGACTCTAGTGGTTCAGTAACCCACACCCAGCTGTTACTAAGCCACTTTTGTTAGCCATTCGTTTTTAGGGTTCCGTACCAACGGAACCCTATTACTAAGACTCCGCTGTCTGTCTGTCTGTCCGTCCGTTTTGCACAGGGCTCTATCTCTTGAGCCGTAATAGCTAGGCACTTGAAATTTTCACAGATTATGCATTACAGGGGCCGCTACAACAACAAATACTAAAAATAAAATAAAGTTAAAAATTAAAGGTGGTCGTCATACAAGAAACGTGTTTCATTCAGCGGTTTTTGGTTGCTAGGCTGCCAAGATGACGGCCGTCAGTTGCTAGGGGCAACGCGAGTGACCCTATGTTGTTTTTAATGTTTAACTACTTATTAATTTGCGATTTTATTAGTGCTATTTTATAAAACCTTCGATAATATAATAATTGTCTCTAAGACCGTGGTTTATTGTTTTGTGCAGCATTAAGACTAAATTATAATTTTTTAAAACATTGTACGGAGGTGCGGAACTCTTCATGCGCGAGTCGCTCGCACTCGCACTTGACTCTTTTTTTTTAGATTTTTTTGAATTGATGATAAATATTGCAACTATTTTACTTTAAACTATACTATACAGTCATTGGCCATTTAAGGATTTCAAACACTGACATACCTATTAAAAGGAAATATATTATATTATTGCTAAATGCTAAATTTTAAGGCAGCCAATCACTCCCTCCGTTACTCTAGTCGTGTTTATTCTCAACGTATTTCCTAACGTAGGCAATCAGTCCCTCTGTTAGGCTCCGTTTCCACCAGAGATGTGCGAAGATGTGTTGCGAGAATTGTGTTTTTAATGAATCAGTAGAAACGCTTAATTTACGACGCCTCGTTCCGCTCAGCTGTTTCCACTAGAGATGTGCTGTGCGAGGATAGGTAAACGAAGCGTATTGGTGCATGAAAAGCACATTTGTCGCGACAACTCCTCGCACATGTTTGGTCGCAATGGGAACGCAGGCTTACCCTAGTCGTCTTTATTGGCAGTGTCACTGGTGGTGATAATGTTCGAGCTGACGGGCGGCGTGCGCTACATCGTGCCGCTGATGGCGGCGGCGATGGCCTCCAAGTGGGTGGGCGACGCGCTCGGCAAGCAGGGCATCTACGACGCGCACATCGCGCTCAACGGGTACCCCTTCCTCGACAGCAAGGACGAGTTCCAGCACACCTCGCTCGCCGCCGACGTCATGCAACCCAAGTAACTATACTACTAACACTTTTATATTTGAATTGACCTTCTGTAAGCTTCACTAAGTACATAACAAGTTACTAATTCATATTTCGTCACCTGACAACCAAAAGTCACTAAATACAAAAAAAAGATTAGGAATATTAACCTTACGATGCTATGCATAAGTTTGATTATCCCTCTTGACACTAAGTGGTAATAAGTGACTTTTGATTGTCACCCGACGATTTCCTGAACTACACACTGATAAAATTAACTATAGTGTTTCTATCTCGCTTCTTCGATTTTTTTGATTGTTTTTCACGCTTGTTTTGTAGCGGAGAAGAAAGGTAAAAAATGTAGGCCAACCCAGATAACTGAAAAGAAGTTAAAAATGGTATTTTATAACTTATAACGCCTAATTTATTTGGAGAGTAGACCGAAAGTCATCTCTTTACCAGTTTTAATTTACATGGTGGCATATGTATGTACTCGTATGTTTTTTTGTCATCTTTCTCATTTTAACTGATGTAATTCCAACAAGCTTATTATTCCAATGATTGAGTTTACGTAAAAGCCAAAATGCTCTACAAAACACAATTTTTCATGAAAAATAATTTTAAAGTTCTCATTTAAGCTATCGCCATTTGATTTTACCTCTTATGGGAGTTGTTTTTTTTATATCATAATTTGATATTTCATTTCAATTTCCAACCCACATGTTAACCCCTTTAGAGACAAAAGACAAATTGGTTGGTATACCTTACTTTCAAAAAACTGAAAAGAAAGAGTAGATATTTTTTGAACAAACAAAACAAACATCACGCCTGTATTCCCAAATGGGGTAGGCAGAGCACACGAAACGTTACCGTTTGGAAGCCACTTTTAGCAGTTTTAGGTTTTAAGTTTGTCAAAAACGGTACAATAGTGATGACCTATCGCCTACGGTATACCTTAACCTATATCCTCAGTCGCCTCTTATGACATCCACGGAAGAAATAGAGAGCTGTAATTCTAACCCGACACCACACGGGTCACGACACCATATTTTTTGAATCCCACTAATATTATAAATGCGAAAGTCCCGGGGAAGGACATAGGATAGTTTTTATCCCGGAAAATTGCATAGTTCCCGCGGCATAGCTATAACCGAATTCTACGCGGACGGAGCCGCGGGTGACGGCTAGTAATAAATAATGTATTCCGCTTTTAGACGCAACGAGACGCTGTCGGTGATCACGCAAGACTCCATGACGGTGGAGGACGTGGAGGCGCTGCTGAAGGAGACGGAACACAACGGCTATCCCGTCGTCGTGTCCAAGGAGTCGCAGTACCTGGTCGGCTTCGTGCTGCGCCGCGACCTCAACCTCGCTATGGGTACGTCACTCGTCTTGCGTTGCGTCGAATGTTTTGCCATTTGTGTTCCATAGAAATGCCATTAAATCTAGTTACCAAATTTTTGAAAATGTAAAACTGCTGAAGTAAATTGAAGGCATAAGATTTTATTTACCAAATTAGGCAAATAAAAGTTAGTACGGCATCGTTTTTATTTGGGTCTGTAATAGCTTTATGTTATGGAGTATCGAAGGGATAACCAAAAACTATGCAAAAGTGGCCGTCGAAAAGTGTTTAATAGGCGGCATTGCAGTAGCAAGGGAGTAAATTTTTAAAGGAAGTTTTATAAAGATAAACAAAGTAAAATCAATAATGTTTTCACGAAAATTAAATCAGAGAGTTCGTTTTCTCACGTCAGGCATCGGACATCGGTTACTGCAGAATTATTTATTAAATTAGACACATGCTACTCTAGCGCCAATCTTGAGGCATTTGAAACGGGTACCTACACTACATAAATACGAAAAACGAAATTCCGAAAGTCGGAATCACGAACTTCAAAATACCGATTTTTACAATTCTGAATGTTTTAAAACTCTAAATATGACTATTGCGATTCTTCATAAATCTGAAAATTAAAAATATCAGGTTTCAAATTACGATTTTTAAAATTCCGAATTTTAATACACCGAACAGTAAGAAGTCCGACTCAATAATAATCCGACATGTCAAAAATACGAATTCCGATGACTAAAATCCCGATTCCCAAAATTCCGAATATCATTACACCGATCAATAACTTACCCAACTTCTAAAAGTAAGCTTTGTAGGTTAGATTGGTCTAAAAAGTAGTAATTGTTATTCATTTTTCACAAGGTCGGCGGAGCTCCGCGAAGCGCTTCGCGCCTTGACGCAATTATAACCTAACCTAACCTATACGGGTTAATTTACCTAAATTGATTGATATTAATTCAAGATTCGATATTCAAGATGCCGATTATTAAAACCACGAAGTTTATTTTGCCGAATGTCATATTTCCGAATGAGCAATGTAATTTCGGAAATTTAATAATCTGAATAATGTACTTCGGGCCAATAACGTTTCGTGTTTTTAATTCTTCGGAGTTCTAAAAAGCGGATATAAAAAAACGATATTTTGAAATTCGGACAAAATAAATTTCGTTTTTTTAAGTAATCGGAATGTCTTAGGAATTGTGAAAATCGGAGTTTTGAAAATAGGAATTAGCAAATTCGGAATTAAATATTTCGGAGTATTTGGGTGTTCCCATTTGAAACTGTTATGCTATGCACCCCTTGACGCAACACTTGCAACTTGTCTCCCGTAAGCGTAAGAGTTTGTCATCCTTCTCTCTACAATACATGCTTTAAAATATCCTCTCTAAATGCCATTGTTAAAAAAATTGGCATGACATTAATTACGGTACTATTCAATGGAAAAAATCAATTGTGGTAAACAAATGTGGTGACTGACATCGACACTTGACTGACGACTGGCTGACTGACTGACTGACGTTGGCTCTAGTGATGTGAAAGCTCTTTAAGATACTTCAATCAGCAGTAAATAATTATTTTGAATTTACTCATATTTCATTATTTTAATGTAATCCCTAAGTTTAATTTAAAAAAATGGCGAATCACGTTTTCTCTTAGTCCTGTTCAAGAGTCATTCACAATGTTTCCATGTCCCTTTTAACTTAAAATGTTTAACAGCATTTTCAAGAAGTTTTAGAATTATATCTTCAAATATATACCTAACGTTTCTTCCATACAAACTTACACTTCATGTTCAAAACTTACACTCCCCTTTATACCCCTTTAAGGGTAGAATTTTTTAAATGGTGAAACATGTACATCCACTTATATTTTTTGACGTATATTTTCCCCAAGGTTTATGATGGAGTATTTTAGAATTGAAAGGGTCAGTTAAAATATGGATTAATTTAGATTTTTTTGCTGCTTAAGTAGCGTAGTAGAAAAAGCCAACCTGAGATATGTGTGCATAGGAGAAATTTGTATCTTGACTCCTGTCCAACGGTGGTGTAGGGGTTATAGTACGCAGTACGGATTGCTGAGGACCTAGGTTCGATTCCCAGCGCTAGTCTCTTTTTCTGGTTTTTCTGTGCATCCATGTCTGTTTGTATTTTCGATATAATTTAGAAGAGGCATTTTTAAATTTACATAAGACAGGGAAATGAGAGTAGACACAGGGAAGTGATTCAAAATGATTTTTTGGTCCAACAATGGACTCCGCAGTAAATATGATACTAGTAAATAGAAATGTACATAATTTCTACTAAAATACTATTTTATCGTCCAACTAGTGTTTACCCGCGGCTTCGCACACGTAAATCATTAGGTCCAGCAGCTGAAATACCGGGATTTTTAAAATTGCCGTGGGAATTCCCGAAAATTAAATCGTTGTTTTCATTGACATTACATTTAAAACAATCATGGTCAAATTTCATGACTCTAAGCCCAGCGGTTATTAGTTCGAAAGCTATCCCTATCTCGTGGGAATATCGAAATAAAAAGTAGGCTATGTTTTATTCCAGATGTCAAACTATCTACATACCAATTTTCATGACTCTAAGCTGAGCGGTTGTTATTTCAAGATTTTATCCCTATCCCATGGGAATATCGGGATAAAAAGTATCCTATGTTGTAATCCAGGTTATCTAACTTTTCGCCAAATTTCATCCAAATCCGTCCAGCCGTTTCAGCGTGAAGAAGTAACAAACATATTCACTCACTCACTCACAAACTTTCACATTTATAATATTAGTAGGATTAGTAGGATATAGTAGGAAGTAGGATAGGATTAGAAACCTTTATAAACCTTCATTAAATAGTGTAACTTAACACAAATAATTAATATCTACGAATAAATTAATTTGCAGAGCCAGCCATAATTATCGGTAGGTAAGGTTGGTTCAGTCAAATAATTAATTTTGTTGGTACAGCACTAAATTTCCAGAGACTAGACCGACCATAGACCAACTTCGGTGAGGAAAAAAATATCATGTCAATTTGACAAATATAACGGATTTTCGTCTTCCAATTAATTCTATAAAATAAACATATTTACACGATTATTAAAGATAAAATGGTTGTTAAAAACAGTGGTGAGGTCATTGAGATGTGAATATGATCGGGATTGGCGTTCAAATGCAAGTAACTACGGAGTAATCGTGAAAAATTGCTTTGTTTACACAATTGATTTTTTCCATTGAATAGTACTTTAAGTACGCAACTGTTGTAGATATGTGTTTTACTAGTAGATTATTGTCATGGCATTGAGTTTTAACCGATACGAAGCCAGCAATTGCTATTCCAGCCGAGACTAATATAAAGCCTTTTTCATAAATGGTGAAGGATTCTAAATGGCAGTGGCGTATCTGATATTTCCGCGGTAAAGCCGAAGAAAAGATCAATTACATCTTTCCATAAAATTTGTATGTTTTGTTGTTCTATTTTGTAATTATTGGGCAAGCCGGTGGGAATAGAGTTCTATGGACGCTTCGCCACTGTTTAATGGTAAAACCTTTTCTCAAAATATACAGGGAGTCTTTGACTTTAAATTCAGGGTTCGATTCTACTCGCATAACTGAGTTACTTTTGTTCTGCAGCTTTTTTAAAATATTATCACTGTTATTTTTTTTATCATACAGATTAAATCTTATTATCAATGTATGCGATACAATACAAAATTGACAGCACATCGATAAATGATTGTCTATGAGACATCAAATAAATGTCAAAAATTATTTTAAGGGCCCCATGCCATGAGATAGCGAGTATATTCTAAATATATTCTAAAAAGTCGTATGGTACTATGAAATTTATATATTGATACGACCTGTTACCGTAATGTGTTACATTGTCGTCGTGATTTGCGAGCCATAAATGAGTCAGCTGTTAAATGTACATATGAGTCATACCATAATTATGGCAAAGTCAGCAACATCCACTTCAACTGAAAAGCGTCCAGAAGATTATTTTTATTTACACTTCATGCAGCATCTTCTAAAGTAAAGTAAGTTGCTACAGTAAAAAAGTGAATGTTGCTGACTTTCCTTCTATATGACTCATATATAGGCAGTTTTGTGTACTGGATTTAGGCTATCTATGGCCACATTTTCGAGCAGTATCGTTAAAAATAATGTGTACGCAGCAAACGCCCGGCGGCTGGTAGAAGGCATCACGGGCCAGTCGCTGGTGCTGTTCGCGGGCGGGCCGCCGGCGGGCGCGGGCGGAGCGGGCGCGGGCGCGCTGCCGCCGCTCAAGCTGCATCGCATCCTGGACATGGCGCCCATCACCGTCACCGACCAGACGCCCATGGAGACCGTCGTCGACATGTTCCGCAAGCTCGGTCTGCGCCAGACGCTCGTCACGCACAACGGGTAATATACACACTACAAATATTTTCAGCGTCATCTTGGGCCTATACGTCCCACTGGAAGAGAACGTAAGGGCTCGGGCTAAGTTTCCACCCCACTCAAGTGCAGATTGGGTACTTCCACACACCATTGAATTGCTTCGTAGGTGTGTGCAGATTTCCTCACGATATTTTTCTTCTCCGTAAAACACTGTAAATTTTGAAAAATAAAGCCCGGGTAATATATGTATTTATTTGCCTGTCTTAAAGCCAGCTAAATCATGCCCCAATCTGCTGTTGCATTGCCTTTATACGGCAATTAATTCGGAATAAACTTACTTATACACACAAGTGTTATCAGATTAGCTGGTAAACCTGAAATTGTTCTCAGTTATGCCATGTTTTTCATAAAAAATATTAATTTCGTTATTTACAGTCGTCTACTCGGTGTCATTACTAAGAAGGATGTCCTCCGGCATGTTAAACAGATGGATAACGAAGACCCTAACTCCGTCTTATTCAACTGAGTTGATTTGTCCAATCAACAATTTATAAATTAAATTTCAAATGACACCCGTTGTGTAATGTAATGTACAATCATGATTGACTATTATCCTAAACTCGAATTTTTAATCAAACGAAGTTGCCTGACGTTTACTGGGTTGTCAGGTTTTGATGAAACAAAAATAGACAGCAAAATTATGAACGGTTTTTTTAAGCTGAAGGTTTTAAAAATCAAGTCATGATTTTTTTTATCTTCTGTCCATATTGTCACTGTTCAGCACTTCCATCCCATGTGTAGTGATTAGATATATTTTTGACCTACTCTGAATTAAGATTTATAATGTGATCTTACTGAAAATAGGTTTTGAAAAGGTCACAGTAACTGTTTTACGGGACTGAGATGGTAAGATAAAACGGCGAAAATTATCCATATTGTGTAATCTTAATATATGTAGTCTTAGGAATTTAGCTTGACGTGCTTGAAACAATATAAAAACAAAATATCTCAACAATAACCACAATTACAACGTAATCAACAAAACAACTCAACAATAACTACAAACACAATGTAACCAAAAAAACTTTACGAGAAACTTTCGAGCACAGAAAGCATTCGAGCAGTCAGACAGAGAGTTATGACTAACAGTAACAAATAAGTGACAGATAAAATGGCAACCAACTGGGGTTCCAAAAAACTTCAAAGAAACCGTTTTTTTAAATATCTGTGGTTTATTTCCAAGTTTTATTCATAATGTTTAATTACTATACGTTTTTGAATTTTATGGTAGATACTTGTAAACAATGCGTCTTTGGATCTGTTCAAAAGGGTTTTTCATACCAAAAGGGTGCTGATTCATGATTGACTATTATCACTCATTCGTGACGCATCACTATTTCAATTAACATGGCAACATTATTTTACTAAGTGACATTCGCATAATAATGTCAGTTGACTTCGTTTGATTAAAAATACGACTTTAATTCAGACAGAAAATCAAATAGTTTGCTATCGTTAAATTATTTATATAAAATATTCACTCGACAATTTTTCGTGGTGGAGTTAATATAAAACTTAACTTTTTAAAATTTTATGATTTATGTTTTTGTGACGGCACATTATAAATCCTTTTTTTAGAAATATCACAGTCAAGCAATGTCTTAGAGTGCAATCATCATATTTATGCATGTTTTATTTAAAAGTCAGACAGTGTCGTAATTGTACATAACATTTAAAAAGTGTCAAGGAAATCAATGATAGTTAGATAAAAAGTGGTGGTATTTCAATATTAAATCGTATTATTGTTCGAGATGTATTAGGATAGGACGTTGTTTTTGACCGACTGCTTGTATACGTGGTTTATGACAGATCAGTGGTTGTCAGAACACCAGGACACCCTTTTAGTTTATAATTTTAAAACTATACTATTATACTTTTAAAATCAATCTCCAGCTTTCGAGCTTATTTTATTATTATAATTTAATTACCGTTGAGTGCGTAGTTGATAAGAGTAGTCAATTTATAATCACAGCTATTTTACTTTTAAGTTAGACATTTTATTTTATTAGAAAATCTGAACAAACTTTTAAAATTTTAGTACAATTGATATGTGTATATAAAGTGCTTATTTAATTTTATTTTGTAGTAAATACCTATTATAGTTATCATGCAAAAAAGTAATTTTATTTTGCGTCCTAAAATAACAAAGGAATCATATATATATACTGAAGCCAGAGTGAAAATCATTCGAATTGATATGCGTATTAAACGTTTACCACGTTTACATATATTTTCAATGATAGTCGAAATTATGGAAAATAGTTATATGTATTTACAGTTCCATCAAGTTATAAAAATATAGTTCCCGAAGAAAATGATAAAAATCATGTTTTTTACCAATTAATCTTCATAAAATAATTGCGCCTCATCCAGCTAACAAGGTTGCAACAAGGCGGACGAGGTTGAAATCGTTGAACATCAATAATTATTTATTAAAAAAAAAACATACATAGCTTTTAAATGAGCAGATCCTTTTTGTGTTTGACTATTTTCACCTACTTTTAAGTAGGTAGTTAAAAGTCACTTCTTTTAATTAATTGTATATTAGCAAAATATAATCTCGCCAGATTAATTGTTAGGTTGTGTAACTTTTTCATATGTATTTTTTTACTGTTGATGGACATAGAAAACAGCTTTCAAATATTGTTTTGAGTTAAACCAACAAATTAATGAAAACGAAAGGACATCAAAAAATTACGAATTTACTAACTGACCATTTTGGCATAGGTATAGGTAATAGCATTTTACTGGTAAACCATAATTTAATTTATTTAAATTTTTAATCTGTATACTTTTTTACGAGTTTTAACCTATAGAATATTTATGTTTTTGATTGTTATTCATATTTTTAACACTTTTCAAGGCAGTTATCTTTATCTGATGCAGCTACATACATGGGTCATACATAAATCAATTGTTATGTCTTTTTACAAGTGCGGTCACCATCAGATAAATTATAGAAAGCGAGGTACTTACTTAAAATAAATAATATTGTGTTACAATTTACACTAATCGTCTTAGATTCAAACTAAGCAAAGTTAAATAATATCTGTACCCATTCTATGTAGAAAATTTGGAACCCATGACCGCTCCGATATGTCGCCAATAATTTTAAGCTGAGATTGTACATTTTATTGTTTTGTATGTAAATAACCATTAAAATTATTACTCATGTAATTTAGAAGCAATTGTAGTATAAATAAAAACTGTAATTAAATGGAAAAGGTTTTCTTTCTGATTTGTAAAAATATTGTATAGTCACCAGCACCAATATCTGTCACAACAAACCGTGCGTAATACGGCTCTATTTATAGGGCCAGTAGGACGTGTCCGATGTTGTTGCACGCTCCGCTGCGGCAGATATTAATGCAGATGGCAGTACGTGCATGAAAAGAGATGCTAACAACATAATAGTGGAGTGCATGCGAAGTGTGTACAATAAAAATCCTTTGCAAAAAAATTTCTTTCCAAGGTTTTCATAGCAAAAGCAAAAATCTTCGTGTCGTCTACTATAAAAATACAGTACAATGCAATATTATTGCGTTTAATTTAACTAATTTTGCATAGGCATGATGCTCACTAAGAAATTTAATGCAGGAGGATTGTTCTGAGCTCTGAACCACACATTAAAACAGAAAATTCTCACTGAACATAATCTGATGTGGTCTGTTAGGTACCATTGTTGAATTTAAATATTTTAACACTTATTGATAGTGTTCGCCACGAACATGATTCAAGACTGTCTTTTTTATGTAGAATTTTTGGACATATAAGGTAATGACGAGGTTTGAATAATGAATTTTATTCAATATTATGCTACTGACTGCACGAATTTACGTTGGGGAGCAATTTGAGGTATACTCATTCGGTTCTCTCTCTCACTTACTTATATACAGTGCAGCCTCACTGAAACAGCCGCTTACTCAGCCTTTCCAACTATTTATACACTATCCATATAAATTGCCCCGTCTCAAACTTTTATTTCATTATTTTTGTACAAGTATGAATATTTCCGAACCTCTGTTTAGACTGCACTGTATGGACTGTTAAATTTCAAAATAATGTATGTGTATTCGACAACATTTTATTTGACTTACAATATTCGTATGTACGTCAATAAATAAATACCTAAGTAGTAATTTCAATAATTACATGTGAACTGTAAATTTTCTAAACGTATGTATAGAGGTCTAATGACCCAATCATCCTATAATCAAGTACCTACTGTCGGTACAAAACCTCCGTAAAAATGAAAGTTTAAGCAAAAACTGATTTCACTTTAATATGTGTTATAGTGTCATAGATATTTAAATCTTTAACAGTACGGTCAAGGACATTATTTCATGAGCCACCGTGGAACCATTTCACAGTAAACGTCATAGTGACATCGCATCAATTAAAAAGGAAAACCGTAATGATTTTTTGTTTGAAAAGGTTCCATGGTGGCTCATGAATTAAAGTCCTTGACCGTACACCCACTTCGTTGTACCTGTGAAATGTTCAGATTTTGAATGCATCCATATTATTACACTTAACTGTACATGGTTTGTACTTTTAATCATCTGCTATTTTAAAACGCATGATTTTATAATAATAATTATGTCTCGAAGTGACAAGATCTAGTATTTTACTTATTGCCCAAACCTAAGTCCTATGTGTTATAGGTTACCTTGTGCCGTTTGGAAATAGTGAAAGGAGACTTTAAGAAATCACAAAGTATTTTTTTGCAATAAATAAAGTATTTTTGTGTTAAACATTACATTAGACATTTTGATAGATTAAAAAAAATGTGTAAAGAATAGTGATAGTGTAATTTATACTGTAAATAAGTATATTGTTTTCCTCTATTTATTGCATTGTTATGGAATGCACTTTAATTCAAATTAATTTATTTCACAGGATTTTAGGTACAATAAGATCTTACAAATAACACACGAATCATTAAAATTTACCACAAATGGCATGTGAAATTAGGGAACACATTCACTTGTAGCAATTTACGGTATATAAACCTGGAGTCAAGAAAGGAAACTTAAACCTAGGTACAACTAACACACTGCAAACAATTAGGAATAAATATTTTAGTAGTAAGCATCTTAATGTCGAGTGCGAATTAGTGGGAATTTATTTTCTCATCTAGATGTACTTATTCCAAACTGATTTTATCTATTGTTCGCAGTGCCGTTAACTGGGGGAAAAGACCCATTAGTTTGCAGTTGAAATGAAAGTGTACGGAGAAGCGGGCACAGCCCCATGGGTAGCAGATAGCTTTCACGACGAAGCTTCGCTTTTTGTCATTTTGTTGCTTTAGTTTTTCGCTAAATCGACTTTTGTATCGTTATTAAAAACGAAGCCGATAAAGGTGGCGAGGCGCCCATTCAATCTACTTACTCCGAATCTCGTAAAGTAAAATACTTACACCAAAATATTTTACTTTATATTTATAACAAGAGAATGACAATAAAGAATATAAATTAAACGAGGGCGCCAGTTTCTTAGTATTTTTCATATTCTGTCGAATGATGTATAAGTATAACAATAGTTTTGTATGAAATAGTTTGGTTCCGTTTAACCATTTTCTACTCTTGTCGGTCTCTATAAGACGTACGTTAATACGTTATTAAAATACGTCATTTAAAATTTATAGCACAGCTAGTATAGGTATGTGTTAGAATTAATTTAAATTTATTTTGGGTTCCAGGATATCTGATAACACCCTGAATAATCACCAGCAAATTTGATTGTTTCAACATTCAAAGCTATAAATTATCTACCTATGTATTTTTATAAATAAAAAGGACTGAGAATTTATGATTAAATGTAATGTTATTTGTAAATAAACATTTCTATCTTGTACAGTCAAGGGCGAAGATATCGACACGGCCAAAGTTACAAAAATATGTATACACGACCTTATGCACTTAACATTAAGGCCGTGTATACATATTTTTGCAACTTTGGCCGTGTCGATATCTTTGCCCTTGACTGTACTATTTTGTGCGTTGCATTAGTGTGCGAAGCGATTTTTTATAATGAACTTTACATTGTTAATGAGTATTAATGTTTTGACTATGATTATGATTATACGTATTACAAGTACCTGGGTGAAGACCAAAAAATTGGATAATGTTAATTTGCAGTTAATCATACAAAACGACTGACTGGAAAAAACTTTAATACTAATTTTAACTGCCGACGTTAAGATGTCCAACTTTTTGAACTTCACCCACCTGTCTTTGTGTAGGACCGAAAGAGTTCTAATGCATGTTGCATAATCAATAAACAAAAAATGCTCGCAGGCTTCACGTAACTTTTCTTCAGAATGTCACGAAATATATTACGTTCGTTGAGGTAAGTGACATGCAAAAATAGCAAATACTAATGTCACTTAGTAAATATATGTTCACTTTGTTCTGTATAAATTGTATCAGAGTTGAGTAAATACTAGAGATTAAAGTGAAACATGTGTTTTATTTAATAATTTGTTAAAAAATATAAAAATATATTAATAAATAATAAATATTAACTATTAAAGTTACCCCTTAGATTGACAAAATTCAAAAAGATCATGATTCAAGCCTCGTCGGTACCTTAAAGTTCAAAAAAATCTGCATTAAAAAAAAGACTAAAAGATAGTCTTGAATCATGGTCCCTGTGGTGTACGGTCGGACAAATAAGTGGTATATAAATTTTTAAACAAGTTCCTATCAAATGAATATATCCCTAAAGTCGAATTTTCAAGTTGACAGACACGTCTATTGACATTTGGCATTATTGTTTTATGACATGCAAGGGATTATCAACTTTAGGGTGGTAGACCACATATTTAGCTGATGGCACACTATCAATTTAAGGGTTAATGGTCTAAGAGCCGCTGAAGATCGACCTTCACCCATCTTATAACCTGATGACACATATTTTTTTATTAAATATTACTTATTTACAAACATGCATATCAAAGCTTGCCTGTCGAAAAGTGTTCATGGCTATTTTTATCTAAATTAATTTTAGTCGGTTTTTTTTAAATACCTTCACTCATTTGATAACCGGTAATCTTTTATTCCAACTGATAGTTTTTAATAGAGAATATGCCTTGGTAGGCTTGCCTACTTATTTTTGTTCATGGCTATGTATATACAGGGCGTCCCACGGCTATGCCACATGGAGGGAAAATACCTTAAATATTGTACATGGAACGTTTTACTGAAAGAAGACATTATTTTAATTTAAAAAACAATTTAAACTGCATTCATAGATTTTTAAATAATTACATGGTTGAACCGGGAATTGAACCCGCTACACGAGAAAAAATCGCAGGGCTTCATCATAAGGATTATTTTTTGCTAAATAACATAGTGTCAGAAATAAAAGGAAGACTATGAATTTTAACATTTTTAATACAAAATTAATCAATTTAACAAATGCTCAAGATGAGTTCCATGCTGTTGAATACAAAGTCGCACTCTTTTGATTATTTCACTCCCTGCCGATTTTTTGATCTTGTTGTGGTGGATATTTAGAATAATACGTCTAAGTTCTGTTTGTAGCTCGTGGACACTTTCATACTGGTTCTTGTAAACTACATTTTTTACATAACCCCATAAAAAAAATCTAACGGGGTCAGACCTGGGGATCTCGGCGGCCATCTTATTTGTCCCGAATTCATGGTTTTCCTTGTATTTCTGACACTGTGTTATTTAGCAAAAAATAATCCTTATAATGAAGCCTTTCGACCGGTATGATAAAGCTATAGGACATTTTTTTCTTGTGTAGCGGGTTCGATTCCCGGTTCAACCATGTAATTATTTAAAAATCTATGAATGCAGTTTAAATTGTTTTTTAAATTAAAATAATGTTTTCTTTCAGTAAAATATTCCATGTACAATATTTAAGGTACTTTCCCTCCATGTGGCATAGCCGTGGGACGCCCTGTATAATTGTCTTTCTTATGATAACCAGTCAAGATTGGTATCATAAGAAAGACAATTTAATTACAAAATTAATCATATAGGCTTGCCTGCAAAAAATCGCTCATGTGAGATATTCTTGCCAGGCTTCAAAGTTTTAGGATTCGTGCAGCTTAATATGCGCGAGAGAGAAAGTATAGCATCTGACGTCCGCGTGATAGAACAGGACACAACATAGCAGCAGCGTCCGACATGTCCGCAGAATGCAACCGAGTGCGCATGCTCTTTTACATGCGTCCGACAGAGACAGCGATAAGAAACATACTGATGATAAACTTAATTTCGGTTACAATTATTGTATCATTACAGAAAACGTATATTTTTAGCTCTGAAATTATAATAAAAGTAAATAATTTAATATATTAATAAATAATTATAATACTTATGAAAAAAATATGAATTTGATATTTTAGAATTTGATTGATTTCAGGGTATACCTACATATAAAAAACTGTAACTGGCCGATATCTGTGCTGTACATCCATACTAATTACTAATATTACTAATTTACTAATATTTACTAATTACTAATATTACTAATTTACTAATATTTACTAATTACTAATATTAATAATTTACTAATATTTACTAATTACTTAATATTATAAATGCGAAAGTAACTTTGTCTATCTGTCTGTCTGTTATGCTTTCACGCCTAAACCGCTGAACCGATTTTGATGAAACTTGGTACAGAGATAGAATAGACCTTGTGACGGAACATAGGTTTTATTGCGAAAAAGAGGATTTAAGGGATTGAAATAGGGGATGAAAGTTTATATGGTGGAAGTTCGTCGCTGTCGAAGATAAAACCATGAAACTTGGCATTTAGGCACTTAATAAGAAATAAGTCGATATTTATTGTTTGAGCTTTTTGAAAATTCGACCTGCTAGGGGATGAAATAGGGGATGAAAGTTTAAATGGAAGGTCGTCATTATTGAAGATAAATCTATGAATCTTTATTAAACTTGCCATTTTGGTACGCGATAAGAAATAAATACATATCAGTTCGCACGTTTTTTAAAATTCTTCCTGTGAGGGGTGAAAAAGGGGATGAAAGTTTATATGGAAGATCGTCATTGTCGAAGATAAATCGATGGTTATTTATGAAACTTGGCATTTGGGCACTTATATAGAAATAAATAAATATTTGTTCAAGCGTTTTTGAAAATTTTACCTGCGAGGGGATGTTAGCAGAGCGGATGATGCAGTGTTAGCAGAGCCTTCTAAGCTCATAAGCAAAAAGTACGCGATGTGGGGTCATTTTAGATGGCTTATTGGCATAGACAGTCAAACATGAAAAATTATGATTTTCAGATTTTTGTTATTCACATATTGTGCTATATAAGAGCTACTTTTATGCAAACTTCCAAGTTTCTAGGAAAGCCGGAAGTACCATAAAACTTTTTCTTTTAAGGCGATTTGTATGGAAACAGCATTTTAATTACTGTAGCATTTGATTGCCTTGACTTAGAGATTTGATTTTTTCACAGCTTTCGGGACTATTGACCTGAGTTTAGGGTTTTAATTTCATCTCGATACCGATATACTCCGCGCGTTTACGAGATAAAGGGTCAGACAGACGGACGGAGGGACAGCAAAAACAGAACCCTAAAAAATATTTGTTCCGGCGCTTTTCAAATTTCCACCTATTTACTTGAAAATATGGCGATGAAAGTTCTTAAGGAATTCCAAACAAATTTACTATAAGTATATTTATCGGAAATATGTGTAGCTATTATGCTTAGTAAAAATGCCGTCTTAATAATAATCCCACCCTCCTAACTTAGGTACAATAAAGGACGTATGGTGTCAAGAGTTCACTATGAAGAATTAGTCTTTTTGTGTTGGAAGGGTACATACACAAAATATTTATGTTTGACCAAAGAACATGGATGGATGGATGGATGGATGGAAGAAGAAAAAAACTTTTGTTTGTATTTATAGCAATGTATTAAAATAGGTTATTTTCAGTAAACCGTTGAAGTTTCTATGTACTATTATTGGCAGAATAGGTATCCTAAAAAATTAAATAGGTACTTCCCAAAGTTACTATTCCACACGGACGAAGTCGCGGGCAAAAGCTAGTTCAAAATATTTGCGAAAAATTGTTACAGTGGTAAATATTTATTATAAGCGCAATAAAACCCATAAAAAGGTTTTTTTATAATGAGAGGGAGGGAAACGAGCAAACGGGTCATCTGATGGGAAATGATCACCAGTGCCCATGAGTAAGTATCAACTACTCAAGCACAGTCATTAGTCCGACGCCGGCTTTTTAAGAAAGTATAAGCCTATTTTTTGAAAAAAAAAATATAAAGTAGGGAAATAAATACATAACTGGAAACACCTTCATAGCTGGAAAAATATGCAAGTTGAAGTGGCAATTGGCTGGTCATATCGCTCGAAGAACAGAAAACCGTTGGGGGAGAAAAGTCCTCTAGTGGCGACCACGAACCGGAAGACGAAGCGTTGGCAGGCCGGGAGGACTTTATTCAACAGTAGACGTCTTCCGGCTGATGATAATGAAATACATTACCAACGTGAGTTGACCTCACATTACTATGGTTAAGCATATCCAGTAGAGTTCAGCTTAGGTTGGAGTTGGAGGGTGTTAAGGGCGCCGCGCGACCGGTTCTCTTGGCCCTCTCAAAAGAGATTGTCGGCGAATACAGGAAAAACACAGATCATCTCCATGAAGTAGAAGAGACTAGTATCGGTACTCTGGTTTTGAGTTCAGACGGAGCTTTATTCAGGCACCGTAAAGGACCTGAGTGTCACCATAGTCAGGACAGGACTCTCTCATTCAAGTAGCATGCCACGTCCGTCCAGGTCATCCAGCGCTGCCGTACAGGTTTGGAAGAACGTACGGCTTCATCGACCACTCCGCGCGCTTTATGTTTGACTGCGCCGCTGACAAGTCAACACACGACAGCCACTTTACGCACGTCTCACAGATCGCTGAATTCTGGCCCTACAATAGTACTTACTAACGTACAGAATGGCCACACTCCGCCCCGCACCGGTTCGAGTTACCCCACACCTCAAGCGCAGATTGCAGGAAAACCGAAGGAAAGCAATCGGGTGCGCAACGCGATGTATGTCGGCCGCACGGCACTAAGTTCGGGAGCAATAATTTTGCGAAATGGTAACGGTACCCACCACCTACTTACTTCCTTTTTCTAAATAAATAATGATTGAAATAATGAAATAATGATGAATGATTTCTGAAATTATCGCGATTAATACCTACATGAAATAACTACCTACCGAATAATTCGTTTAAGTTTGTAGTCGTATATCTATTGTAATTAAAAATAATAATGTTTAAATACACACACAGACAGACACATTTTAATTAGGTTTAAATAAATAGGTAAGATTAACAATTACATTGATTTGCACTATCTAAGCCATACCTTCATATAAGTACCTTTAAATGTCATTGGTAGCACTTATTAGGGTTTTGCGAAAGTCATGCAGCCCTGTGTATCTTACGCACACATTGACGCGTGTACAGACGTCGTGCTAACATTTCCATGGCCTTAAAATTTGTGACTGATTGCAGGCGCGCTAATTTATTATTGTCGAGCTAGCGCGCCTGCAATATTTTAATTTTTTTAATTTTTCACTGACCATAAACTATGCACTTCACCTTCCGATATGTAAAGAATAATGACAACTTTTACGGACATTTTTGAGAAAAAACATATCACCAAAATATAGGTGCAAGTATTTTAATAAAGAACAATTTTAAATTCTCATCCTCTTTGGCTGTCGCCCTGTTGAAGGCTGAATAGCGCTTTAGACTTTTGCAATGCGCCGCAACAAAAAAAATTGGCTGTCAGTCAGCGCGGTTCATTCGCGGGAAATTCAGCGGACTTCGTATGTTGTGTAAAATTAAATAATCAGAAGCTCGACTAGTGTGAATAAATTTTAAACTGAATTATAAACCTTGTAAATAGTGTTAAATACTTAGTATGATTTTTTTAGTGTAAAAAAACAATAGGCTAACATAGTGATTATACGGTGTGGATTTGGCGAGCGCTTTATCAGTTGGCTTCATTGAGGTTTGTGGTTCATAAATTGAGTCACTATACATATTATATTATCGAAGCTTTTATAAAACATCATTAAAGTTAAAAGGTAAGCTAATAACGCCTAGCAACCAAAAAACGCTGAAAAAAAAAACGTTTCTTGTATGACGACCCCCTTTAATTTGTAACTTTATTTTATTTTTAGTATTTGTTGTTATAGCGGCCACAGTAATACATAATCTGTGAAAATTTCAAGTGTCTAACTTTTACGGCTTCAGAGATAGAGCCCTGTGACAGACGGACAGACAGACAGACAGGCAGCGGAGTCTCAGTAATAGGGTCCCGATGGCACCCTTTGGGTACGGAACCCTAAAAATTAGACACATTGTGCTGTAGTGTGATGCCAAAAGGACTCAGGTCAGCATGTGCCGTATATATATGTATTATATGTTAGTATGGAATAATCGAGGAAAACTAACAAAAATGCAACGTTGCCAGTTCAGCAGGTATAAACGCTCTTAAGAGTTAAGTAGGTCATTATAAGTCGTTGGTAAATAAAATACATTGAGTTACGTAATTTGTTTATTTATTAAATTAATACTAGAATACATGTCAATCGGTTACAAATATCAATTACAATTAACCATACCAATAAAAAGTTTCCACAGCGAAATGTTACTCAATAATAATTAACTAAAAATAATGTCATCACATTAACTAGGTTTGTTTTTGCCATCGATGTTTGAGTTAATAGTAAGGTACAGATAATATAGAAACCAAGTTGAATATCACAAGGGCAAGTTTTCCATCGAACAGTAAAGGTTTTTAGACAGAAATTACCTAGACAAAAGGGTTATAATAATGTGGCGAGTCTATAAATCATTTGGACTATTCTTAGTTAATATAGAAGACAATCGGCCTATATATCTTCGAACTCATTTTAAAACATAGGTAATAAGCTGCAGCTGTTTATACTTACAGGTTAAGACAGCGAGACAACAAGAATAGACAAAAAGTGGCTGCATAGAAGAGAAAGTTGATTCATACATGAGCTACAAAACTGTCCCCGGACCATTCTCATTTTACTACCGTAATTACCGTACCGCTTTTTTCCGCACTGACATAGTTATTAGACTTGAGTGTGCAGATAAATATAAACGGCAGCCATCTTTTTTCTAGATGTGCGCTCAGTCTCAGTGCCGAGTCGCTTTTGCATGAAAAAAATAAGTGATACTTTAATTAGACGGGTGCACAGTAAAATGAGAGTAACCATTCTGATAATTATAGGATGACTTCCCACGTCACATGGACCTTTGTGCTTAAGGTCATTTGGAATAAACATTAGTATTGTCGGCCTCAAACGATGCTGATTACTTTTGTACTAAATCTCTTCAATCATCTGTTATTCTGTATCAAGTATACATAAGTGGTCATAAAGCAAATAGGTTGAAAAGTGTGCAGCTACTTCCGACGCTGACTGTACATATTTACCTAAACTACCTAGGTAAGTATTCCGATGATATAATTCTAATGGTCAAAGTTACGTTGTTCTTTGATAGCGTGCCTTACAGGGTTCTATAATTTTACTAGCTAAGTTATACAATATAGCATTAAGAAAAATATTCGACGATTTTTATCTTTCGAAAGTGTCTAATGTCAATCGTATTTTGTTAGAATATTAACAGGCGTCCAAAATCCTAGTACTTTAGCAATTGAAGAGGGAGATAAAGTCCGTTAAAACTACAATCGGAAATACTTTTTTGATCTTCAGTAAGTACCCATTTATACCACTGGGAATAACCCCCATTTTTAACTTTAAGGCCGTCTTGCAAGAAAAAATAAATCTAGGTTTAGTAGTTAATCAAGGCTTAAGCTTGACAGTTCCATACAATTTGACACTACTAAACTGAGCTTAACGCTAACTCAATGCAGGAGGTAAGTGAGTAACTCACCGTTTACCTTATTTTTCTTTAATTTAGCTTAGCCAGCTAAATAAGTTAATAAAATTAAATGAGAAACCAATTTCAATAACTAAAACCCGACCAGGATTTAAAAAAACTTCGCCATATTGCGGAAACTACTGGAACTAATTTCTTCAACTGGCAACAGTGAATTAAGACGTCATTAGCGCCATCTGTCAATTGCTGTCAAAGTTGTGTCGATTGTGCGTGGTCTATTTCTAAAATGATAATAGTACATTGTGTCTTAATGGCGGTAAATAAGGAATTACGAACGGGAGTCTATTAAAAGCCCGAAATCGAAAACTGAGGGCTTTAATGAGTCGATCTTCGTAATTCTAGTACCGCTCGTGCGACATACAATGTTTTTCAGCACATTTGCGAGTAAAATTGTATATTTGTAACAGAAAAACTAATATTTTTTCAAAAATTGCCGATACCGCGGACGATGCTCTTGGCAGCGCCAGCTCCGCGCACCGGCTCGGGTGGATAGACACGTCGAGGGGAAAATAGGTTTAATGCTCGAGTTTCACACTCTGCTTTTCACTTCGATTGCGAGATGAAATAACAACAGTGGAAACATTGTTCGCTTTTCGTTTGTGGCTGTTTGCTGTGGCCTGATTGCCTTGGTCTTAGACGAAGATTTTACTTTTTGAACTAGAGCATAAAAAGTCATTTTATGTTGCCTAGATCCAGCATAAACACGAATTTTACGAGCATGAGAAGTTAAAGTGATTTACAATATGACGAAGTATTTTTCGGAGAGTAAGTCTGGAGGATTATTTCTATTTCCTCTAAATAACATCACCGACCTTGTTGTCAACATGACTTATAAGTACATAATATAGTGTGTATAATGGAAATTGATTGCAATAAATTGGTAAATGTAAGTCTTTATTTTATTTTAAGTAGGTATATCCCGATTTTCTGTAATTACAATACAAAGAGCAGATCAGACGTCGCCTAAGAAATATAGATGAATAAATTGAAACAAAGCAGTAATAGAAAACATTTAGGGGCTGTTTCACCATCCATTGATTAGCGTTAACCGCCGGTTTAATGTGATGCCGTGTCCGTCTACTCGAGCAAAACAAATAGAGACGGCATCACACCTAACCGCCAGTTAACACTAATCAATGGATGGTGAAACAGCCCCTTAGACTTACAACGGACATCTTGTCCGATATATCTGTTACTGGAACAGTCAGTAGGTACAATCTGATCATGGGTTAGTATCAAAACGAAACGCAACTGGTCCAGGGCATCAACGCGCTAAATTCGCATCGCATTATAGTCGAGTACATAAGACAAGGAATTAATGTTAGTAATTAATAAATAATTAATGATTAATATTAAAATTGAAAATTTGTGATTTTATTTATTTATTTTATTGTATGTATTAAAACCGGACTATGGTTAGATTAACTAGAATAAAAATAATTTCACTATAATTTAAAACATGTCACGTAGATGTTGTAAATTAAAATTGATTTTATTTCATGAATAATCTATAATACATATTAACAATATCTGGGGGCACGGCAGTGCCCCCGCCAAGTCGAGCAAAACAAAAACAAAGGCACGGCCGTACCATACTTTTCTCGAAGCCATTCAGGCTATTTTCAACATAATATTTTTACACTAGCCAATTCGCATATGTACGACTTTACTTAGTATTGCTGATTCTGACTGAATATTGGAATATTTAGTAATATATATCCTAAATAACTTTCTAAACCTTGCGAGATCTTAATACAACATTATTTATTTGTGGTTGGATAGCGACAAATATAGTTTATTTAGTTTATATGTCGTAGGTACGCGACGCGTATATCAATGGTTTACGCATAATGCTAAACAAAAAACGATTTACGTCTACGAAATAAGAGTGAAATGGGTCCAACTTATTAAAAAAAAAGACTAATGTTGCTCTAACACTGCAGATCTATATATATATATACTTGTACCTCACTAAGCAACGAAAATGTCAGATGCATACGCAAAGTGAACGAGGCTAATTAAAAATTTTCAAAAGAGGTAGTTTTAAATTGCGCAGCGCAAACTCAACGCTACAACCTACGAAAACTGAGGAAATCTCTTTAATCTTACGTACAGTAATACAATATCTTATCTGAGATCAGTAACCTACCGCCAGTAGGTATGGTATTTTAAACTGGTAAAATTGTTATTTGTCGCTCATTTACTCTTTATTTCATTAGTCGCTACCTTATGTCAGCAGAGTTCTACGGGATGAATGACCAAACGCGGTAACAATTTGATCTGAACTAGACTTAATATCATATATAATCATAATAAAACTATAATATAGGGTGTTTGAATGTAATTATACTTTGATCCGTTTCTAGTCCATTTTAACTGTTGGAGTTTACAACCGTCTCTTTATTTCTCGATAGCGACAGTCAAAAATATGAGATCAAAATAAAAACCTGAAATTCGGGCAGCTATTGCTAGAAATATATGATGCTCAGGTAAAGTTACTAAGTTCTTAAGGTAATGGACCTCTATAGTATATCGCCTTTGGATGAAGTAAGTTAGTGAAAAATAATCATCATACATAAAAAATACGTTTTCTACAATAACAAACTAGGTATCACTTGAGTCCTTATTACTTTAGATACATTTTAGTATTGCCGCTACTCCGATTTTTTAGATTAGTGTGGGTCATGTTCTTAAACGTCTACACATACATGAGACATGACATGATTTAGTCAAGGGTTTCTCAAATTTATGGCTCCCTGTTAAAGTTTTTAGATTACAGCGAACGGCTACCTTCCCACCCCCAAAGAAAATAATAAAATTGGCTGTTAACCCACCATTACGCAAATCTTGTCGCGAACTTACTTTACTTAACTTGTCCTTTACTCCACTTTGAGGAACCCTGATTTAGTCAATTTGAAAAGATTGTCTACATGACATGTTTCGCCATGGAAGTCTAACAAATTTGATTGATCATTATCATAATTTTGGTTAGCTTTCATCATATAATATAGTCGATCCGAGCTTTGCATTTTTTGTTCCCTAAGTTCAAAATAATGAAAAAAAGTGATATTAAATTATTAACTCTGTTGATGAAACAGCTGGAATATAGTTTAGGTGTTTTATTAGATCATAAGGGTGCTATTACATCTAAGAGGACTTTGGTAGCGGGGGCGAGGGCGAGGGCGAGGGCGAAGGCGAGGCGGGGAAGCGTCAGGCGAAGTCCGGCCGTTGCAGCGCCACGGACACCTTGTACAGGCTCTCCATCATGAAGGACAGGTTCTGCGACAGCTCGTTCACGGGCCGCGTGATGGCCACCATGTCTGATAATCAACAAATCATTTCACACGCATTGCCAAATGTACCTACTGTGTTTTAATAAATGTTTTAGTTATGAAGTCTTAAGTGGAGCGGTAGTCTGATTAAACCATTGAGGGTCTGTTTCACCACTTGTCGCCTAACTTTAAGTGTCAGATAAAAGTAATTCGGACAAAACAAACAAAGACGGCATTACTGATATCCGTCACTTAAAGTTAGTCGACAAGTGGTGAAACAGGCCCTTAAACTAACTTTTTAGATGGTTATGTACTCTTATAATCTAGGAAAATTAATCACGTACCAGGGCGGAACCTTTTCATAACCAATTTCGCTATGATTTCTTTAGTAGATGTAAGGGATGTCAACATGACATTAGTAGCACAAAGGTCTAGTACGTGATTCGGTTTCATTGACTGTACGTAGATCAAACATTGTATTCGACTTAACCCTTATCATGGCAGAAGGAGATTTATAGGCCATTGCAATGGTAATTGATTATTTCCAACAGTAGATAGTGCCTTTTTAGGGTTCCGTAGTAACCTAGGAACCCTTATAGTTTCGCCATGGCTGGCCGTCTGTCTGCCTGTCTGTCTGTCCGTCCGCGGCTAAGCTCAGAGAACGTTAGTACTAGAAAGCTGTTATTTGGTATGAATGAATATACACCTATCAGTCACGCCAACAAAGTGGTAGAATAAAAAGAAAAAACTACTAAACTAACTTTTTTTAGGGTACCCATAGACGTGTTGGGGGTGTTTTTTTTTTGACTAACCCTATAGTGTGGGGTATCGTTGGATAGGTCTTTCAAACCCATTGGGGGCTGGTAAGACGATTTTTTCTATACAGTGATCTGTTTGCGAAATTTAAAGTGCTAATTTTCATTAAAATCGAGCGTCCACCCTCTAAAATCTAAACTGTTGGGTGGAAAAAAAACAAAAATTCAGAATGGTAGGTACTAGTAAATATATCAAATTTACAAGGAAAATTATAGCGGCTAAGATTGCTTGAGAATTTATTAGTAGTTTAAGAGTAAAACTAAATAGTACATTGTGTCTTAAGGGCGGTAAACAAGGAATTACAAACGAGAGTCTATTAGAAGCCCGAAGTCGAAGTTTGAGGGCTTTAATGAGTCGATGTTCGAAATTCTAGTACCGCCCGTGCGACATACAATGTTTTTCATCACATTTGCGAGTAAAATTGTATATTTGTAAAAGAAAAACTAATATTTTTTCAATAATTGCCGATACCGCTGACTACGCTCTTGGCAGCGCCAGCTCCGCGCCCCCCTTCCCCCACAGCATGTACATGTGCCCGACGTGCGCGCGCCGCGCTCCTGCATGCCATGCAGTAACAAACTCATTTACCGACCTTGGGCTTCATGACAAGAAAATTAGTACGCGCAATGACTCATTTACCGACCATTGGTTTCATGACAAGCACATTAAGGCCGAGGGTTTTATTTGGGGGGTTGCAAGCAAGGTAGTCTGCATATTACGACACTGTTTACGAGCAAGTGTGATGAAAAGGTATAAAACATACCTAAACTTGGAAGATTCCGTAGACAATACGAAATCCTCAGAAAAATATGACTTGATTATTTCGTAATGGCTACGGAATACTATCTCGGGCGTGTCCGACACGCTTTTGGCCGGTTTTAGAATTATTAAAGATAGCATATGGTGCGTTACCAGGGTGCTTGTGCGCGAGTCCCTTGCAGTAGACGTGAAGCAGGCTGGTGGCGTCGTCCTCGGGCAGCTCGCCGCGCTCCAGGATGCGCTCCGCGTTGCGCTCGCGCACCATCGCCAGCGCCGCGCCCCATCTGCACACGAACCATACAGAACGGCTCAACTAATGTAGACCTACTCTTACACTCACACATCACACTTCTATGTATTAATGTGCCAAAGGAAGCTTTCCAAAATTGCGGAATTTGTAATACAGGAAAATTTCCGAAACTTCTTACAATGTTGTATGGGGATTCAAACTTTCCATTTCTTAAATTTAAAATTTCCTATATTATCTTGAGTTTCCAGAAATTTCCGAGAGTTTTTTTGGGAACTTTCCGCACATCTGCACTTCTATGGTGTTATGCGGAGCTGCAAACACGATGCGTTCGTTCTCAAGGATCTGCAGTGGTGAAAATTGATTACGTATTTACGAGCAAATATATCTGCGGCTGTCAATAACCAATAACATAGTATGAAAAAAATTACAGCGTCGCAAATAGGTACAAATGGACTTTTTATCTTCTCGAATCACACTAATATAATAAATGCGGAAGTTTTTAAGCCTGTTTGTTTGTTACTTCATCTTGTCTAAACCGCTGAACTGATTTAGACAAAAATTCGGTAAGTATACAGATAGTTTGAGTCCCGGGGAAGGTCATAAGATAGTTTTTATCCCAGAAAATTGCATAGTACCCGCGGGTTAGTAAAAACCGAAATTTACGCGGTCGGAGTCGCGGGTAACGGCTAGTACAGTCAGCGTCATAAAGTACGTAGCAGTCAAAATCACCAAATACTTGGAATCATCCAAAGAGTATTAACATTGACCCAATCAAAGCGATCAAATTGCTCAGGACATCCATCATGTACAAATAAATCAGAGCACGCAGATCACCATTGGTAGCGTAGCAGCCATAATATCCAAAAGTATGGGACACACTAGAAAACTGAGCTTTATTTGAAAGGTTTACGGTTTAATCTCGAGTAGAGTGCGAAATAAATTAACACGTCATAAGATTCGACTTTTTGTTTTTGACAATCACCGAAAAGAGTACTAACTTGTCAGTGATCGTTCCGTCTCTTTCATTTGGAGCATGACGGCTATTTTCACATTTTTATTTACATTGTCAGAATTCCGGATTAACGGATTTCCTTTTAAATATGGCTTGAATTGGCCAGTATAATTACATTATAAAAGAGTTTTTAATTAATTAAAAAGGTAATGACATGTGCATTTTGCACCAAGAGACTGAAAATGGAACACGGTTCACATTGTATTAAGAGGACTAGCTAGTCCAGTCTAGCTGGATCATTCGGTATGTAATAAAGTCAATTTTCCTGTGGTGTCCCATACTTTTGGATACTTTGGCTGCTACGGTACTAATGTGGCTTGAATGTTATGGCGACGTGCGTGCTCCGGTATATTTGTACACGATGGATGTTTCGAACAATTTGACCGCTTGGACTGAGTCACTGGTAATGACAATTTTGTATGTTTTCAAGTATTTGGTGATCTTGACTGCTACGTACTATATGACGCTGACTGTACCATATATATTTGTGAACAGCGTAAATAGAGTCAGTAAATGAAACGTGATGTTAATATTGACTAGTGATCGGTATCAACGTGCACTTTTCGTAGCAAAGGGTATGGTTGTCAGAAAAACAAACACATTTGAATATTCACTTTTGTTCTTAACTATTAAATAAATACTTACCTTCTGAGGATGATATAATACTATTCTGGAAAAAACTAACTTACTCCGTAGTACACAAACGCCAATCCCGTCACTCTCAATGATACTTTTAAAATCATTTATCATTAATAATCTGGAAGACGAAAAATATCCAACACCGAAAAGTCTCAATTTAGTGCTGGACTTATTTGATGTAATAATTACAAATTAATTTATTCACACAAACGTATGGGATAGGGAAATCTTGGTCACATATAGATAGTTTATCTTAAACATAGTTTATTTTATTCAATCGAAGACATGAAATTTTACTCAATCAACGATTTAATCTATTGTATTTCAGCTGTTTAATTTTAGTGTGTTTATTCGTAGGTACTTATATTTACTGTGGAGTCCATTACAATCATTTGAATAAATTTAAATGATTATATAATTGGATGAGACATACGAATATATCCGTATGCGTTATAATTTGTGTATTCTGTTGTTTTTGCTACAAGTTAACTGCTACACATGAGTATCGTTAATAATATTTGTTTCACTAGAGCCAACGTCAGTCGTCAGTGTCGTCAGCCCAGTGCGCCCGCATACCTCTAACTATAGCTCTTTACGGTACAAAACCTTTTTCGCTCTAATATAGGTATGTATGTATGTAAACTCTTTATGGTACAAAATAAAAGACACAAAATCCAATCAACAAAGGCATACTTGTACAAAGGCGGACTTAAAACAATCGCGGATTTAAAAACAATATATACGTCCAATGACAATACATATTTGACATTAAATATTAAATATTTGAATTACCTTCCTGTGACTTCTGTTAATGTAGGTAGAAAGGTCATTTAGTTAGTTATTTAAAATGTGTTTTTTTCTAATCGACGTGAACGACTGACATCCGAATCTATTGAACAAATTTTAGTTGTTTATTCAGTATAATTTGGATAAATGATTATAATATAAATATGAATATAAAGCTTATAATTTGTGAAATACATATATATGTTTAAAACACTTGTGTATTTGGTTTTTTGTCAACCATACTTTGCTACAAAAGGTGCACGTTGATAACGATCAATAATATTGACCTCTGCCGCTGTATGAGATGCAGCAGTCTTGCGTCGTCGTGTGCGGGCGAGTGCGGGTGTCCGTGCTCGCTCCACGCGTCCGGCGTCGCGCCCGCGCCCGCGCCCGCTCCCGCTCCCGCTACCGCCGCTCCCGCCATCAGCGCTGCGCGAACCGCACACACAGCATTGCTCATCTCCACACCCTACAATATACAATGCCATATTACGAAATGGATTCATAAAAGTAGCTAAGTTCCTGAAGGGTCAATCAACTTTTTAGAGTAGGTAGCTGGTTGCCATGGTTACGTCTCCTGGGTCACTTCTGAAGTATTACCTTATGGGGTACAAATCCACTAAAAGTTAGGAGTTTTGACAGTTTAAGGCAATTCTTTCATGGCTCATCATAATCGTCTGACGCGAGAAACGGCGCCATCTATGTGTTTGAAGTGTATTAGCGGTATTTACTTATTTACTAACATAGTTAGTTTATTAAGATCTTACTAGATGGCGTTGGCGCTGACCTTAATTTTTTTTATATTCATGTTTGAAATTTGATATTTCGCTGCCGTAGTAAGTAAATTATGTCCCTGCCTGGGTGGCTTGACTTGTCGTAAGAGAAGGAGAATATTATTATTCGCATTACTATCGTTGGTGTGATGGTGTGTGAAGTTGAAGTTCCCAATCCGCACTGGGCCCGCGTGGGAACTACGGCCCAAGCCCTCTCATTCTGAGAGGAGGCCTGTGACCAGCAGTGGGACGTGTATCTATAGGCTGGGATGCTGATGATAATGAAATTCTTTATTTACGAAGACCCATGTTGCGAATTAGTGTCAACTTTAGTAATCTCCAAATCTAGCAGTAAATTTACAAAAACACAAACTCAATATTATCGCCTGGTGGGATTTGAACATGTGACATACGAACGAAGAACGAAGTTCACAACTACTTGCCCATATTACTGTTATCTTAAGCGATGAAAATCGGATCTATATCGGGTCGTCTTAATATTAATCGGTAAGTCATGCGTGTTTAACGAAACTTAAAGAGGGTAGACTGAAGATCTTCAAACTACCAGGCTAAGTTTTTATTACAAAGATTTTGCTACTTGTTCAGCTGCTTGCAACATCGTTGATCGTCTCTTTCAAGTTGAATCTGCTTATTATCGTAATTATTCTTTAAAATGAGTTCTCATCGCAATATTGAAATGGTTAAAAGTTGAAGAAGGAAAAAATGACAGAAATTTCTAGAGAAGTTGGAGTTAATGTGAGTTTTTTTTTGTTTACGTTCATCCTACCAACTTCTTCAATAAAATGATATCTACGTTATATTATTTTATGTTTATTTATATTGTTACAGATAAAAACAGTTATATTATGGGCACGACGATATCAAGACGAAGGATCTTTGCTGTATCGTCAAAGATCGGGTAGACCACGACTCACAGATACGCCGCAGCGCCAGCTATGATGTTGCCCACTGTTAGAATTGTCTATCCAGAAGAACAAGTGCCGTGCATAACGTTCGTGCAAGATAACTGCCCAATACACCGGTCGCGTGTTTGATCAACACAAAAATAATATTAAAGTCGTTCCTTGGCCTGCCAGATCACCGGATTTAAATCCCATTGAAAATTTATGGGGTGTTATAACCATGTCCAACGTTGGGATAACCAAAATAAGCGAACTCCGGGAACGTTAGAAGCCCACTGTGTAAAAATAAGGGACAGTATTTGCGGCTCTAATATGTGTGGAAATCTAGTTGCATCGATGTGATTCTTTTTGCAAGCAGTTATCGACAATCATGGTGGTTACACCAGTTATTAAAATAAAATTGATAGTTACGTGTAGACCGGGTTATATACTGAAACAATTATGTTATAATAAAATATACTTATAAGATGCGGATATTTTCAGGGTTTGTAATTAATAACCTAAGAATCAATTATACACATAAATTATTTAAGTATTGTGTGGTAATATTTTTTTGCTTCATACAAAAATACCATTCCGTCCAAAAATAATCATCCTCGCATTAACATTGCTTAATTTAATTTAATTGAAACCAATTAACGACGATGCAAATAATCGATCCTCAAAATATCCGCATCTGATTTTCTAGCACACTGTATTATATAAACCAAAATATTTATCTTTATTTATGATCCTGTAGGTATCACTTTGTAATGAAAAGTAATTATTTTATTATTATGAACAAAACATTTAAATATACCTTGATAGTTTTGTTTACTTATGTGAGATAAGTGTGAAAGTTCAATATATGATTGTAACGCGTTCGAGTCTTATGATAACCCGGCCTCAGATATAATACTTTCAAATACTATTTTTTTATTGTGGTTCAGCTTCAATCCTCTTTCCAGAATCGGAAATGAATACTTAAGCTAATACCTCAATAAAATGTTAAGATACAACTTTTAGTCAGGTGCTAATTAAATAACTGAAAACCTCACACGACACCCAGAAAATATATTTTCATTTTATTTAAAGTTAGTTGTTTGCGTTTATTTTCGAATACCTTCATTATTTCCTAAAATAATTGTACGTTTTACTTATATATGTACTCTGTGGTTTTACGTAACCAGTAATTCTACTTCATTTCTAACTTTACAGTCGTAATTTTTAATGCCAGATTTAGAAGAAAGCCAAACTGACGCAAAACGGCCAGTATTAAATTATCTAAGGGGCATGAAACATCCCTAAAACATTCAATTGGCATATGCATTCGTAATAATTTAGACTGGGCACAATAAAAAAAGGATTTATAAACTCAAACACAACCTAATTTAAAACATAGTGTAATCGATTCTACTCTGGATTCTGAGCAAACTACTTTCTGGTTTTCAGTTATTTAATTAATATATAGCATAACATTAACAACTGCGTCAATATTTAATAAATAGAAATATTGTTTTAGGAATAAACATTTTATGTTTTAAACTTAAAAAGTGTATTATTTCTGTTGCAACGTTATCCTTTTTTCAGAGTATTTTTTTTAATTTCCATATCAGTTATCTACAAAATTAAAATAGAAACTTATAAATAAAAAATAAACAAAAAAACAATTCTGATATGTAGGATACGAACTCATGATCATTATTATCTAAGCAGCCGCTCAACTCAGCTATCAGCACATTACTGTTACGGGCATAAAATATCGATCATATCATAATAACTCTTCAACAGCGCCATCTAGTTCATTTCTTGTGAACACCTAACAAAATCGCCAACGCTCGTGTTCAAACGATTATAGAACGTAAGGTGTCCATCCATTTATGCAGGCCATTGTACATTGAATAAATTTTTCTAAGTAAGTCTGTCAGTGATGTCTCCTGGGTCACGGGACAATATAACAACACTATAAAGTTGATTTACCCTGAAATTAAGTACAGTCACCAGCACCAATATCTGACATAACAAGCGTGCATAAATATCTGATACAACTCTATTTCTAGGTCCGGAAGGACGTGTCAGATATTTTTACGCGCGGGATACATTTTACGAGGCCCTATGAAGACTCATCAGGTACATAATGATAGTCTTTTAAAAGACCAATATTAAAACAAGAAACATGCGACACGCGGGGCCCCGTCACGCTGCGAGGCCGTAGGCGGTGACCCACGTCACCCACACATTGCACCGCCTCTGATCACTTTAATCATATAAAGGAATTGGGATCCATTTTTCCTTAAATACGTGCTAGCTAACAATTATCTTTTATCTCATTAATTACTGCTAGGAAACACTAAGCTAAAGTTAATTAACTGAGTTGGTAGGGTCTCCAGTCTGTAGCTACAGGCTACAGGGTTACGTACTCGGTTGTCGCGCGCGGCGTGGTAGCTAACATGTTATCTATCGACTAAACTGTCCAAAGCTTGTCGCTAATGTTGTTATAATGTTGTTGTTGTGTTGTAATGTTGTTTTTTTAATGTATGATGACCAGATGGTCTCAAAGGAAGACCAGCGCCGTTCGCAAGACCGGCAGATTGCTGATTTGAGACCATTTCGTGACATGCATAACTTATTTTATTTTTTTCTCTTTTTTATTTATTTTATCCATTGTTCTCATGTTTGCCACGAATAGATATTTTCTTTCTTTTCTTTTCTTTTTTCTTTATTAAGTACTTTTGAGACGCCGGAAACCAAAACAAAAGTATACTTATTTCATTTATAACTGTTAGGAAATACTAGGCTATAATTAATTAACAGGATTGGTACGGTCTCCAGTACAGTCAAGGAAACTGAATCACGTACCAGGATGGAACTTTTTCATAACCAATTTCGCTATGATTTCTGAATAAATGTATAGGATGCCAACATGACATTAGTGGCAAAAATCATACCCTGGTACGCGATTCAGTTTCCTCGCCTGTAGGCGGCTACAGGCTCTGGGGAAACGTACCCGGTTGTCGAGCGCGGCGTGGTAGACGGCGACCACCATCTTGTTGTTCGTCTCGAGTAGCAGCAGCAGCTGGAACACCAGCTTGTACAGGCAGCGTACCACGTCCTCGCGCGCCGCGCCGCGCCACGCCTCCATCGTCTGCGGCGCGATGGTCACCGGTGTAAGTCTCATTGGTATCACAAAATTTTACTCTAAACTGCATTTTGAGATTACAACATGCACTTTTTTCAGCAGCAGCGCAGTTTTCATCCCTTATAAATATAGATGGCACCACTTTTTCAAACTACATGACGTACACTTGAAACATTTAGGTAATTAACTAAATGTAAACAAACTTCAGCTGCCAGATTTGGTACATTCAGGATTTTAAACATTTTACTTATCCATCACTGTAATACAAACTAGACTAGCGTATTTTATTTCAATACAGAAATGTAAATGTTTAGATAGTTAAATGGGGGAATTTCAATATTTATGACACCAATTGTCGTTGTTTTGTTTACATTTAGTTAAATACCTATCCAAACCAAACCAATTATAGATACTTAATCACAAAAAAAGCATAATTGCTAATGTTTTTGTGTTATTTTTTTAGTTGTTCTAGTCATATCGTAAACTAATATATAATAACTAGCTTTTACCCGCGGCTTCGCTCGCGTTAAATTTGGAGTAACATACATTTACTTTCTGCGATCCATGTTTCGTTTTTTGATTAATTTTTCGGAGGATTACATGAAAATAAAAATACAGACAGATTTTCTTTTAGACAGTGGTGCAAATTTTGTAATAGAAAAATCAACCTACATACGTATGTAATTAATTATGATTCTTACCAACTTTGAAACCCTGCTTCGCTGGTTCAGGGTTGGAATTTTAGAAAACTTTAAAGTTCCTACTACGCGTTTCTTTTGCCCGCGACTTCATACACGATATAGGATTATATCCCGAGAAATTGTAAAGTTCCCACGGGACATGAATTACTGTTATGATCTATTTTAAAATTCTTAATTGTCGATTAGAGAAACATTATAGCTTTCTATTATTGAAATAATTTTGAAAATCTGCCTCAAATTTTAAACTTATTTTTATTCTGCGGAAAATTTGCATTTTTTTTAAAGTACTCTAATGTCAATCAAGGATAGTGAATCTTTCTATTGATAAAAGATTTTTTTAATCAGCTCGGTAGTTTCAGAGATTACCCCCAACAAACAAAGAAACAAACAAAGTTGAGATATTTTCCTATACCATGAGATTTTCTAAAAATCTTTCCCTAGTGCACCTCTGTATTACTTAGATCCATCTATGCCAAATTTCACACCGTAGCATGCTAAACGGTTGTGTTGCTCTGAATATGAGCTCTGGTTGAGTTCGAAACGCGTCAGTGTAAAGTGGTGGTGGTGATAGATGGATTTGAGTGATTTTTGTGTGTTCTAACAATGTGGAAGTGGAGGAACTGGATGAACACACATTGCATGGGCACAAAAGTAGCTATCATAAGTCGCGGGTGAGCAAAGTAATTGTGTCAGCTCGTTGAACGTATATGTAAAATTTCGTATCAATGCTATCAGCCTTTGAGGAGTTCCGTCATCAGCAGACGACGCTGATTGCAGCATCAGGCGGTGTATATCATTTAAACGCATTGTCATTGAAATTTAACAATCACGTAAAGTCTTTTGCGTGTGCCATCAACTTTTGAGGAGTTCCCTTCTACGGAGACGATCCTCGCCAGGATGAGCAGGATTTCACTGCTAAGTAATTGTTACCAGATTTACATCAATTTGCCAAATCTCCAGTCCCCAGTTTTATTGGTTTAGCTTATGCGTTTTCTGATTCAGTTGGTATATAAAATCCTCTTTATTCGTTTTATCCCGTGGGATATTCGGAAAATCTTTGAAACATTTTTTACCTATTAGTATATCACTTGTTCGCATTAAGATGTAAGACGGTTTTAGTTAAGAGTAGTAATCGCGGTTACCTCCAACGCGTGCTCGCGCCTATCGAAGTATGTCTCGAGGTGTTCGTTGATCTCTAGCGCAGCGAAGCGCACGGCGTCACGCACGCGCGGCGCGTCGGCGGCGGCGGCGCCGGCCCACAGCAGCGGCGGCTCGTCGGCGCGCAGCCGCTCCACCACCGCGCCCAGCTCCGGCGCGCCGCCCCAGCCGCCCGCCGCGCCCCACTCGCCGCACACCGACACCGTCTTGCACGTCACCTCCTGCACACAACAACGCACGACGCAACTCAGATACAAGACTATACCGCTGGTGTTGTAGATGTTTATGGCCGGTGGTGATATCTTACCATCAGGAGACCCACTTGCTCGTTTGCCATCCAGTTGAATAAAAAAAAAAGATGTCGCGATGGATATCCGATCCGTCATTAAAATGCATTCTGATGGTTTTTAATATTACATTTCTTACTTCATAAATATTCTCATTCGTCAATACACGTTAGTACACGGTCAGTAAATACCACAAATTATGTGATAAACATAAGTAGGAAGACTACAATATTTATTGACTGTCTAGCCTTCCTCATACTCGTACTTTCAGGTTCGATGGACCACGATTCCACCTGTCCTGCTATTAACTGCTGCTATGTCCTGTTATTAATTTGAAAGGCCCTGTAGCGTACAGAAATTTCTGTAGGCTACAGTGCTGGCTCGTGCTGGCTGACGTACCGACTTCAAACTGCTAGAAAATTATTTTCATTGTTTTTTGGAGTTGGTTGTGATTCGGAATTCGTTAAACAATACGGCCTCATGTCAGATCTTGATCAAATTTAAATGAGACATGAGAAGCACCAGCTTTCCAATAAAAAATAATCATCAAGATCGGTACACCTGGAAAAAAGATAATAACTTAAAATAACACGAAAAAATACAATCGAAGTCTATTACTTTTTTTCTAATAGAAGCTATGACCAATAATCGTTTAGATTTCAATGTGTATAAATTGTACAAGCAATATGATTTCCACTGAACTCGAATACAGTTCATTGTCCGATATTTTGAGCACCTCACCTCAACCGCTCCCAAACATTTGCTGCCGACTGCAGAATCATGGACTCATGACGTTTCCTCAAGTGTGTGTGTGTGTGTGTGTGTGTGTGTGTGTGTGTGTGTGTGTGTGTGTGTGTGTGTTACCTTGAGCACGGTGTGCAGGCGGTGCAGCAGCGCCAGGGGCGGCATGTGCGCGGCGTGCCGCAGCAGCGCGGCCACGGAGGCGCGCCACGCGTCACGCAGCGCCGCGCCGCCCGGCGCGCCCGGCACCGGCGTCACGTCGCCGCGGTCACCTGACGCGCCAACAACAAACCATTACTATCGCTTATACACTTGTCTTGACAATTAGCCTATTTGACATTCTCTTCTTTGTCGATTTCTTCATTGGTGTCAAGTCTGAAGGTATGATGGCTCGTTGCACTATGCTTGATATTACCCGATACATTGTGTATAGCAATACTGAACTGTGACCTAAACGGATCCAGCTTTTATAGCAAGGGTCGCATGCTCAATTTATATTTATTTTTGAACATTAATCAAATTAAAACAAAACTCCTATTTTGTCATAGAAATATATCATTTTATTAATAGTCCTAAACCCAGCCCAGGGCCCTGAGGGGAAGGGGATCCACTCATGACTGTGACCTCAGTTGTTTGACTATTTGTTAATTTCGAAGCAAGGGTGTCGCCAGTCGATGGCCCAGGGGAAAGGAGGGGGGGGGAGGGGCAAGTCGATATGGAGAATGACAAAAGTATGAATCATAGATAAAGTCGAGAGCACATGAAGCTTTTCACTTGTAGTAGTTGTAGTACTACAAGCCTTTTACATCTACGGTGATACAACGGTACAGAGTCGGTTGCTTTACATTTGGCAAAACTTTTAGAATCTCTACGGGGGGCAGCTGCCCCTCCCTGCCCCCCCTGGCATTGTTTTGTATGAAAAACTTATCAATTACGAAGAATTGTAGCACTTATAAATAATGTAGTATAGCGACCAGAAAGCAGAATTTACAGTTACTTAGAAACTAATCAGGATTTTCGGGTTATACTTGAAGTATATCTATCACACCTGTCTTGGAACTGTTCGGTATCAATAACTGTGACTATCAGAAAGCGGAATTCTCAGAGAAAATTCAAAACGGGCTGGTGCATTTTATGTTTCCATAAACTTGAATCTCTTTCAACGTATGTGATAGTCGAGCTGTATAAAATTTATCCATAATATTATTCAACATCCCAAGAAGAAAAATAAATAATAATAAAAACCTGTAAACATACATACATATAATCACGCCTCTTTCCCGTAGGGGTAGGCAGAGACCACTTCTTTCCACTTGCTACGATCCTTACATACTTGTTTTGCTTCGTCCACTTTCATTATTCCCTTCATACATGCTCTTCGGTTTAGGGTACTCTTGACCTGACCTTTTTTCAAGACGTCCCTGATTTGGTCTCGAAACGTCCGCCTAGGTCTACCCCTTCCAACCCTTTCATTCACACTCGTCTCATACACTTTTTTCGTCAATCGTTCTTCATTCATTCTCTCGACATGGCCAAACCGACAAAACCGACAAACCTGTAAAGCACGTCAATTACTGACTACAAATCTTTGACATTGGCTAATGTCGTCGAAACCATAATACGAAAAAACGAGTACTGTAAGGTGTGTAAGTGCGGGTACCGTCGGGCTCGCCGCTGGAGGCGCTGGAGAAGCTGTGTGCGCGCGGGCGCAGCGCCAGCTCGTGGCCGGCGCTGACGTCGCCGTCGCCGCCGCGCGCCGCGCCCTCCTCCCAGCCGCCCTCCTCGTCCGAGGAGTCCTCGTGCCCGCTCTGACGACAAATAAATCTTCATTAGCATATCAAACACCCTTGTATACCACGAGAGATATCTCTCTCTAGGCAGATGTTACGGTGGAGGCCTTAGTTCAATAGCGGACGTTCTACGGCTGATATGATGATTTTGATCATTACCAAACAAAGATTTTGAATCCCGACGGAAACATGTAATTGTACTGAATTTCAAGCTATATTTTGTTTATTTATATCAATTTAATAATATTCGATTAATCCACTTCGTGACTTTAATATGCGTTGACTGACATATATGTATATTTATATGTTTATTATCGATCACTTATTATTAAAACACGATAATACAATTGTTACTAAAAGAAACATCGATCCAATACGTATCTCAAGACGCCTCTCGTTTTGTTGTTACCCGTTCAATCTAAGTATATCGAAATATTATTTATGCTTGTCATCAGCATAGCTCTACAAATCGATACCTTGGGCCTCGAAGGGCGTAAAGCACAAAACACAACTTTACAGGAGAAGCAAAAAACTGGCAAAATAAATAAAATAATTATAGTTTTGTTGTTTCTAATGTTACATAAAAGTCTTTAATTGACGAAGAGCTTAGAATTTCTTGTAGTTTTTGTTACTCCAATTGGATGCAAACTGTATAGTTAGAGAGCTATACGCCCTGGTAAAAACACAAGGATTGAAACAGATGTACTTTAAGACTTAGTAAACTTGGCTTATTTTGGTTCACAGGGGTGTAAAGGTAACATTATCACAAATTTTGCTTTCAATGGGTCGTATAGTAAAGTTCAACTTCTTCTTATGGCAATAAATTAAGCCATTTCAGAGAGTAAAAAAATCGTATTATTCCATACTTTTGATTATATTAGGCTGCAGTCTTAAGAAATCAAAATAAACGGTGAAATATTTGGTGGTCGTAAAGGACACTTAAATAAATTACAGCTTTTACGCCGTATGTCTTAAATTTTTTTCGAGGCAATAAAGGGAGTGTAAAAATATGGGTCGGTTTAATATCGGTGTTATTTAACATACTTTATACTTACTGCACTTTTAAAAATAATTGTGAAAAGGACATTTTTGAACGTATTTCCTTGCATGGATTATACAGATCGATAGAGAAAAAAAACTGTATAAGAGCCATAGAGAGTGCCTTTACGCCCAGATGTCTTACGCCCTTTGAGCCCCAAGGTATCGAAATAGATTCCGATTCCTATAATGTGTCCAGAAAAGTAAAGAATACGAACAGCGTTAAAGTTATGATTGAGTTTCTATACCACAAACGTAAAAGCATAAAAACTTGTTGCGTTTATGATAGTAATAGCGTCTTGTTAAGTATTTAGGAGCCTGTCATACTCGAAAATTGGATATTTAGTCGAAAATCATACTGCCTACGTATGACAGGATCAGGATCACACACCAAACACTGCTATAAGAGAAAAGAGAGCTGGGCCCTGTTTCTCAAAGCTTAATCCTAATTTATTAGTGTTCTGTCTCGTAAATTGAATGAAAAAATGACACAAAATACTAATATTATTCTAGACAAATATTTTATGCTTCTAGAATCTGGGCCCAGGTGGTACCATCAGCCAAAGATGTGATCTACTACCCTAAAGTTGATAAGCGTTTGCATGTCACAAAACAATAATGCCAATAGACGTGTCTGTCGACTTTAGCGACATATTCATTCGATAGGAACTTGTTTAAAAATTGATAGACAACTTATTTGGCTGATGATACGAGTGTTACCAGCTTGGGCGGGTCGGGCACCCGCGGCGGTTGCGGCGGGCTGCGCTCGGCCGCGCCGCCGTCATCACGCTCCTCGCTCAATAGACGCCGGCGCACGCCCCAGTTGAAGTTGTCCGAACTCTCGCCCTAAGGAAGACAATGCATTACTTGTTAAATAAAAAAAACTAAATATTATGCATAGGTACAGTCACCTGCATTAATAACTGCCACAGCGAAACGCGTAAAAATATCTGAAAAGTCCTACCCAGCCCCAGAAATAGAGTCGTATCAGATATTTATGCATGCTCTGTTGTGTCAGATATCGGTGCTGATGACTCGATGTTAATTTTCTGAACATCAATTACGTAATGATGCTCACACACATCAGTCAGTCGTACCTTTATTAAGCAATTTGCTAACTGAAATACATGCTAAATTAATTTACTCTCTAATGATATCAAATCATTACAACAATTCTGACGGTATGAGCAAATTATAGTATCTTAAAAAAGCAGTACATTTCAGGCGATAATAATATGGTACTGACCTCGATGCTCTCGCTTTCGTATTCGAGGAAGTCAAAATCCTTAAAGACGCCGAAGTGGTCGGCGGGCGGCGCGCCGGAAGCCGGCTCGCCCGCCGCCCCCGACACCTCTTCTAACGAAGATGCCATTGAAGACTCCCGTTCTAGCAGCTCCGAACTTTGGCTGAATATCACCTGTGCATACACACACATACACCGTTACTACTCCACAAACGATACTGACAATTTATAAATATTGACAAAAGTTGCAATAAATTATTTTTCGTCTGACAGAGCTCTTGTGTTAGCATGTAAGAAAAGGCTTTAATTAGTTTAATTACTAAGGACAGATTTTTGTAAACATATAAGCTTTTATTCGCTGTTAATGAGGGCTATCGCGAATGAATTCGCCGCTAGAGGCGCTAGTGTAGCGTGAGGTCTCCGAAATGTCAAATCTCATAGTTTTTGGGTGAGCTACGCGGGTTTATTTATAATTAGAATTATTTTGTGAATATTTTGCAATATCTGAAATTGATTATGGCAAATATGCGTTCCGGGGCAATGAATGTCTGTGTTTTGAGACAGTTTTGTCTTTCGGAAACCTTTGTCCTCCCTTTTTTCCGAACAAAACGGGGACTTTGCAACACTGTGGCATGCTCGATATTTGTATGCTACGGTTTTAAGGTGTATTAAACATGATTTTAATCTAAACTTTGTTTTCACGCCCGTAATAACAGACTTTGAAAGCCATACTTAAAAACCTCACGCAACAGTGCGCCATCTAGTGAGACAAAAAACGATAGCCCTCATTATAATAAAGCGCTTTTCTGAGGGTTAGGGAAATCAACCCTTAAAATTGTAAATTAACCCTGAGTAAGTTATAATTTACCATTTTTTAAATAAGTGGTAAGAAGTTTTGCGTTTGATTATGGGTTAATATTATAAATTAACGCTTTTGTACTGTTGCATATTTCATTGGCAGGCTCCTTTCTACTGCAATATTTACCTGAGTTAAGTACCTGTTTTTGACTTAACACGTTAAATGTCTGGCATAGATGAAATATACATAGACTACTAATACAATTTTAAAACACTATTGAATAATGAAATCTAGTTATACTGATTTTATTCCTGGTGGTGGTGCTTTCAAATTGTATTTCGACCCAGTACCATAACATTACGTGATTTACAATAACAGTACATTAATTACTTACGTGAAGAGATATAATAAGTCTAACGAATGTCATCGACACTACAAATAATGAAAATGAAACAAAATGTAGGTATGAAATATAAAAAATAATATCGTATAGGAGTAGATAATACAATTTATAATAAACTGCTATCACGGCACTTGCAGTAGTAACAATACGTTTCCCTTAATATCCGCATTGACGAACTAATATACTGAGCGGCAAAAAATCTGGCCCTCAAATGTATGCAGAATCGGTAATTTTGTATGAAGGATGGGCCAAATTTTGTGCCGCTGAGTATATAATCAAATCATATCATGACTGGTTTAATTAATTAAAAGGGACTTACGGGAATTACTAAAAATGTTATTTTTACTTTTGTAAAATACTCTATCGTGATTTTACGGAAATGTACGAATAACCGTGGTGATGTATAAATAGACAAAGCGGCGGTAGCAAACCAGTGATTGCAGAAACATGTTGACGAAATAAATACATAAAGCGTTCAGCAAAATAAACATTCAACCACTTGCAACAAATACCCAAAAAGTATGATAAATTAACTTATAATAGTCCTATCTTTACTGTGATGTCAATCATTGTTTATGTTACGATTATGTAATATTCGTTCGAGCACCCATTATAGCGCAGTGTAGGTGTATGCGTGAAAGCGATTGCCACATTATACAGAATGTTATGAGTTACCTTAGAACATAAAGTGGTAAGTAAATCGTCCTAGATGCAGCGATGGATAGAAATTATAGTAATTATTTGTCACTTATTAGGGGTCTGTCACTTCGGCGCGCGTTACAAAATATCAACAACGTATGCCTTTTGTTGCTATCTATAAAAACTTCAGAATTGTGTTGCTTGATAAAATAAATGTTGCAGTTTTTGTAATAACAGTAAATACTTACAGATGGGCTTTTAGGTAGGCCTACTCTCTGGCCGCATGTTGTCAATAGGTTAACTAGACATTCTCGCACTCGACTCTGTGGAATAAATGAATATTTTTGAATTACGAATAAAATTTAAATCAAATAACGTTTCATTCTATATCACGCATGCAATGTTAATAGAAACATTTGGAACCTGTGACATCCAGGGCCTTTTCCAGCCGGAGGCGAGAGCGTCGGCGGGAGAGAGCGAGAGCGAGCGGCGCGGCGAGGCGACGCTGGCGGGCGCGGCGCCGGGCCCCGCGCCTGCCTCGCCGCCCACCACCGTCGTCGTCGACCCCGACTGGGACGCCGAAGAACCTGCACTCAACCAACACGATCAAAACAACTATCGGGAACAAGTTCCACACCAAACAAATGACTCGGTCGTAATGACGGTACTAACAAAAAACATTTAATTCTGTAGCTACTAGATAAAAAAATCTGGTTTAAATAAAAACGGTGGCATTATGAGAATAACTTGGGTGTAGTGTTTAAGTTTCAGCTGTCAGTTTTGGACATGTGACTCATTCTAAGGGTTGTTTGCGTGCCGACAGGGCTGTGCGACCACGTGAGCGTGCGAGGAGTAGCATTGTGCGAGTTAGACAGTTGATTACGCGCTATTTCGTACACATTGAGCGAAGTGTCCGGAGTGTGCTGTTGTGAAGGTTTAACTTTGAATAGCTCCGGACATACCGTCCCATTGCGTAACCAGCTATGAAACAAGACCGTTCCTTTAGTTATTCGGAAAATAGAGAGTAAAACAGTGTTATGATCGAAATAGCTCATGATGGAAGAAAAATATTTAGCCGGTGATATTTATCACGCCAAGCCAAGTGAAAATGGTAATGGAGAAGCAATAAAAATTGTAGAAATTGAGAGCGTTCGAAATGAGCATCGTTTTAGTATAGAATACGGTTTTGTATGAAGTCGTATAAGGGTAGTGTACCTTTGTCCGGAGTGGTGGTGGAGGCGTTGGAGAGGGAACTGGGCCCGGTAGCGGGCTGAGAGCCCGCTTTCGGCAAATACTTTCGCCCGATCACCGGCGTCTGGCTGAGATCAAATGTGAAATCCATTGTTCGTCCGGGTAATTCCTGTCAATATACCACATAGATTTAAAATCGTGATTGACTTAAACTAGTCATAATATTCGTCTATAAAAAATACACAATTTTACCTTTTTTCCGTGAAGTTCTGTGTCAAGAATAGAAGAGGCGTGGCTGTCCCAGTACGGAGGCACCACCAACGTTGAACATCGCGTAACAACTAGTTTTAAGATTTTCATTGCTTCTTTGTAGTTGTTTCCATCCTAAAGAGAAGTAAAATAGACAAAATTATAGTATTAAAGACACCTCTATTCATTCTTTCAGCGGGTTCGTATTGAAACGGTTCAAGTCTTTGAGGTATGAACACTTTGTTTTATTAGAATCTAATGTCAAGAAAATGCTGCCACCCAGCTTTTTCACGCATCACAAATAAAAAGAGTAGTTCAAAAGACTGCTACTATAGGCAATGCCCCCAAAGTTTTGCAGGTGGTAGGACCTTGTGCAAGGTCCGCCCGGATTGCTACCACCATCTTGCTCGCTAATCCTGCCGTGAAGCAGCAGTGCTTGCACTGTTGTGTTTCGGCGTGGAGAGTAAGACAGCCGGTGAAATTACTGGCACTTGAGGTATCCCATCTTAGGCCTCTAGGTTGGCAACGCATCTGCAATCCCCCTGGTGTTGCGAGTGTCTATGGGCAGTGGTGATCTCTTACCATCAGGAGACCCACTTGCTCGTTTGCCAACCAGTCGAATAAAAAAAAAGTTGAAATCACGCACACAACAACATAACGTGTAATGACAGCATTATTTTGACATTTAATAATTCATTTTGGTAGCTATGCGTAATCATTCACTCCAACTGTCGTGTCACGCACATTATGCGGAGAATATCTGAAACAAAATGCAGTTATTTCCGCAATACAGACGTCGATGAACTTGGCGACGACGCGCAGCAGGTCGGCGTTGACGGGCTGCGCGGCGGGCGCGTTCAGCTCCACGTAATACAGCATGCAGTGCAGCACGGCCAGGATCGGCAGCTGCAGGGTCGCCGCGCCCTGGGCACACGACACAGAGACCTTTACTACTGCAGAGCAGAATGATCAATCAACACCCTTTCCTCTATATTTCGTTGCTTAAATACAAAGCGATACAAATAATAACTTAACCAACAAAAAGTTGGAAAGCCCCCGACTCTGTCACTTCAAAGTTCAATATCTCAAAAACGGCTGAACCGATTTTGATAAAACATGTCTAAGTACCATCGCTAGAAAACCTGCTTTCAAATAAAAAAAACTGCATTAGAATTAATTCACCCGTTTAAGAGTTAAGGTGCCACAGACAGACATACAGACACCATAGCGGTGAAACTTATAATATTTTGCGTCGCGGGTTAAAAAAAAATCTAGTTTTTTATCACAAAAATAGCAATTGATATGCGACTTTTTAGTAAAAAAAACGTTTTATTTTATTTGTATCGCTTTTGTATTTAAGCAGCGATTCCACGAGTCAGATTACTGCCTTTATATACAGGATTGATTCTGGAAATGTGATCGTGATAAAACCGACCGAGTCACCACCGTATCAACGTGAAACATTAACTGTTTTGCTTTTAATGAACATTACTGGAGTATTACTAAAAACAAAAGCACACCCACCCACATTGGTGGTATGAAAAGCTAGCCTATAACATACGCCTAGTAGTAATTGTTTACCTTTTCTAGTACTTCTACAAGGAAAGCGAGCATCTGCAGCGACAGATGAGAATATGTATCCCACAGATACTTGACGACGCACTTAGTCCACTGGAAACTTTCCTTGCTGAACGTCCGGCGCGAATACAGTGTCATCACTGTACCGAGATTCTCCAACTTTTTGCTCTTCTCTGCGGTGAACTGAGAAGACAAATACCAAGCATTAGTTGCTAAGCTCATGTAAACCCAGCAATACTCAAGGTGCCTTCGTACATTATCATTTATCATCCTTGCCAAACTTGATCGCATATTTGCGAGTGGAGAAGTGGCGTCTTTACCTGTGCAATATGACAAGCTGCGCGCACGCAGAGCTCGTTGGCGTCTTCGTAGTGCAGCAACATGTAGGGCAGCAGCGCCACGACGGTCATGGGGAAGGCGAGCGACTGCGTGGGGTCAATGACCGGCAGCTCCAAGAGCGGGATCATGTCCGCGAGCACGCCCACCACCGGCTCGTACGTGTTCGGGTGCGTGCAGCCCTAAGGCACAATACCGTTTTTTAGTTAGGTGTAACTATACACTTATGTTATGAAGATGAAGAATAATCAGGTTGCCTTAGATAAATCTAATAATCTTCACGGCCATAGAGTCAGACACACGCTCAAGACAGTTAATAAAAGTTAAAGTATTTGTTGGCCGTTTTATTTAAAGTCATGGCTGTACTAATAAAAACTCAACAGATGATTTTACCAATGACAAATTAAGAAAGTAATGTAGTCGGTAGAGTAATTTTTTAATGAACTATCGCTGTTACAGTTTACCGAAGAGAGAGCGAGCTGTCAGGCCGCGTATCCACTAGAGGCAGCCTCGGGCCGAGCGGCTGCCTCGTTCCGAGGCCGCGCAGGTGGAGATGCTGCCTCGACCTGAGGCGCGCCGCGACAGAGGCAAATTCGTCACCGCGATCCGAGCCATAGTTTTGTCGGTTTTTTGGCCGTGCTCAAATCAAAGGAGCCTCAGTACGAGCCGTGCATTTGATGGAGACGGGCGTATCTGGCTCGCACGTTGCCTAGATGAGGCCTGTCGCCTCGGCTTGATTCGCAACGTGCCTCGAGCCTATACCTCAGAGCGAGCAGCCTCAAACTGAGGCTGTTTGCTTCAAGTCGAGGTAGCTCGGCCTGAGGCTGCTCTAATGGATACGCGGCTTCAGACGCAAGCCCATGTCGAAAGGAATATTCCTTGCCGAGCAGCCCCTTTGAGAGCTCACTCATGTTCGTGTTAGGTCGAATTTAGCGTCACGACTCGTTTTAGTAGGTATCTTGCGGCGCGTGGCCACAGGGATGTAACATACCAGCGCTGAACTGTCAGCGTTATTCAAAAATGCTTTACTGTAGAGCATTAATTGAAGTTGCGAGGGTTCTGAGGTCAAACTCAATAACTGAAACTTTCAATTTAATCTTTAACATAAAGTGTTCTTACAATATCGAAAATACAAACAGAGACATGGATGCACAGAAAAACCAGAAAAAGAGACCAGCACTGGGAATCGAACCCAGGTCCTCAGCAATCCGTGCTGCGTGCTATAACCCCTACACCACCGCTGGACAGGAATCTAGACACAAATTTTTCCTATGCATACATATCTCAGGTTACTTATTGTTCTTACAATGTTTTACACTATCGCGGTCATTACTAATTTTGTGCTATTTTGTTCCGCGTACCTTGATTTTAGAGAAGCTCGATATTTCGGTATAGAGAATTGCGGGTATGCTAGTATAACTGTCAGTCAGAAAAATAAATCGGACATAGCCAAGGTACGCGGAACAAAACCAGAATGTAAATCATAAAATAAAGTGTTATTTTTTCAACAGTCAATTATTTAGCCTTTCTATCGGGTTTGACCAGGCCACCGTCGTCCGTGAGCGAGGATGGTGAGCGCGGCAGTTTGGCTTGGTACCTTGAGCAGCAGCGAGTGCAGCGAGGGCGAGGTGTGCGCCTGCGTGCGGTCAAGCCGCTCGCGCGCGTCGGGCCGGTCCAGCGGCAGCCGCGCCATCACGCGCGCCAGCAGCCGCACGCCCAGCAGGAACTCATGCTCGTAGTCAGACTCCAGCAGCGACGCGCCCACCCAGAACAGCGTCGCCAGGATCGTCAGCTTGTCGTCCTGTACATACAAATAAGTTTTTGGTAAAAAAAAAATTTTTTTACAAGCTTTTTTTGCTGACTGTACCTTTTGTTGACTGCACTTGCATTGTCACCAAAACTACATTTGCATACAAAATTTCAAGTCTGCCATTAACCGTTGAAGAGTTTCGTCCGGCGGAGACGATCCTGGCCACCAGATTTATTGTATTGTCACGCAATTTTCATAAGTATGCCAAATTTCAAGACAATCCGTCTACTGGATGTTGGTCGAATTTAAATTGCAAGATTTGACTACAGACAGACAACGGGACAGGTGAAACTAAATAAAGGCTTACATTCCTGGGACAACATATCATCTGTAAATAATGATAGAGTTTCAATAACAGGCCAGTTGAAGGTGGTGCATTGGGTCGATTCCAGGCTTCGAGGCAATTGGTACTTAGCGCTGCAGCAAAGCGTCAGCGGCACTCACTGACTCGCCAGAGCGCTACCTACCCTGTTGCCTGCCTACTCAATGCAAGCCATATTAGTTAACGCTAGTATCAGGAGATCCGTTTGACTTTTGAGTCACGTTTGTGATCGGTTAAATATCTAAACAAGTCAATCACAAGCAAGACTAACATCAAACGGATACACTCACAATACTAATGCTATCTAGCGATATTTCGCCTGTCCCGAACCTTTGCCTTATTGCCGAATGTACGCGCGAGAACTTTGCAATTTATCACGGAGTTCCTAAGTAAAAAATAGCAAACTTGAATCCCTACTGTTCTAACTAATTTGGCTAGGAACAGTTTAAGAACTAAAATAATTTGTTACAAAACTGAAGTTTTGGTTGTAACCCAATATTATGAACCCTATATGAAAAACCTCGCGCGACACCATTACGGTCGCGGCTTCGTAGATGCTGTCGATGTTTGACGTTTGTCTTTGTTAAACCTTCATTTTCCTAGAGCTGGTTGATAAATGATAACTTTTGATGAATATGGAGTTAGTTTAATAGTAGTGCTTAGTTTTAATTAAAGCGTACCTGAGTAGCGCTGTCGCCCAGTAGCTTCAGTGACTGTGCCGATCGAGAGCGACACAAATTGGTGCAAATACCCTTCGCTGCTTCGCTGCAGGGCCGTGTGCGTACTTCTAGAAATGATTTCAAAACATTAATAAATTTTATTAACTCAACGTTTTACCTATTTGTAGGCTACATTTTAAGATACTAACTTGCACATTAATGTTGTTGTTCAAAATTAAATTACTCTTTTTTTATTATTAGTTTTAGTATGTGTGGTTGATTTTGTGTGTTGTTTTACCGTGCGGCGGTTTTTCGGCACTGGAAGGAGGCGCGTTGTTTTTGCGCATGCAGTAGGAGACGGAGTAGCTTGTGCTGCGCGTGTGGTTGCTAACGCAGCCCACGCACACGCCCGGCGAGCGTTTGCCTGCGCAGAGAGAACGTAGTATCAACAATACAATTAGTTCAATAAATACGACGCAAAGTCATTAGCGCATTTTTATACATATCATGGAAGTGTGCTTTAACAATTTGTGTAATACTTTCAGAAGATTATATTATAAAAAACAGATGCTGGTATTCGAGATCCGAAAAATTAACAGGAGTGGTAATTTCGATCACGTCCATCTTGTAGCAAGGTTAAGTGGAATTGATTACAGTGTAAGAAAGTGGATGGGTAGCAGTAGTACACAAGAGTGCGCAACCGGGGTTAAACAGCGAGCCATACACACCAGCAGAGAAGGCGCCTCCGTTAGGCTGTTGCCCTGGGTCCTTGTTATTGAGGTTCGGCGTAGACTTGAATATATCCCGCATGTAGTCGAGCGGGCGGAAGTTGGACTCCAGTGAGTCGACGGCGGCCTCGAGCGTGAGCAGCAGCTCGGTGACGTAGCCTTGCATGTCCTCGCCCTGCTCCGCCACCGTTTCCACCAGCCGCGACAGGATGTCGGACACCATGCGGCCCGTCATCGCCACGCCGATGAACCGGAACACCTGTGTGGCACCACGCTTAGTCATTAAAGCTGCGCGTCCACTGCATCGGAATCGGAGCGAACGGAGCGGATGGATTTGTTGATTTATATATATTTCTATGGTACTGCGTGGACTGGATCGGCATTTCTGCGCCATAGAAAGCTATACAAAACATCAAATCCGTCCGCTCCGTGAGTACTACGCTCATAATTTTTTTTAAAGTAAGCGACTAAATAAAATGATTTACCTATCCCAGTTTAGTAGGTAAACAAAATTCAGTGCCGGAATAATTTGCAAAATAAATTATTTCTAGCCGCTACTTTGGAGTTTAAATCTATCCAGAAAATGTTCGATGATAGCTCTGGGCGTGTAGTGAGACGAAACGAGAGAATATGTTCGTTTTCTGAATAATATAAAATAAGAAAATAATAAGTGTGCTTGTGAATCGTCTCACACCGACGATCGCGTCCAAAGTGGTTTTATTTGTAAACTGTGAGGCAAGCACGGTCGGGAAGATGTACAGGGTGAGGTCTTGAATTTAATTGGACACGAGGATGGATTCTCAAGTGTGGGAGCTATAGGCTACCAAAGAGAGGTCTATCTGCATATGCCTGGAGTTATAACTGGTCCGAAGTTCGAAAAAGAGACTCGAAATCAGCACTATCTACTAGTCATCATAGCAGTTAATTTCGGTCGCAGACTATAATATTTTTCACCTATGATGAGTTCTGTGACGTTTCGAGTTTGAAAGTTTTAGAGATGTACTATTTATCGAGTGAACTATCGATTTTTCTACGAGTTATTAGTGCCTATTTTTGGAGAAGTTGCATTATATATTAAAAAAAAAAACAGTTTTCTGCCCACCGGGACACCGTTTTCTCGTTCTCGCTCAAAATAATCCCTCAAACTAATTACAAACTCCCGACTCTAGGAGTTCAAAACAGTCTTTTTAGACTGTTTCGGCATTTTGCCAAAAAATAACAACAAACCTAACGAGAAACAGTAACAAAAGTCAACAACATTAATAACAGAAATGAATAATAACAAAATACAATGCAAACAAAATGCAAAGGAGACTCAACTCGTACCTATACAAGGCAGACTCTCAGCGACAGAAATCTTGCAAGTTTTGTTTAAAATTTAATATAATGTTCATTGTTATTGAATAAATAATGCTCCGCGGCAATTGCCGAATTTGCCGATAATGTTGTGTCACGTCACTACTCTGTTCCGTTTCACACATTGCGTCATTTAGAAAAATAAATATTTTTCTATCGTATTCGATGGAGACTATTTAATGGACACTGATATTGCTATATATATATATTTAAAATGTACAGTTTTATTTTTTTATGATTATTTTGCTTCAAACTAGAAATTATTTTTAAAAAATATTTTGCGAACATAGTATGCGTAATTCGGAAAATTTTCAAGTGTCACAGAACTCATCATAGGTGAAAAATACAATAGGCGGCGCTGGAACGTAAAAGAGTAAGTACCTGGAGCGAGCGGCCGGCGTAGTGGCGCGAAGGGCAGGATAGGCCGAGCTGCAGCGCGGTCTGTGCCCAACGCTCGGACACCAGCGCATGCGGCAGCGACTCGCGGAACACGCGCAGCACGTGCCGCACCAGCGTCGACATCTGCTGGCAGCTGCGCAGCGTCCACACTGCACAGCGACACCAATATTGATACCTCACTAAAATGCTCCCAGATTGCACCTTGCTATTTCAAGCGGGTACAGACTGCGGCACATTCGTGCGCGCCAGAGGTTTCTGACTGCGTATGTAGATTTGCTATACTTAATGTGCGTTACATTTGAGCAGTCTGTACCTGAATAATGTTTAATGGTTTCAGTAGCCTCGTGAAGCCCACCATAGAAGTATTTAACTGCTTTTTTTAATGGAATTTAAATCAAATTGTTGTAGACAAACAATAAGTTACTGATGAAGTGAATAATGTTTTATCTTCGTATTTTGTAATGTAATGTAATAAATCGCTACTTATAAAATATAGCCTGTTCTATTTACATACTTGTGTAGTAAAATAAACAAGTGGAGTTACCTTTGGCAGTAATGTCCTCGTACTGCCAAAGCGGCATGTGCGTGGGCCGGTTAGCGAGGAAGTGCACGAGTGACTTGATCACGTCGGCGACAGGCAGCTCGGCGGGCTCGGGCGCGGGCGCGGGCGCCGGTGCCTCCGCCTCCGCCTCGCCCTCCGCTACGATCACTGGCAGCGACGGGTAGTTGTCGCCTTCGCCTGCTTCCACATGTAATGCTGATGCGTGATGTGTTTCCCGCAATAATTCTATGGCAGCCAGCAAGATGAGACAGTTGGGCAAAACCAAAAAACATACCATGTGGCGGAACTGCGCTTAAATATTTCATATTGTATGCATTTATAGCTCACCGGCAAAAAAAACTTTAATTACTAAAGTTTCAACATTTAATTAAATGGCAAACACGTTCGCTCGATATGTATTTCCAGGCTTGTTTATTTTTAGTTCATTCGTCGTAAAATAAGGCGGAAAAGTCAATAAGATTCAGCTATGTATGAATAAATATGGGTTCAAAGCGAATTTTTGGAAACATTCTGGGAAATAAGTATTATTATTATAACAGTATCGTAAACGAGACTTTAAACTGACGGTGTAACAAAAAGTTGCAGCAGTACCACGACTTTGATAAATCTACAGTACAAAGCAGACTCGGAAATTATGGAAATACCTTCAGGGGTAACCTGTGGGTCCGAGTTCAATGACAACGGGTGGTGCGGTCGCGGTGAGTGTCCATTGCATCGTAAAAAGCTGTCGAACACGGCATCCGGTTCTGATAATAAGTACACAACTTAACTAAAACTGACAGTGAGTAAGTTGTTTGGGGCAGTTTGGTTAGGCAAGTCGGTTTTTTTAGGTGCGTTTTTTTTCTGGATTTATCCAGGCGGAATAGTTGTGCCTAGACCGGTGTAACGTCAGGGGTCATTTAAAAATATCTTAAATAAACTCTTCTTTCGATTATGCTACAATTTTAGCATTATACTGACACTGGCAAAATTCGATAGTCGACACAATCAATTAATAGTTCCAAGATAACCCGTATAATAAGCATTATTTTAGTCAATTTTGTTAGAAAATAAGTGGCGTCACTTCTTTCTATTGCCAAACAAACCTATTATAGCCTAGGATTTCACCATTAAATTTTGCTCTCGTTTTGATCACCTAATTTTTTGGTGAGATTTTACCCTATTTAGGGTCGAGTTTCGACAGCTCATTAAAAGTGTGACAACTTTAGAATTTGCCATTGTACTGTGTACATAATTATGAAAAATAGATGTATGTAAATCCAATGTTTAGCGAACAAAAAAAACGGTTAAAAATATAACATATGGGGTTTATAAAAAACATCTATTTTCACTATCTCTTAAAACGCTTTTCTCTACGAGTTAGACATGGCGTTATTAGCGAATTTCAATCATTTATAACTTATTATTTTATAACTTAAAATCTTTTTCTTTTGATGACACGCATTGTCAAGCTTTAGATAAAATACAAAATAGTCGAAAAGCGCATCCAACTGCATAGCGGGCAGTGTCAGTAAAGGTCAAAATTCTTATTGTCTAACACACTTAAAATCACAATCGTTTTCAGCACTTTTTTCTTTCACATTTAAGATGAGAGTAGAAAGAGACGGTGAATGTGATCGTGAACGTCAGAGCTTTAGAAAATACGGCCACAGCGGTTTAAAGGAAGAAGCGACTCGTCTGCAAAGTCTTGTTTTATTTTGTGTACTTATGTAATTTGCGAAATGCGAATAAACGTTTTCTATTTCTATTTCTATTTCAAAGTTAAGAAGTCAAAGGCTGGAGTGAGGCGGTTGTGGGTGTACTCGTACCTGTGAAGTTGTGTGGCACGAGAGGCAGCGCGGGCGGCGCGCCGCGGCCGAGCTGCGCGGAGCGGCTCGCCAGCAGCACGCGCGCCACCGTCAAGTGGTCGTGGTGCGCCGCCACTGCCACCAGCAGATTCAGCAGCAGCTGTCGGCAGTGCTGGTGCACGATCCATCTGCACACACACACACACAAACACGCTCAGAACAAATATCTCAATACAACAAGGCATTTACAGATGTTTTGCAATCGTACTTTGTCGGTGAAGTTCGTATTTATCTTGCTTTTGCAACTAGCTTACTGAAGTTTACTGAAGCTAATTGAGGAAGCAAGATAAATACGACCTTATCAGACAAAATACGATGGAAAAACATTATTCACCATTAACCAGACACAGCTCTAATAAAAAAAGTTGTTAGTAGTTGTAATCATTATTTTCCACTGACGCAGATCCAGGTCAGATTTTCTTTTCGATTTTTCATTTAGATAGGAACAGAGAGGTTATATCATCATTATTGATTCTTGAAATAATGTTCATAAAGTTTAGTCAGAAAAAATATCGATTATGAGATACGAATTTTTGTTGTAGCAGTGAAGCTATATTTTGAATTTATGCTGTTTTAATGACTTTGGAATAACTTGTATGAATGAGCGAATTCCTCCTAATACAAGTGCTTCACTTAAAAGGAGGATTCAACACTAGTTTTAAAACAAAAGTTGAAAATAAATAATTTTGTATTTTTTTTTTGTAATTTTGTAATATAAAAAAATAAATGGTCAGTGGCAAAGTTCAGTATTATCTATCATATAAAATCACGGGGTAATCGCAAGGTGATAGCTCATAAAAATAATGTTAATTAATTGGTGATGCCAACTAGTGTATTGGTATTGGCTTACGGATACACAAAGAGTACATAATTTAATTCACTACACGCTAAACAATTAATATTGATAGATTGAATGACTGAAAACAAGTAGTTGTTTAACACTTACGTTTGACGTTCAAACAACTGCACTTTGTTTGCCACATAGCCAGAGCTTGCAATTTGAGTGACCTCTAAAATAAACTGGAAACATAGTCGTACCTTTATGTTAGTGCGGAGCATACCATAGGGAGCACTGACCTGGTGTGGTCCATGCCGAGGAAGACGATGTGCAGCATGAGAGGCACGTGGATGGACCAGTCCAACTCCACGCCGTCCAAGACCACGTCGCACAGCAACATCACAGCTACGTTGCATCTGTCCCACACATACGTATTCACAGTTATATTTTTAAACTAGCCCTTACCCCTGGCGGTAAAGCAGTTCATTTGAAATTACGGGATTTTACAAAAAATCCAGTGGGAATTCTTAAGATTACATCGTGGATTTTATGAACGTCGATAAAATATAATTTCATATCTCTAATCCTATCTGTTCAAATTTTGGGATTTTACCCCGATCCCATTGGTATATCAGAATAAAAATTAGCCAATGTTCCAGACATCGAGATATTATATCTACAGTAGAATTTCAACTAATTACTCGCCGCCACAAGTACATCATCAGTCGTGAGCATATTATAATACTATCCAACAAAACGACCTGGGTCATTTTCACGTGCTCCCTAAGCTAAAATAAGTAATAGCAAGTATTTCGAAACTTTTTTATTTAAATGGTCAATAGTTTATCTCGAAACAAATACACAATAAAAAGGTCATCCTAACTGGGTCAATTTTATGATTAATGTAGAAAAAGTTGCTAATTTCCCATCCGTGTCACAGGTTCTACGCCCGATTTATATATGTACTCTGTGGCCCGATTTAAAGATAATAAAAAAACCAACTGTCTCGGAATTCACATTTTTTTTCCGGAGAGGTTTATTTTATTAAATTAACATTGTTATACTAACACCAACTTTCTATTCAAATATGGTTATATATGTTTTCTCTTGACTTAAATACGTGTTCACATTTTTTATCTCATTTGTGTTACCTTATTTGTAAACTGCCTAATAGAAGTTACATCCAACCTGCCTCCTTTGCCCCGCGCTTATACAAGCGCGTCCGTCTGCCTCGTTGAACAGTTCATACAGCATGAACGCATGCAGCTTCGTTTTCATAAGATAATAGTCTAAAAACCGATGTCGGTGCGCGGAACAAAAATTTGTTCATTCGTGTGACGACCACTGTCTCCGTGAGTAATTTGTACTTTTATTATTTAACTTTTTTGTATATAAAATAATTACGGTAGCATCTAAATCCGACATAAATTCGAAAGTAATCTATTTTCTGACATTTACAATTAAAATTATACTAAATCTCATTCGTGTCACTCTCATTTGTGTTATTTTTTCGAGTTACACTAATGATGAAACATGGACACTAATGATGTTAAAAATATAATGGAGTCGACTGTGTTTGAGGTCTCCTCCCAAATCGTTTTGGAATGAAATCATTTTAAATAACCTCTGGTTATGTTTGTAAATAGGATCGCCTCCAGTTTAATGTTGTTGTCGGTTCTAGTTTCTGAGATATAGCCATAATTATGTCCTAGGTATAAAACTACTACTAGGTATAACCGGGTACCACGATACCTCATTGTGCCCAGAATGCATAATAGGTGTTTCCCCGACTATGACAAAACCAAAAAGGATGGGTTATATTTTTAGCAGTGTCTGTAATTATTTATGTATGTATTTGTATTTATATTTGATCCGTATGTTCCATGGTCCTAACATTCAAATTATTATTATAGGCAACATTGATAAATGGGTTTTTAATCTATTTATTTTATATAAACATAGATCTATCTATCCTTTATTTTTAATGTTTGAAAGAGGGCTTACAATGGCGAAGGAGAAAAATAAGTTAAGAAGGATAAGGTAAAAGCTAGAAAGGAGAAGACACTGGCAAGATGAGAAAAATATAGACAAATAGAAGAAGAGATACAGAGTAACATGTTATAGAAAAGACTAAAAAGAAACGAGTTTATTTGATAGGCTGGTTTTAAAATACTAATAATAAAAATTAGAGATTTTTGGTAAATCAGCTTACATAAACAACTGCATTAAATTGTCTTATCTTTTTTTTAATCTCAACAGTAGTCTTTCTATATCCTCAATGGAAAAATAACTGCAAGCTCTTCCTCTTATATACACATAAAGGTATAACATCGAATTTTATTACAAGAAGAAAAACTATGTCACAATACATGGTTTGAATAGGTATTTTACTAAATGTACCTAAACAAACTTCAGCTGCTAGATTTGGTAGATTCAAGGTTTTAATACATTTTTACTTATCTATCGTTGTAATAAATAATATTTTTTTATTATTTCTCCACCACCAAGTTACAATGTATCAATTATATAAATTTAAGTGTGCAGTTTACAGACTTATGTGGGGGAGACTGGTGCGAGAACTAGGCCGAGCCTGTGTATCAGGGCACCAGGTCTCCAACCCTCAGCTGCCTGTAGTTACTACTCTTATTATTAAGAGAACAAAGGCAAGATTAAAAAGGAAGACATAAATAAATACATACTAGACTAGTGTCTTTCAATTCAGAAATGTTAATGTTTATATACTTTAATTAAATTTAGTCAAATACCTTTCCAAACCAAGTATAGCAAGTGTCAATTTTCATTAGTGTGCATTTCTTCTCATTAGAGTTTTAAGGAATTTCATTAGTGTTATTTTAGTCTCATTAGTGTGACATAAAATACCGTTTTTTTTCATATTCTAGCCCGTATTTATCAGTGATTTTGAAAGAAACTTGTTTATTACCATTTATTTATACGTTTTGAATCATAAAATCTAAAAAACAAGGGGGTTTGGCAAAAATCATAAAAAAATGCCATGATAATTCACAAAGTGAAATCGAACCATCTGATCACTTCTGTACGTTCTCACTTTAAAGTCACGTATCTAGTTGTTCTTCCTAATCCAAATAGCTATTAATTAAATGGAATTCGCTCCTAGTTTTACCGGAGAAAAACAACCTAGAGCCCTTCAAGGCTTGAGTGAATAGGCTGTTATGGAACCTTTGAGTTACACCTCCTTTTGATTCCGTTAGGTGATGTAGGGGCCAATCGCAATCATAGGCCAGTTTATTGTAAAATCAATAACAATTTAATTAGGTAATATGCAACCACAGAACCTTGTCTCCATGACATTTACGGCATTTAATAAGCAGTAATTATTGTGTTTGTTCTTTATTTTTGTACACTATGAGATTTCTATTCTGTGTATGTTTGTAGTGTGTTTCTATTCTATGTTTGTAAACACAACGAGGGTTTTTGACAAGCAAGATACCTATCTCTAGATGTCGGTAAAATTGAAAGGTCCGTTTGACGTTAAAATCTTGCTTGTAATTGACTTATTTGAGTATTTCTCAAAAAGGTGGCCTGTCGTGAAATTGACAAGAAATCCGTTTTGTCAAGAAATTATTAACACTAAGGACGAGATCAGAAAACAAACTGCATAAAACATCCAAAATTTCTTGACGTCAGGAAAAAGTCACGAAATCTTGTAAGGAAAAAAATCGTAATTTTGTAACTACGAGTATATCGAAACTTTCTATTGGATCCAACAACAAAGATTATCTGACTTTTTATTACCTTTACCACAGGGTTTTGTATATATTACTTATTTTTGTGTTGAAATAGCGTCAGAAAATCCATACTAATATTATAAATGCGAAAGTGTGTTTGTATGTTTGTGTGTTTGTCCGTCTTTCACGCCGTAACGGAGCGACGAATCGACGTGACTTTTGGCATAGAGATAGTTTATGGGCCCAAGAGTGACGTAGGCTACTTTTTATCCCGGAAAATGCACAGTTAACGAGGTAACAGCGCACGATAACCGAATACCACGCGGGCGGAGCCGCGGGCAAAAGCTAGCATGTATATAAGTAAACAACTGAAAATGGTCAACTTTTTGAGAAATAGTCATTTAGTTATTCAACCAATCACAAACGTGAGCCAAATGTCAAAGTTGTCAAACGGGCCTCACGCTATTAGCGTCAACTAGCCGGCCACAGAAACCATCAGTGAACAGACAAACAGTGAAACATTTAAAAATACGACTTTATCCCTTTAAGAGTTCAGTTATGACAAGGTTTCATGGAAAGATATTTAATCTAACACAGCCCAACCAACCCAATTAACTCAATTAGTAATAGAGGCGCTTTGGTTTGCTGTAGTCTCTATTAAAATAAATGAAAGATAAAGACGGATGGAAAGAGAAAGAGGAAGTCCTTGCCCAGCAGTGAAGACATCTTACAGTTAATTTAGTAACTTTTCCTTAGAAAATGTATTAGATACAAACGTATGTATATTAATCCTTTAACAAAAACAGGACACAATAGTAGGACGTGCCTATTATTTAAGTTACAGGGTCCAAAACTTAGTAATAAATAACACTCAACAAAATCACCTTAATCAAAATTACGGTACTGCCCTTAAACTTGAATGTAATTTGGCAAAGGAAATCCCGCGGGATTTTTGGGGAAAGGTTACCCCTTCACATCGGAATATTAATTTTCTCCCAATTATATAATTTGCCCGCTCTCTTCTAACGGCCTTTCTGCATGATTTAATTTCTAAATTGGAATATAACGAATAAAAACATATTACTTATTATAAAAATAATTCGGTCATGTACATATCTACACCGAAATTACGTTATTGGGTCGCTTCCAATAACCGCTATAGTAATCTCGATTAGCAAACTATAGTATTAATTATTACTCAATTCCCCGGTGGACTTCGTTAGAGGTGGAGTGTTTGTCTTACATAATGATAGATGATGGTTGACATTCACGCTTCTCACGTCATATTTACATTTACCGTACTTGACTTACAAATTGGGGGAGTTAGGCGTAACAGTAGGAATTTCAAGTGTGACTTATTATATAAATGATAATATCAAGTATTTGTAATAAGTAAATAATAACAAATAAATGAGGTGCCAATTTACGGGTTCATTATTTATTAGAGAATATTTTGTTTTCTCAAACATGCTCGGAAATGTATGCGTTAATGTCACGAAATGGAGACATGAAGTTTCTCATTTATGACTCCCTACCACCTCCCTACATAACTTCTTGGCCTAGGCCATGAAGTATGTATGAAAATACATTATTGTCCGCTGCTCTAACTTTTTAAATTTGCTTACTAACATTAAACTGCCAAAGGAAAAATTACGAACAGCAACCACCACTACTCTGTAAGCATTTGCGATACTGCGATGCGATGCGATGCGATGTGATATATGGATATTGGATGGATGGATTTTCGATTCAGTGATATGTTAGCAAAATATTCAACTTTCAAGTGCAAATTTTCATTAAAATCGAGCGTCTAAAATTTTAACTGGTGGTTGGAAAATTTGAAAAAAATCAGAATAGTAGTAAGCACTATATCAAACTTTCAAGGAAAACTATAACGGCTAAGTTTGCTCGAGAATTATTAGTAGTTTAAGAGTAAATAGCAGCCTAAGGTATACAATAGACATAAACTTGGAAGATTCCGTATAAAATACGAAATCCTTTGAAAAATATTACATATTTTTTTCGTAATGGCTACGGAATCCTATTTTGGGCGTGTCCGACGCGCTCTTGGCCGGTTTTTTTATTGTTTCAAACACAATTCAAATACCAAAAAAAAGGCAACAAAAGTAAATTGCCGAATTAAGTAAAAAGCATTCAGTACTTACCACTTTAAACTGTAATTTAGCTTTAAAAAGCTTCATTGGATTTAAATTTATATTTTTAATAGAAACAATTTTATTTTAAATTAAATTATTACACACACACAAACATCACGCCACGCAATTAAAATATTATTTCTAATAAAATAGCATTATGTATGAGTCATACATGTCGTGTACATAAAAAAAATAAAAAAAATGGTCAAGTGCGAGTCGGACTCGTACATGAAGGGTTCCGTAAACAGTTCGGTAAAAGTTTTTCTTAAAATTCTTGTAATATAATTTTTTTTTGCTGACTGTACTTTATGCCCCTGTTTACCAAAGTACTCGTCAAGACGACAAACGAGTCCAAACTCGATGCGGTCGTATCGTTTATCACAGTTCCTATGGTCACTCGCTAGCTTTATCATCAGATCAACTACATGTTATAATATTATTGCATGTGTCAAGATTTGACCCAAGCAAACAATAAATAAACAAACAGGGCAAGCTAAAGAAAAGCTTCTAAAAATATCGCCGTAAGCACTTGTGCAAGTATTTCGAATAAAAAACAATTTGAATTCTCATCCTCTTTGGTTCTGGCTGTTTGCTTCTGAATCCATTGCCCTAAAAGCGCCGTGCTGTCATTCGCGGGAAATTCGGCGGACTTCGTATGTTGTGTAATTAAATTAAATAATAAGAAGCTCGACTAGTGTGAATAAATTTTAAACTGTATTATAAACCTTGTAAATAGTGTTAAATACTTAGTATGATTTTTTTAGTGTAAAAAACAATAGGTAAACATAGTGATTAGTACGGTGTGGATTCGGCGAGCGCTTTATCAAAGTTGGCTTCATTGAGGTTTGTGGTTCATAAATTGCTTTATTAATTTTGCACAAAAACGAATAAACCATACAATCAGACAGTCACTTTATTATATTATCGAAGCTTTTATAAAACATCATTAAAATCGCAAACTTAAAGGTAAATATTCAAACGACAACTCGGTCGCCTAAGCAACGGCTAATAAGGCTTAGCAACCAAAAAACGCTGAAAAAAACACGTTTCTTGTATGACGATCCCCTTTAATTTGTAACTTTATTTTATTTTTAGTATTTGTTGTTATAGCGGCCACAGTAATAATACGTAATCTGTGAAAATTTCAAGTATCTAACTTTTACGGCTTCAGAGATAGAGCCCTGTGACAGTCGGACAGACAGACAGACAGATAGAAAGACAGACAGCGGAGTCTTAGTAATAGGGTCCCCTTGGCACCCTTTGGGTACGGAACCCTAAAAAAGTATAGCAGGAAAGTAAAAATGCAAAAACATAAAATTTCAAGACAATGTCCAAGCTCAATTTAATATTTTAACAACTTTTCTTTATTTCCTCGCATTATTCAAGAAAAGTACTAATACTCGTATATGCCCTAGCGGAAATAGTAATTCGTGGATTTGTATTTATTGGCGGCGGACGAAGCGTAAACTCATCCACGAATTGCTTTTTCCCGGCCTCGGCAATAATGTACTATTAATAAATAGACGGCGTAAGTATACGTACCTGTGGAAGCCGGAGATGGGTTGGCTGCTGTCCGGCAAGTACTCGGTGAGCAGCGCGAAGAAGCCGCCGTACTCGGGCATGGGCAGGGGGCGCGGTTGCGGCACGTCCAGGCGCGGCTCCTGCGGCGTAGCCGGCGCGCTGCCCACCCCCGCGCCTGCGACCAGCTCCGGACACAGCCCAGTCTACGAGGGAACCGTTAACATCACTGCCAGAGATCGCTTTTAACACAATCGCTACACGCTCGTAGCAGCGTTTTTCCGCTTTGTAGCTTAAACTGCCTACGAACAGAGAACGCGCCTAGCAGGTTCTTGGCACTGAATGTGTGCGACGAGACCACCTAGAGATTTTGAGACCACCTTTGAGATGTGCTATATAATTTGCATTTTTATTATATTACTGAACGATTTCTTCCAGTTGTGGACTGCTTGGCAAATTTTTTAGGATGTCTTCCAAACAAAATAATTTAAATCGTTAAGAGCGTTTAAACCTGCTGAGCTGGCAACGTTACATTTTTGTTACTTTTTCCGATTATTCCATAAAAAAATAATGGAAATTAAAAATGTGGTCTGATAGAACTCTTCTTAAATGTCTACTCCAATAATTATTCGTGATAAGACTTTTATTTTATTTAAAAACCCGTTAATAAACATATGTTCGTTTTTAAGGAATATAAAAGTCCATCACGAATAATTCTTTAGTAGACACATTCACTTATATATTAAGAAGAGACTATCTAAAAAAACCATATTTTTAATTTTCATTCAATATTTATGGATTAATCGAGAAAAACTAACAAAAATGCAACGTTGCCAGCTCAGCAGGTATAAACGCTCTTAAAGGATGCATATATGTTCAAGACGCTCGCTCCTAAAGATTGGATTGGAGTGAACGATAAGAAGTAAACCTAGAATCGTTTTCGAGACGTGCCGGTGGGGCAAGTGGACTACAACTTATAGTAACAACGGAATGCTGAGGACCTGGGTTCGATTCCCAGTGCTGGGCTCTTTTTCTGGTTTTTCTGTGCATCCATGACTCAGTTTGTACTTACAACTTATAGTAATTTATACACAGAATATTTACTTGCACGAGTGTATCACGATTTAAGTATAACACGATAAACTTGTTCATATTTACAAATTAACAATCACATTAGCTTGCTTGTCGGATAAAATGCACAAAAAGCTAAATAAAAAAAAGGTAACACAATTAAGTACTTTAACGAAGAAACAGTAGACGCTACGAAAAATCCTAATGATCAGACTGCATCGTTCGACCGGTACCGTTTACGGTATCATGCGTGAGTGAGAAAACCGTCGAACGGAACAGTCTCGAAACGGGAAAATTAGGAATATACCCACAACCGCTGAAATTAAATGAAGATTGCTACGATTCAAAGTAGCGTGTGCGTGGCGCAAGAATTTACGATAAATCGGACCGATCGAACGGTGCAGTCTGATCGTAGGATTTTTCGTAGTCTCTGGTGGCCTTATAAAACAGTGTATGTTGTTGTGCGATACTGACGGGGGTGGCGTCGCCGTCGGAGGGCGGTGGCTCGTCCTCGGCCGGCGGCGTGGCGCACAGCGGCGCGGACGCGCGCTTGTCCGCGCTGCGCGGGCCCGCCTGCTCGCCTGACTTGGCGCCACTGCACACATAATAAAACATTTATGACACTACTTTGGTTTATAAATATTACCTGCCTCAACTGGAATGCGTCTTTCAAACCATTTAATTATCATATTCGTGTATGTTTTACGACAAATGTGTTGACTTCTACAAATATTACTTCTCGTAGTGTAGTTACTCCATCCTTACCTTTATTAATATTATACATACATAAATAGCTATGTTTAAATGTTTGTTATGTTTACACGCTTAAAGCACTCAACCGATATTAATAAAATGTTACATGGATGAACATAGTTCGAGGCTCTGAGAAAGACCAAGGATTGTTTTATACAGAAAAAATAAATTTTACGCGGGTGCGCGGTAAACGAATTCTTCGTAGACGAAGTTGCGGGTAACAGTTAGTTATATTATAAATGCAGACTAAAACACTCTCTTTTCACGATTAAACCGCTGAACCGATTTAGATGGAGTTCGGCATGGAGATAGTTCGAGGCTCAAGATATTTTTTATTCCGGAAATCGGTACAGTCCCCACGGATAGCGATAAACGAACGCTATGCAGACGGAGTCGCGCGCCGCGCAACAACTCATTATTAATAAGATTAACTTTGACTTAACCTTGACTTTGACTTTTTATAAGTATTACTATCTAACACCAACTAATAAAGGTAATAATTTGTAAATTATAAATAAGATATCTGTGATGTTTCACTTTGCCTTTGAGGAATATTTTCAGCAATGATCATATTTCTGAGCAATGAAAAAATACACATGGGATGGGATGGAGCTCAAACATTTGGACAACTTAACAACAACAATAATTAAAATTAGCATGACAGTTTTGTATGGTTAACCGCGATTTAACGTGCTCCACGTTTTTGGTTTCCCCGCATAAAACGTTAATAATAGATATACATATACCTACAAGGATTGGAAGTTACAATAAATATCATTCGATGACTGATTACGATATACTGATGTAATAGGTATATCGCGAGTACAAAAGGACTATAACATACACATATAACTTTGAAACTGTTTTACGTATGTATTATTCGCCTAGAAACGGAATAAGAAAGGAGCATCAAACTAGTAAGGTCTGTTTGAATTCCCAGTGGACGTAAACAAAAACGTCTAGTGACAGGCGTCAGAACCATAGTGGTCTGTGTAATGGGAATTGGATTCAAATGCGGATAAGATTGTTTTAACAGTTTATATGCTGTTACGGAAACCACATATAAACATTATCGCTATTGGAGACGTAAATATTCACTAGGATAGGAGTGGAATATTTTAAAGGCAGTTGTAAATTACATACTTCCTAGATCTAAAACGGGCCGGCGATAAAACTGAAATTTTAGTTATATCGTTCAAAGGTTAAATGAAAGATTTTTTAAAGATAAATCTATATATATAAAAGAAGGAACTGACTGACTGACTGACTGACTTATAGATCAACGCACAGCCCAAACCACTGGGGCTAGAAACTTGAAATTTGGAATATATGTTCCTTAATAGATGTAGACGCGCACTAAGAAAGGATTTTTCGAAATTTCCACGGGATAGGGAAATATCTAAACTTTTTTCGCTTCTTTGTTTGTAGTCGAATCTCTGAAACTATTGAGCCGATTTTAAAAATTCCTTCACCGTTAGGAAGCTACACTATCCTTGATTGACATAAATTACTTTTTGTGATGAATGTTGTTTATATTAATATTGTAAAGTGAGGGTATGCCCTCACTTGAAGGTAGACGTACAAATCAATTGTGACAGCTGTCAATAAATCAGTCTTGAAAATCCTATATCGTGTAGGAAGTCGCCGGCAAAAGAAACGCGTAGTTTTTTAACGTCTTTAACGTTTCAGCGAAACAGGGTTTCAGAGTTGGTACGAATTATGAATAATTAATTACGTATGTAGGTTGATTTTTGAATTCCAAAATGTGCACCATTTGTCTAAAACAACGTCTTACTGTATCTATATTTCCATGTTAGTACCCTCCAAAAAATCAATCAAAACACGAAAAAAAGGATCGCAGAAAGTAAATGTATGTTAATTGTTACCCCAAACTTAACGCGAGCGAAGCCGCGGGCAAAAGCTAGTCTATATATATAAAAGAAGAAACTGACTGACTGACTGACTTATAGATCAACGCACAGCCAAAACCGCTGGGCATAGAAACTTGAAATTTGGTACATGGATTCTTTTTATGATGTAAGTAAGCACTAAGAAAGGATTTTTAGAAATTCATCCCCTAAGGGGGTGAAATAGGGGGGTGAAGTTTATATGGAATTTTCTTTTTTCTGGACTTAGAAGTATGAAAATAGATGTGTAAGTTTTCGGTTACAATTAAAAATTATTTATCCAGGTAAAATGGCTGAAATTCCCCCGTAGGTAAAATGGCTTAGAAGTATGAAAATAGGTGTAAAGTTCTCGATTACCTAAATGGTGAGGTAAAATGGGGAGGGGGGGGGGTAGTTTGTATTGAATTTTTTTCATTTATGGATTTAGAAGTATGAAAGTAGGTATATAAGTTCTCGATTACAATCAAAACTTACCTGTGTAGTTGAAATGGATACAATTCCCCCTTAAAGGGGTAAAATGGGGAGGGGGGTGAAGTTTATATGGAATTTTCTCATTTCTGGACTTAGAAGTATGAAAATAGGTGTATAAGTTCTCGATTACAGTTGAAAATTATCTGTCTTGGTGAAATGGATAAAATCCCCCCCTAAAGGGGTAAAATGGAGGGGTAAAGTTTGTATGGAAATTTTCTCATTTCTGGACTTAGAAGTATGAAAATAGGTGTATAAGTTCTCGATTAAAAATTATCTGTGAAATGGATAAAGTTCCCCCTGAAAGGGTAAAATGGGGGGTAAATATTGTATGGTTATTTCTCATTTCTGGACTTAGAAGTATGAAAATATGTATACAAGTTCTCGATTAGAATTAAAAATTATCTGTGTTGGTAAAATGGATAAAATTACCCCTAAAGGGGTAAAATGGGGGGTAAAGTTTGTATGGAAATTTTCTCATTTCTGGACTTCGCATTATGAAAATTGGTATACTTACCTGTACTTACAGGGTCCTGATTAAAAATAAAAATTATCTGCGTAGGCAAAGATAAAGAAAGAAGAGGTAGCTTTCAATTTATTAGGGGGGAGTTTTTATGATACTTCTTTATTTCTAGACTAAAAATATGGCTGGTCACAATTTAAAATGATCCGCATGGTGTTGGCGACTTCAATAGGGGAGGGGGTTTTTTATGAAAAATGTACAACTAAAATGTGGAAATTAAAATGATGTGTGAAATAAATTTATTATGCAGTAGGTACCTAACTTAAAAATTAGTCATCGGGTTGTGCATAATAAAATCAATAATATTAATATGAGCGTACTTTTTGTGTGATTATTCGTTCTTATTTATCTCTACCTAATTTACAAAATATTATGTACAGTGCAATTTAGAATATATACCTACTTCGGGTGCTAGAGTAAGATTCGGTTCTCGCCGGAAGCACACGAGATAATTAATTTACTCTCGTGCTTTGCATAAAACTTTTCATAAACTAGCTTCAAAAGTGGTAAAGATGTTGTTTATTGCGAAGTACTTTAGTAAACTGTTACCTATAGTTTACGGCAGTACTTCGCTATGCACACAGATACAAATGTCACAATTATAACGGGGGTTAATAAAATCATATGCCCTTATAACTAAAGTACACGCGAACGAAGTCGCGAGCAAAAGCTAGTATATACATAAGTACCTACATACAGTACTGTTCACGCAACGCTAAACTCGAAAATTAATTCAGTTTCGAAAACTTGGTTTTATTTTTCATTTTGTTTTTTTGTATTACAACACTGTTTTTGTGATTATTAGCGAATCAATGATTCTTATTCTTATGTTAAGTTGCAGACCTTTCGCCGTTGAAATAAACTACTAAACGTATCCTTTTTAAATCATTTGTGTGTGCAAATAGAATAGGTTGACTTATTTTCACGACAAATTCCCACGACCTAACCGTCCCACTATCCTGAGGAAAAGCATTAGTGTTGTATTGCATAAAATGTGTCCTAATGAATAGATGTCATGTTGCCCTCAAATAAAACTGATGACCTCGTTTAGTAAGGCTTTGTGGCTTTTTCAATCGTCTGCTACGGATTTTACTTTCGTAATTGTTTGTATATTCTGAAATGGAACATTTCAAAAATAAACGAATGCTGAGTTTCAAGCGTCCATCATTGACGGACAATTTAATTACAAGTATAACTTGCAATCAGTGGTATGGAAATGAAACCATGTCATAGGTGTAATTTATAAATTTCCGATAGGGCTTTGCGAGCTACGCTAAAATCTCATTATTTCGATGTACAAGTGGACAGGCGTAGGGCCGTGCAGGTTGTTTTCGGCGTGTTTATTAAGTTGACAAGCGCCAGAGGCCAATCACTTACGCGGCGGACACACCCGTTCATATGATTTATCGCTGTCCCCGATGTGACTTATCCCTGCTCTACAGGTCGATTGCAAAGTTCAATTATTATATATAACTAGCCTGTTGCCAGCGACTCCGTCTGCGTAGAATTCGTTTATCACTATCCCGCCGGAACTGTGCAATTATTCGGAATAAAAACTATCCTATGTCCTTCCCCAGTACTCAAACTATCTGTATACCGAATTTCATATATAAATCGGTTGAGCGGTTTAGACGTGATGTTATGTGATGAGGTAACAAACAAACAGACTTGCCAACTTTCGCATTTATAATATTAGCGGGATAAATTTGATTATTGTTGAAATTTACACACAGACTTAAATTGAATCATCATTTAGCTTGCATAAGTTGTCATATAAGTACTGACACGAGGGTGCGCATAACCAGAGCTGAGAGAGCGAGATTAAGAAAAGGAAGTTGGAGCTGGAAGTTATTGGAAAATTTATATTACAAAACCGAGATGAGAATACTATTCAATAGTATTGTTACCGCAGCCGTATTTATACCAGGGCTTGTTCGTTACCAAATTTACATTATAAGTAAAGTTGCGTAACCGGTAAAATCGTAATAATACTTTGTACCGGTATAAAATTATAAAGTTACTTGATAAATTAACTTTATGGTAACGTTACCCAATTAACGTTACATAAAAACTTTTTTTTTACATAGTAGCTAATAGTAGGGCTTGTTAACGTTACCCAGTTCATATTATTAGAACGTTAACAAAGTAACACTACTTCAATTGGTAATGTTGACTCAAAACAAGACTTGAAATGGACTCAAAACGTTAGGATCAAAATTATAATCCCGAATGCATAATATAATCTAAAATGATTTAATTAACTGTGTAAAAAATAATAATTTTAAATTATGTTTTGATACGAATTACATACATTTATTTAACGATACTTTTGAATTAACGTTAAATGTGTTTGACAGAGGTAACGATACCAACTTTTTAACGGTATTTGAAGCCCTGATTTATACTGAATAAATATAATCATAAGTCAATCTATAATATCTTCATAGTCTGAGTGCAGACATCTACAGAAAATCGATTTACAAAGTACTTTTTTTTCATGTTTATTTCAACTCTATTCTTGGTGAATTCTGTGTCATTTATTTTATAAAAAATATTAAAGTGAATTTGACAAATCTATTATTGTTTTCCACATAATTTTCATGTTATTGAATCGCTGGACCTATCAAAAATACATTTGTAATAAAGACATTCGTGGTAAAGCATTAAACAGTGTTCCAATAATAATTACATCATTCGGATTTAATTTTATTTCGTAATATAATTTATGTTTTTCCCAAGCTTTAGAACTTCTTCGTGCTGAAATAAGTATTTTTATATACCTGCACACACTACCATCGACAATCAATCATTTCGTGCACATAATTCAAAAATGGCAATATATTGCTCAATCGTATTCTAATCTCGAGTCCTACCTCCTATTCATAAACGCTTACTAAACTTCTGTTAGATGTCACTTCGACATTAACTTTCCTTTTACCACAAACAAACAAAACACACCTTTTCTTATAGCATCAGATTTGTATTTTTTTATGAATAAAGATGTTAAGTCCCCCCAAGTAAGTGGTCCCCAAATTGAAAATCGTGACTGTAAATAAAAATTTAAAAACGATTATTATAGAACATCCTATATGTTACGTAAGAAAGTCAATATTCAATCATTTACGCGTCAAGTTACCAGCTATACAAGTAATGACGTTGTTATAAACTGTAGGGAATAGATTTATGCTCAGGGTCTTATTCTGAAAGAAATAAAAAACCCTTTAACTTACGTGTTTACATGGATACATACAGACATATTTAGCTCACATATACTCAATAAGTATAAGCCTAAGGCAGTCTAATAAATTATGCTTTCATTAAAAGATTAAATTTATGAAACCTGTACTTCCGGCAAGACAGTTATGTACATAGTTAAGAATTTGAATTTACCTTGCTTTAGCCGGGTCTTCGCCACTGTGTCTTTTTGTGTGAATAGTGCCCTTTTCTACCGGCGCTAGCTCTCCAGTTCGTCCTGTAGCGTCCTAAAGAAAATTTTAACTTAAAAAATCTCAGGCAATAATAAAGACAAGTCTTCAATTGCTAATATTGAGCTGATTTTAGTTGTCAAATGTTTTTTTAATCCACTTATTTGAAACCTGACAATTGGTTCGCTAATGAGTGCAAGAAAAGTTCGTCTTTTCTTCAAGAGACTCGCAGATGGCATAATAATTTCCCTCTGACGGTGTAGGTACTTCGAATTCCGCGCTGCGCTTAGGATTTTACTCTACTTGCATAGAATCACTCGTTCCGCTCTGGGTTTAAAATAGCGCCCTCACAGTAAAAATATCATTTTGCTCCCTTGTGATACAATCCACTGTTATATACCTGAGATCCTGTACCAGGCCCGTCACTGTGCCCCGACGTAGCTTTCCTCATGGAGGTGAGTCGATAAAACGGCGGTGTTTCCGTTCGCTCTATCAGACAGTTGAGTGTCTCTACGGTTTGCAGTTCGGTCATCATCTCATCTAGTAGCCTCTCTGGACGAGAGCGTGCCAAGTACAACACAACTCGTTTAGCCTGTCGACAAATTTGTTTTTGACATTCGTGTTCAGTTTAAACAAAAGTCGAAATACGAAAATAATATCTAGTTGCATAAGAAGTGCCGAACAGTTGGCTTAGATTAAAATACATAATACTCACATATGGCAAAAGTTCATTTGGCGCCATTCCCGATATTATAACCAGGTATCGTATGATCACCTTTAAGTTATTCGGCCAGCACGCGCACAATGTCGACCACAGATCTTCAATTTCTTTTGGATGTTGGTCCGAAAACTGTCAAAACAAAAATACCGCAAAATGAGTATAGAACTAAAAATGGTAATTTAATTACATATTTTACGTTAATAATTAATGCATGAATTTTAATAAAATTCATACCTAACTGACTAGCGTGTGTTGGTTTTACGTGACGATAAAATACACCGGGTCTTAATGAACCCAATTTTACAAACTTCTCATTAACCCATCTGGTCATCACCAACGAATCACGAATTTCAACAAGAGGTGTTAAAGCCCCTGTTTACATTGATATTTAAGGTTTCGTAGACCAATGAAAACTAAGTATAATGATTGATGTTTAAGTTACGGTCAAAGGATGGTTCATACTCATACTGTACAGGTCGATTCACAAGAGCTGACTCGAATGTATAGAACGAAAATAGCACTTAGACATTTTTTTAAGGAAAATGACAGATGCATGACAATATCACATTTGTGTGAAGTGTATTAAAAAAGGTAACACACAGAAACTTAAATTCACTCATTCAATCCATTCGTGCCAGCTCTTGTGAATTGACCTGTACTTATACATCCTGTATATGTTTGACAGCGGCAATTTCCAATTTTCCTCAGATTGGTCGTTGAAAAAATATTGATAGCTGTTGTTCGATTACCAGTTGGAATAATTGATAAGAAAAAGTACATTGTTGTAGATTATGGAAAGTAAGAAATAGCGCGCGTAAGCAAGTGCAATCTATTGCACTTTTGGCCTAAACTAAACATTGCGCATTTCACGACTACTGAGAGGAAATAAAAAACAATTATCACAAAACAAAAAATAACAATCCAAAGACTGCGTTGCTCCCGCTTGGCTCCCGACAGTTTTAATTATTCTATTGTTACATCAATATTTTTTAAACGAGTTTCATTTTTAGTGGCCGGTACCCAAAACCACATATTTAAAAAATAAAAACGGCAGCTTGGCTGCGGTAGCAAGTCGAACATGACGAGGACGTATGCTTGCGTACTGAGCAGCCTGGCTGTTCAGCCAGTGCAGTGCCGTGCGTAACGGGCTTAAAAAGTTAATGCAATGGCGTTTTTCATACTTAAAAAATTTAAGCATTTTGTGCATTACGCGTTTTAAAAAAACACATCATAAAAGTCATAAATAGGGTTGGGACTTTTGGATGCTTACCGTGGTTCTAGAATCCATGGAGTCGTCATATGTTATTATAAAATTTAATAGTCAAAGTCTAAAAATAAAACGATATACTTATTAGATACTATGAAACTGTTGTTACATCGTAAAATAAACACATTATAATATAGCGCAATTAACTTATCATAAATCTTTATAATTATAGTGGCCGCAGTTCACAGGTGACGCGATATACATATACGATTTATCTAAATATGCATCTTCTTTGATATTAGTGTTGTGACAGACTACTGACAACTTTTTCGTAACGTGACGTTCCGCGGTAAAAGGTACCTTATGGCGTTTTTTAGTTTCGGAGATATTAAATGTTTCGTAAAAGTGGCTTAAAAATACCGTTTTTTTTTTAGAAGGAAAGAAAGAAAGAAAGAGGTTTATTTTGGCTCCATAAGTACCACCTAAAACTAATCAATCAATCATTTATTTATTTCTGAGAATATAGTACAATATAAGTTAGTTCAGCATATTCTGCCGTCATCGGCGTAGAAATATTTTACAGTTTTATACCTCTATCATTACAATAAATAAATAAAAAAACATTATTAATAATAAAAACAGAAAGAAAGAAGGGAGGAAAAAAAATACATTATTTTGTTTATCTATAAAATAAAATACAATTTGCCTAAATTAATTGTTACTTATTTAAAAAATCATCAACGGAATAAAAACACTTATCAAGCAACCACTTAAACATTCTTTTCTCAAAAATGTCCGTAAAAGTTGACATTATTCTTTACATATCAGAAGGTGAAGTGCATAGTTTATGGTCAGCGAAAAATTAAAAAGTTAAAAAGATTGCAGGCGCGCTAGCTCGACAATAATGAATTAACGCGCCTGCAATCAGTCACATTTTTTATTAAGTTAAAAAGGCCATGGAAATGTTGGCACAAGTCATATATAGCCAAGTCTAATGACCGGTATCAGATATTTTGTTGGAACTCCGGACTTTTTCTATTGGGTCTGAAATAGCTTGTGGTGTTTTCGGTGGAAAAATACACCTGCAGTTTATTTTTAATGAAAAAGGCGGGAAAGCATAAGAAAAATATTGGAATAAAATTAAATTTTATAATATATTTTGAGAAATAGTTTTCTATTTCAAAATTATTCACCATTTTTGAGAAAATCTTTATATTAGTCTCGGCTGGAATAGCAATTGCTGGCTTCGTATTAGTTAAACAGACTCGCAAGCTCGTCCGTTTAATACTCATACTCAGCCAGCAATTGCCTACTTCCAGGCCACGACAATAATCTACTATTTTTCAAATTGGTGTGTTTGTAGCATTTTAAAATCCTCAGGTATTCTGTTATACAACTTTATAGCCATGCAGTATACGTTCATGCTAAATAATTTTAAGTTTTTTCTAGGCTGATGCAATTTGAGCGGTCTCCTGCTAGGTCTGTTAATTTTATTAATTATCTGGTCATGCAGTGGAAAAAACTGTGGGTACTTTTTGACAAATTTAGTTATTTCAAATATGAAAAGACATGGCAATGGGAAAATCTTAAGTTCCTGAAATATTGGTTTACAATGTGCAAGATATTGGGCTCCATATACAGGTCTAATACATTTTTTTTGTGTTACAAATGCTTTTTGGGCATCCGCACTGTTACCCCAAATGATAAGCCCATATCGTAGTATGGAAGAGACATACCCATGATATGCAGATAACGTAGCTTCTCTTGAAGCTACGGACCTTAGGCGTCGTAATGCAAACACGAATCTGTCTAGTTTAGAACATACATTTTCAATATGCGCCCTCCAATTGAGATGTTCGTCAAGGGTAACACCAAGGAAAGTGGCCGTGCCCATAAGCTGAACGGGAGAATTATTAATATGGACATTAATATTTATCCGGGCAGCATTATGAGTTTGGAACAAGATCATTTTAGTTTTTTTCAAAATTTAGTTTTAGCTTATTATTTTCCAGCCATTCTATGGCATCATATAGCTCATTCGTAGCTTCAAATTCTAGGTCACATTTATGTTCACTCCTCATAATTAGCGTAGCATCATCTGCAAACAAAATACATGAATGCTTAAGAACTTTTGGCATGTCATTGATATATGCCAAAAATAAGAGGGGACCCAAAACGCTACCTTGTGGTACGCCATAAATATTAGTTTGCGTTGAAGATGTATACGTGTTTCTCTTATTGTTAACTATCTTTGTAAGCTCTGTACACTGTTTTCGCCCAGTCAAGTAACTTTTTATCCACTCATTAGCTTTTCCTCTAATAATCCCATATCTTTCTAATTTCGAAAGTAAAATATTATGAGAAACACATCAAAAGCTTTACTCATATCTAAGAGAATTGCTAACACTGACTGTTTATTATTGAGTGATTCAGTAATATATTTAATCAGGGAGAAACAAGCAAGAGATGTCGAGCTATCTTTTCTAAAACCATATTGGTTCGGATGTATAACATTTGTTTTATCAAAGAAGCCATTAATTTGACTATACATAGATTTTTCGAATATCTTCGAAAGTATAGGTATCAATGCAATAGGGCGGTAGTTATTAATTATACTTGGGTCACCCTTTTTGAAGAGTGGTTTAACAATTGTCAGCTTTAATCGGTCAGGAAAGCAGCCCTGTTCAAATGACAAATTGACCAGATAACTGAGAGGTGCTGCAATTGGGATGTCCCAATTTTTGTCAACATATAATAAATCGAAAACCATTTGGAGAAATAGGCTTCGTGAAGCGTTTTCAGAAATCAGATTCCAAAAATGTGATAAACTGATTTAAATAAACCAAATTTAAGTAATGACCCTCATTTGACCCCTGGAGTATCTCGTCACAAAGGCAGTTATAAAGCAGGTCTACACTCTTAAGCAAATTGCCAGTTTGAAATGTTCCTGTCCTGCTTATAATAGCAAAGAGTGACAAAGATAGAACTTAAATGACATGATGCGCAACTGGCCTTAAACAGTTGTCATTTATCGTAAAGTCCGAAATGTATACGAGTATTTCCAATGTATTTTTACAAATTAAGTTATTAAATTACTATGTTACAAGTAAATACAAAAGAATTTAAATATCAGATTTTTAAAAAGATATATATTTGCTATCACACCATTAAATAAACAAAGGAATAATCGAAGCTAAAAGAAGAGAAATAAAATAAAACTATTTGTCATGGTTCATTTAGGACCCTAAACCGTGCTTGAATGAGGGCTATCGTTTTTTGTCTCACTAGATGGCGCACTGTTGCGTGAGGTTTTTAAGTGTGGCTTTCAGAGTCTGTTATTACGGGCGTTAAAACAAAGTTTAGATTAAAATCATATTTAAAACACCTTAAAACCGTACCATAAAAATATCCAGCAACCACAGTGTTGCTTAGCCCTGTTTTGTTCGGAAAAAAAGGGAGGACAAAAGTTTCCGAAAGACAAAACTGTCTCAAAACACAGACATTCATTGCCCCGTAACGCATAATTGTCATAATTAATTTTAATGAAATTTTGCATTTAAAGTCGAATATTTCACAAACAGATCGCAGAATCTAAAAATCGTCTAGTCAACCTCCTAATGCTTTAACAAGACCTAACCAACGATACCCAATACTATAGGGTTAGTCGAGAAAAAAAATTACCCCACTTACGTGACCCTAAAAAAATTTTTCCTACCATTACGTCTGCGTAATTGCTATATATAATAGATATTAACAGATGTGCAACGTTACAGCTTTCTAGCATTGATAGTCCCCTAGCAAAGCCGCGGATGGACAGACGGACAGACGGACAGACAGACAGACAGACATGGCGAAACTATAAGGGTTCCGTTTTTGCCATTTTGGCTACGGAACCCTAAACAGACGTTTAGAGCAAGCAATTCCGTAAAATCATGTAACTCAGCCATAAGGCACCTTTTCTTTACATAAAATAAATTTTAGTTTTGAAAGTAATTCGCGAAAAAGAACTGATCATCTTTGTGGCAATTTAGTTTTAAAATAAGGGTAAACATTAATGAAAAAGTTTTCCAGAACTTAAAGTATAATAATTTTATCAATTTCATACTCACATGTTGTATGTTTGTTTCCATAAGGTACCTTTTCAAAAATGCAAAGACTATTAATGTGATGTAACTTTAAGTGACCTAAAAAGTTAAAATTCATTGCTTTTCTTCTTTATTTTCTTTAGGAATTGTTTTCTTATACAGACATTTAAAAATCATGACTACCTACTGCGAAAAAATGCAGAGAATAAAGCAAAACATGATTTCCTTGAAATAAGTCAGCGATCATATTAATTGGTCTATATACAAGTTTTGATTTGCAATTATAGAACTTGTATTATATATTTTGATGGACAGAAGCTCAATAAATCATATTTCATAGTCCACTATATAACTTAAATCGGCAACATAGTTTTTGAGGTAACTAAACTTAAATGGTCTGTTTCCTGAAATTGCACATTTTCCAATACATTTTTCAAAAATTGTATCTTCGTAACTATAATACTCAGGACAATGATCTTTTTTGATATCGATAGCTTAAGAATTGCAGATTATTAGAATGCCCGTAACTCCATACCGACCACAAGGTACCTTTGACTGCGGAACGTCACATATTGTCACTTTTGATAAAGGACGTTATCATTATTTTTGTTATAATTAAACTGAATCATTTTAATACGACTTGCGAAACTCATTAGTACCACAGAGATATCGTATTGGATATTTTTTTCGAGAATATAAGTTTAACTTCAGTCGATGTGAGTAGAGAGATCTTTCTCAACACAAGAGTTTTTTATCAATCTACAACTCATTTATCCCCGCAAAACAAAGAAAAAACAGTAACGATCCATGCTTACTACCTGTTTTAAAATGAACATGAAATAGTAATTGATGACGATTATGATACATTTATACCTAAAGCTAGTACCGCCTCAGATCTAGAAGTTACGGGTAATATTAGACAGTTGAAGAAGACATTTTTGTTGCTGTCACATATAAAGTAATTGTTTTAGTTTATTTTGATTAATAACAGAAATGTGTTTATATTGTATATACAAATTAAATAACAATTTGTATTATATTGTGTTAAATATGTAAGTAAATAAAATGTAAAATATTATATAACTTTGACTTAGACTTCGAAAATTGTTTTTTATGCATATGACAACTCCATGGATTCTAGAACCACAGTAAGCTTCCAATCCCAAGCCTAGTCATAAATGACGCATTCTCATTGGTCAATTTAATTTCACATGTTGCAGACGATTACTTTCGATTGGTCCAATTGTCGTTTCAGCAGGCCGAGGAAATTATTCTGAAATATATTCCAAGAAGACGTATCTTACCACCATGAAATAAGTATACAGGTGATTTCGGGGTCGTGATTACAACTATTATTTTCTGACTCAGAAAATGATTGCGATGTGAACTGTTTATGCTTTAATTTTGAACACTGATGGTGATGTCTTATGGGTATTCATTTATTTTAATGTTAAAAAGTTTTTAACTAAATGTACAAATATAAGCAATTTAGTGTACTGCATTTAGGTTAGCTAGGTTAGGTAGGTTATCTAAAGCCACATTTTGGAGCAGTGTCGTGAAAAATAAAATAGTTTACCTTAGCTGTGATGTAAAAGAGATTGTTGAGAACCATTTCGGTAGCCTCTGCGGAACCCAGGCCCTCGCGTCTACCACTGCGACCCGCTTCGGACGCGTAATACTGCAGGCAGGCAAATCATCACTTCAGTATTTACACCATTGAACGTTCCAGACACTAAATATATCGCTCAATAGCATTAGTGGTAAAAGATGACGAAGTAGCAATATACCAAATATTATTGAAACTTTTATAATTATGATCAGGAAAAATTAGCAGACGTCATCGTAATAGTTGCCGTCAGGCATATTTAGAATGCTCTAAAATGTGTGCATGCAATGCGATTGCCTTTTGGTTACCTACACTTCATTTTATATTAAATATGATGGCGACGGAAATAGCTTTTAAATACATGAAATCAGGATGGTGGATCCGGAACGTAACGGACGCAGTGGCGTTAAGAGGGATTTAGCTTTATGTAATCCTTTAGTGGGTATATGGGGTGTAAAAAGGTACTAAAGTACACCTGACTGTATTGTTAAGGGTGTTAAAATGTGTTCTGATAGTATTAAGTCCTTTGTCCACACTGGTATAGTATCACTAAGTATATAAGTATAAAGATGTGCATATGTGTGTGTGTGTGTGTGTATGTTTGTGTTGGTGTGTACGTCTGTTACCATTTTCTCAAATTTACCAACCCGATTTCGATGCGGTTTATTGTTTTGAATGATTTTGATATGCCTATCTAATCATAACTTTACGATTTCGAAGTTCCATAGAAGAAATACAGGTGGTGGATACCTGAATGTAAGACAGAGGGTTGGCGGGCGGCACGTTGGGATCGACCAGCTCGATGTTGACAAGCCACGGCAGCAAGTACTGCAGCAGCAGCTGCCGCACCTCGGTGCGAGCCGTTTGGAATCGTGCTGTGATTTCTACATTAAAAACAAAAGATTAATTCTTCGCCATGGCACCGGAAATGTTCAGGAGTTCAGAAATTACCAAGTTATCCAGGTATTACAAAGTTTAGACATACTAACACATCATTCGTAAAAAATGTATTTAAATCTGCGATTTTCAAGTTAAAACAACATTCAAAAGTTTATCCTTACCAACGGCACCGGAAAAGTTCAGTAGTTCCGAAATTACCGAGTTATCCAGTTACTAACAAGTCTAGGAATACTAACAAATAAAATAAAAATTATTTAAGGCAATTTACTCTAGATACACTTATAAATATGAATAAATTAAATGAATAGTAACACATCATTAGTAAAATTTATTTCAACTTAAGCATATTTTGTCCTTGCATTTTTACTGTTATACCGACAGTAAAAATGCAACAGTCCACTCATAGCAGTTTATTGAAACAAATTAGTTTCATTATACCGGGTGTGACACGGGCAAATAATTAAAACATAGATCGTACTCGTCAAACTGAACAACATTAGTTCAACGACTTTTAAAAATAATTAGTTTATTTTTATTTTTATTACACTTTAATGTTTATTCGAAGAATGAATGAATGAATGAATGAAGAATGTTTGATATTTGTAGCGTGACAGGCGGCGTCAGATGGGTTCTAGGATGGCGTACATTAAATTTACGATTAAGCTTGTTAGAAAAAAAAAACTAAAGTTTACTTTTGATTTTAATGAAGTGGGACCATGATGATTCAATTACCGGTGATCTATATAGCCTCTATTTCTAATATTATCCCCGGTTCTGGGCCCCACACTGTATACAGAGTGTAATCGTTAAGTGTGTAGTAGACAAGCGTTTATTCCGTAAACATAACAAAAATCAGAAAACTTTAAACTGATATCGAAAGTACGTTACCCAATGAGTAAAATCACACCAATAACCTAAAAAAAAAACCCAAATATTAACTTCAAACCCTCCCATACATTTAGTAAGCCGTTAGTTGAAAAGCTTTACTCGTAGTTTAAAAGCTCTAGTCATTTCCCCATTATCATAAGATGCATGAATTATTTTAATTTATCCACTTATCCACATCCATCAGTAATAATTTTTCATATTTTAAGAAAAGTTCATTTAGAAACATTGAAAAGGGCCCGTCGATGTATCGATCGCAGAACAAGGGCGTCACTTTTAGCAACTGCGTAAACAAAAAATGTACCTGCTTCCTTAAAAAATAAAAGTTGGATTTATTCGTGTACATAATGAATCTTACAATTTTATCTCTTACGGTAATATTTTTAATATGACTACTGTAGGTACTTTAAAAAAGTTATTAATGTGATTTTACTCATTGGTTTGACGTACTTTCGAAATCAGTTTAAAGTGTTCTGATATCTGTTATATTTACAGAATAATCGCCTGGCTGTACTTACTAATTGATTACACTCTGTACGTCCTACTGCTGGGAAAAGGCCTCCTCTGAGAATGAGAAGGCTTGGGCCGTATTTCCCAGGCGGGCCCAGTGCGGATTGGGAGCTTCACACATATCATTGAATTGCTTTGCAGGTTTGTGCAGGTTTCCTCACGATGTGTTCCTTCACCGTAAAGCTCGTGGCAGACTTCAATTCGCACACGGTCCTCTGCTTGAGAGGCCTTAGGTCAAACCACTAGGCCAGCACGGCTTTTTTAATAAGTAGAAATAAGTATATAGATATGAAAATATACGAAGTGGATTTTAAATACGAACTTGCCCTACAAAATACGGAGGGTAGAGTTTTTTCACTAAAATTCAACAAAATGATTATATTGAGTTCACAGTGGACCGGACTTAAACTTATAATTGACTTTCAGAGGGCCGTGAAATAAGACGATAACGCGTTTAATTTAAGGGACAATTATAAGAACAGGTCACCACAAAGTTGCACGGATGGAGTGATGGGAATTTTCTTTTCAGATAAACCATTCATAACGGCAATACAAAGGCGGATTTTTATCACATAATTTAAATTATTCTTTCAGATATTGATCTGCATTTTTCATTTAGACGACCAGATGGCCTAGTGGTTAGTGAACCTGACTACGAAGCTTGAGGTCCCGGGTTCGATTCCCGTGTCGGGGCAGATATTTGTATGAAAAATACGAATGTTTGTTCTCGGGTCTTGGGTGTTTACTATGTATTTAAGTATGTATCTATCTATATAATTATATTTATCCGTTGCTTAGTACCCATAACACAAGCTTTGCTAAGCTTACTTTGGGACTAGGTCAATTGGTGTGAATTGTCCCGTGATATTTATTTATTTATTATTTTATTTATTAATCTTAATGAGACTTGGCTTTTCCCTAAAATAAACGCAACACATTATTATATTTGGTTCAACATTATAAGCTAGATGTCGGTTCATAAAAGTTAAAGTGAGATCTAACATGCGGTCATGAGAATATTTACGGCGCCATAAATTAAATATGGGCAAATCGCAAAGTTCGCGTGATGAGGAGGTTTCCTGGTGACCTTTTTCGCTAATGTTGAATCCACCAATCATCCTTTAAAATAAAGCCTGACCATAATTATGTGAATCGGTCATGTTGCGAAATTATATCGGAAATCATTTCAAAGAATAGTAAATAATTTGTTGTTATACGTTATGTATGTCTAAAGGGTGTAACGACAAAAATCCAATCTAATAATTAAGAAACTATATATTATAGTTTTAGTAAATTAAATAGCAACATTCAAAAAAGATTATATTTAGTTTTTATTTTGATTACTGTATTTTTTGTACTCGCGATACAGCTGCTTCCTAACGCCTTCCATATCAGGTTTTACCGAGCTTCTTTTGACCTTCTTGGCTGCGGCATTCCACTACGGAAGTCGTCGATGTTTTTGGCAACTTGACCTGTCTTTTTTAAGATGCCTTTGACTTGAACCCAGTAGTGCTTGATTGGACGGCACTGCGGCACGTTTGGTGGGTTCAGTTCCTTGGTTACAAAATCAATGTTGTGATCCTTTGCGTACTACTGAGCTGGGGCGAGATCAGGCCAGAACAGTGCAGGAGCGTTGTGCTTTCCAACAAAAGGCAGCAGTCGCCTCTTCAGGCATTCTTTAATATAAATTTATCTGTTTACCGTACCATTTGTGTCAAAAATTGAGCTTTTGTCACCACATGCGCAGATTGCCTGCCATACCAGAAACTTTTCGTCAAATTTTCCAACTCTAACAGTGGTTTCCGAGTCAGAAAGAGTTTCTTCTTTACTTGCCGTGTAAAATTGTGGACCGGGTAGCGTGGAAAAGTCAGCTTTGTTATAAGTTTCATCGCCGATTATCAAATGCGATTTTTTTGTGCGTAGAAAATCGTATAGTTTTTGAGCCCGAGTTTTTAGTACTGAACGCTGTTTTTCCGTGATTTATTTTTTTGTGCAGCATTCAGACTAAATAACAATTTACACACACTTCACAAAAGCCAACTTCAATAAAGCACTCACAGCCGCTGTATTTAATGTTATTTACACTAAAAAATGTCCGTTATAATTCATACTAAGTAACACTATTTATTTACAAGGTCAAAATTTAAAATCAGGTTAAGATTTATTCACTAATTCATAATAAGTACGCGCCGTTCGGCCGAATTACCGTTCAGCCCCTTTTTTTTTCGGCGCATGGCAAGAGTCTAAAGCGCTATTCAGCCTCCGACAGGGGGACAGCCAAAAAAGATGAGAATTTAAAATTGGTCTTGAAATAAATTTGGTCTTGGTCTTTATTCAAAATACTTGCACCTAGTGCTTACATTTTGGTGATATTTTTTTATTAAGTTGTAATGTAATGTAACTAATTATGTTTGTTCAGGTGGAATTAAATAATTTAAATCAAATATTAAATATTTCAACTTAAATTTGAAGTGGATATCTTTAACCGATTGAGCTTAAATTTTGCATGCATGTATAAATCCGATGACAATGCAATATTATTATGACGTAGAGCTGATCTGATGATGAAGTTAGATGTTGGCCATAGGAACTCTGTAATAAAACGACACGACCGTGGTAACCAGGGGCAAAAAGTACCGCCAACAAAAAAGCTTTTATTAGATTTTTTTACAGATAAGTATTACTGAACTATTTGTTTTTAAAACATTGTACGGAGGTGCGGAACCCTTCATGCGCGAGTCGCTCGCACTCGCACTTGCCCGATTTTTCAGTATGAAATCAACGGAACTTCGGGGTAATTTTAAATTCTTTGCGATGAACCATGTAGGACATTTGGAAACGACTTTTCTCGGTGTTGTCTTCTGTTCATTGTGGCAACTGAACAAATGCGAATATCTAAATTCTCCCTATAGGAATAGAAAATGTAAGAATGACAACATACTACAGCATGAAAATGGTAGCCATCTTGTTTGGAATACAACTCACAGCCGTTTGAATTTTACAGTTTTTTTTCGTTACATGCTTTATTGTCATTGCGACGGTTTGTTTGCAAGTTATACATATACATTATTGAATATAAAATATTCATCTACCGAAAATGCCCCAGCCGAGAGCGAAACATAATTAATAACCAGCCTTTACTTAAGGCTATGCTCGCGTAAATCATTTATTGAGTTTGGCAGTCAAATTGAAATTCTGAGCGTTAAGTGGGGATGTTTTTTTTCTCGTCTACCTTCCCCGTGGTCCGACAATTCTTTGGATAGGTATTCTTTCGAAAATATACCAGGTTTGCTAAAACTATTGTTCAGAGATACGTTTGCCAAGCTTTACACTGCAAATTGTCTCTTTCTCATCTAAAGTGAGTATATAGCCTCATAGATGGGTCAGTCAGTATGGATAACTCAAGTTAACTCAACTACAAGATATAACACTGAATGACCCGACACGCAGTTGGCCGGTTTAAAAACGTTAAAGCAGTCCATATCGAAGGTTAGGTGACATTTCTCGCATGCTTTCACTATAGGTGGATACCTATAGGTGCATCCTTTACTCAATTGCCATGTGAAACGAGAAGCGGTTATCGACCGGTCGGACTGAAAATTAACTTTAGGTCAAAAGGGCTCACGATAAAAAAAACTCGTAACTTTTCTGCCAAGTTGCGAACCGCAGAGTCACATAAATTACTCTACGACCCATATTAAGTGCATGGCAGTTGGCTAAGTTAAGATTAAAAGATTAGCTTTGAGCAGAAGTAATCGGTGATTTTCCGTAGAATTTTTGTGCTAACGTAAAGTCCAGCAAACTAAATCCTACCTTTTGCTCTTTACTAAAAAAAAAACAGAGCTTTCAAGTTTCTAGCTTTATTCTTGATTCTCATCTCTGGCTTATATATATCCCACTGCTGGCACAGGCCTCAGAATAGCAGAATAAGCGTTGTTGAGCCGTAGTTACGAGTATCTACCACGCGGGCCCGGTGCAGATTGGGAACTTAAAAAAAACACTAATATTACTTGGTAATTTACTGTGCACTATTTTGAAATTTGTTTGTGTAAGAAGTAGTTAACATATGTATATTTATTTAAAAATGCCACATTGAAATGCTGCGTGCATCTCAGTTTCCTCACGATAATTTATTGTGTTATCGTAAAGCTTGTTCAAAAGGAACTCCCTGAACTTATACGTACAATACAAACACTAATGTATAATAAATAAATTACCTGAGAACATGGGCATTGTGAGTTCAGGGTGTAACTGGGATAACTGCCTCGACAGATACAGTTGGGAACGGCAGTAGGTAGTGCAGAGCAGCGCATCTAGTGTACCGCGGCCTTTCTCCGAACCTGGTGACAATAAAATACATCAATTTTAAACCTCAAGCACACTTGGACAACCTATTAGTTCTGGAACGAATGTACTTGCGTAAAGCAACGGCAGAGCTTTCGCGGGGAGGCGTACGGCGCGGATCGCGGCCCCTGTTAGCGCTGTTTCTGCACTCGAACGGCAGGCGCGATAATTCGCGAACGAGTTGTACGGGAATAGAGAATTGAAGACAATTTTAGTAGAAGTTTTTAAAAATAAGAAGTACTCGTAGTATTTCCGCTTATTTTCCGTTCATTCTTCAAATATTAATGACAAGGTTAAGGACTTTCAGATAAGCTATCTGAAAGTAAATACATACATTAAATAATTCAATTTAATCAGATATTCAACCTACATATATACGAGTACAATACAATGTAAAATGTAAAAATAACCATTGGTAGTGGGTTAAGTTCTACTTCTACGATTTGACTTAACTCGAATTAAAAGCTTGATTTACTTTCCCAGATCAGTCTGTAAATAAAATACAACTGATCAAAAAAGGCTTGTCGTTAGATACGGTGGTTCTAAAAGGATAAGATGCCATGAGGATCACAAAAAAAACCTATAAACCTATGAGAAACATGTGCTCCCTAACAGCAGAAAGGGTTAAAAACAGGCGACATCGATTGTGGAAGGAAAACGCACGAAAACATTTCTCTTTTTAATTGTTCTGCGATAAGCCTAGATGGGCGGCGGTGTCGTCCGAAATCAAAGGCATTTCCCAACCGTATGGCTTGTACGACTGTGCCTCAAGTTAAAAGTCAAAATGACTTCTCGTCTGTAATTAGTATAAAAGTGAAGGCACCGTGTTCGGGATGCCAACAATAGCAGAGTTCAAGAAGTTCGTTTACCACCGGTAGCTAAAATAGTATGCAAAAAAAAATATTGTGCGACAAACCATTAATCATTCAATGGCACGTGTAATTTTTGAGTCACGACTTAACTTCTTCGGTCAGTCGTTTTGTACGGTTAACATGGTGCAACTTTATGAACTCCACACATTTACTTAGACACTCTCAGCTTCTGTCACACGCTTAGAATCCCTTTGTACCATATATCATGCCGCTAGAATGGTTCCCGAATGGAGGCCCTGTCTACCCTTTGCAATGCTACATTATTTTAGCGCTCCACGGCACGTAAAGCATATGTAGCTTTGTGACGACGACCCCATACTTCTACATGAAAAAAAAAACCTGAAAGACAAACATTAAATTTAATCTACAACAAAATTAATTCAGATGTTTGGCGAGTGCCGACAGATAAATAAAAGAAAGATAAACATTAATCACAAATTGTTAAGTCGTATTGAAAATATTAATCTCAAGGAGAAAATTAATTTTAAGAAAAGTAAGTGGCTATTGATCTCAATTATATTTAACACTCTTTCACGTTTTTTAGTCCTTTTTTCCTCGCATGTTAAATGTTTGCTAGTACGCTTTTAGATATGGTGAAGTTTTTTTTTGCTTACATGCTTGATTTTATTTATTATGCTCATCTCATTCTTGTGATGGTATTCGTGTTTGCTTAGTTGAATTACTTTTGATGTACGAAATCAATGTAATTTATGCCACCCAGCACTTCTGAAGCCAACAATTTACTACCGCGAAATTATTTGGTTTAAACGTAACTATTAAAACTAAAACTTTGCAAGCGCTGTTACGTACTTGTAATTAGAGCCTTTGCGTAGGAGTATTTATTGACTAAGTGTGACAGTGTGACGTTGAAAGTAGTGCACGTAAGTAGGTACGTTAAGATTACGTTTCGATTAAGTACCTATCGAACACACGAATTAGATATATTTACACACTTTCTTAGTGAGTGTGGCTTTGTTGTCGTCCTATCTGTAATTTTGCAGAAACATACCTGCTTCAGCTAAAATGCATTTTTTATACATAGGGAAAAGATTTATACGTTTACAGGTTTACGGGCTTTTTTACGTTTTTGGGTTCCTGCAAATCGGAACTTTGTTATTGAGCTACTCTTACCCACACTAAACGCTCAATAGGCACAACCATTTTGCCATAACATTTCTTATTAAAAAAAAAGTGTAACGCAGCAAACGTCTTGGAAAATCACATACTTACATTTTATTTTTCTGCGAACCGAACATGTTTCTATCTGTTCACGTCTAGCACGAAAAGTCTATCTTTCTATTTCCTAATCACCGTATAAAAACATCTTTTTTCCGGCAGCTTCGAAAAGACTGAAAGTTGAACGTGATTAGGTATGAATTGCGGTGCAAATTTTTCACGCGATTAGCAAAATAAATACAATGAGACGTCAAGGAAAGCGGTTCATCATAGGTATGAACGTTGTTGACGCGATATAACATTTAATGAGAAACATTACTGTAAGTTTAATAATAGTTATGTCTAAGGACAATTTAGTAACAAATAGATAGGTATGTCGCAAATTCAGAACGCACTGGAGGAAAAAAATACTTATGTCAATATTGACAATTCTTATTTAGTAGTTAGTGTTCCTCAATGGTTAGTGGATAACAAATATGAATATTCAAAAAACCGGCTAAGAGCGTGTCGGACGCGCCCAAGATAGGGTTCTGTAGCCATTACGAAAAAAAACAAGTAATATTATGTGTAACACTTAAAACAGTCTTACAATCTAATACCAGAAAAAGAGCTTAAATTCTTCACGGCATTTTTACGTCCTTTTGTTGAGAAGCGCAGTTTTTCGGCAATAACTCAAAAACGGTATATCCGATCATGTTGAAACCAATTTTCGTTGAAAGTATATATTAAGCGTTACCTTTCCATATTTTTTACATATTTTTTGGACAAACGGTTTACAAGATAGAGGAGGGGAGGGAGGGGGGGGGACAATTTTTGCTACTATGGGAGCGATTATTTCCGGAAATCTTCACTTAATCAAAAGCCTGACTATCTTTACTAAAGAGCTGTCAAACTATGTGCCACACGTTGATGCGAGTTAATTTTTGTTTTAATTTCTGTTATGTGTATGGAGTGCCCCCCCTATATATTTTTTTTATTTATGTAATTTAACTACAAAACTAAATAACGGCTTTGACAAGACATCTGTACTCCAAATTTCATTGATATATACATCTTGTAGTTTTCGAGTAAAATGCCTGCCTGTGACATACGGACGGACGGACAGACAGACAGACAGACAGACAGACGGACTTGACGAAACTATAAGGGTTCCGTTTTTGCCATTTTTGGCTCCGGAACCCTAAAAAGGTATATTAGTTAACTGTTTTTATTCTACCTCTAATATTTTCTTCGCTATAATTATTTACAACGTTTTTCAGTCGGCAGCAAAGTTGTTTAGCGTTTTGCGGCTTGAAACTCTTCGTAAGCGAAGGATTATCCTAGAATCCTTGGCGTCAAATAATTTGCAGCCTTGTATAGCAAATAACTATGGTACAGGTGATTTAAGCCCTTAATATATTTGCAGCGTTGATTTTAAAGTAGCGGCGCTACAGGCCAGCGCAGCGACAGTCGTTGCCGGAGCGGCGCGGCGTCCACACGCCGCGCCATGTCCGACCTTTCGTTAACATACGGTGCTGATAACTTTTCTAATTATTCAAATTATACAGATAATAATTCGACATATATAAACCAAACACTTTTTGATTTTATCGCGGAACAAGTTGCATTTGTTTTGAACGTTTACTACACTCCTTTACTTGTTGTTTTAGGAACAATTGGAAATTTGGTATCAGTTTTTGTTTTTTACACTAGTAAGTTAAGATTGCAGTCCACTAGCCAATATCTGTCTGCATTGGCGCTTTCCGATACCGTATTCTTATTTCAACTTTTGCCGCCGTGGCTAAATGCAGTCGAATTGAACGGTTTATTCCATCGCAATGGATTCTGTCAATTTTTTATCTACGCGTCGTATGTGACTTGCTGCCTCAGTGCGTGGTTAGTAGTAGCTTTTACAGTCGAAAGGTTCGTTGCAGTTTTATACCCGTTACGCCGTAACGCAGTCTGTTCTGTTACTCGCGCTCGACACATCATTAGCACTATTGCGGCTTCAGCGCTGCTTTTGAACGTTCCCATTCTTAGATTTGCCATACCGACAAAAAATGATTGCAATATAGACACTGATTATATGGAGCACGCCGCGAGATTCAATTTGGTGGATACTGCTGTATCGTTTACGGTTCCACTGAGTGTGATTATAGTCCTGAATGCTTGGATCATGGTGGGCGTTTACCGGCTGGAGCGCGCGCGACACCACCTGATGAAGCCGGAGCAGGAGCCGGCGCCGGGCACGCGCGCCCGCCCCGCGCGGCTCAGGGGCTGCCCGCGCTCCCAGCAGCGAGTCACGAGGATGTTACTCATCGTTTCCTCAGTCTTTGTCATTCTTAACATGCCAGCATACACCATGAGAGTTCTCGCTTATGCATACGACATGGTGAGTGATTATATTACAATGATGTAATTTTTTAATCATGATTAATACTGTAAGATAGAAATTGCATTAGCCTTGCGAAATTACTAAAACGTTCTTAATAACTTTTCCGTAAGTATTGACAAGCAAAGCGATTTTATATTGTTTTTTTTTATCAAGTTCACTTTAATCAAATTCAAATACGTATGAGTTTGTCTGAAAAAGCTTATATTAGTAGAATAAATAAAAACACTCTCAGTATTCTAAGCGAATAAACATTTTTACCTCATTCGAGTAAAGAATAAGGACACAGTGGTATAAAATTAGAGCTTTAGCGGCAAGTTCATTAAAATGATTTTTTACATTAAGTTTCTCACTTAAGATTTGTTTTTATCTTTATTTAATGTGTCAAAGGGAAGGCATTACGCTTTGCTTATTAAAACGCGGGCGTAAAATGAAACTTTCAGTAAATGAAATCGAGCGTTAAGGGTAGACGGCGACAAGGCAAAAATCGCACTACCTTTCGAAGGTCGACATAATTTTTATAACACTTGAATCTTATAGATACCAAAAAGTTCTTGCTTAACTTCCTAAATAATAATAATGTAACCTTGGCAGTAGAGTCGTGTGTAGATCATTTTGAGCACCGTAATCGCTCATCCAGTTCTGCTGCTGACTGTACTGCGATGTAGCTAAAATTCTATAAGTTTAGGTACTAAGACTATACTCTGTTCCAACGCCAGGCGAATAAATTTAAAACATGATACAACAAGTTTTATTTTCTTGGAGTGACCACTAACAACCCATATTTGGAAAGTTTGTACCATCAGCCAAATAAGTGGTCTACCAATATTTAAACAAGTTCCTATCACATTAATATGTCGCTAAAGTCGAACTTTCAAGTTGACAGACACGTCTATTGGCATTATTGTTTTATGACATGCAAACGACTATCAGCTTTAGGGTGGTAGACCACATATTTGGCTGATGATACTAAGAGCAAATGATAAACAAGTGCACCGGACAAAATATATATGTACCTACTTCTTCAATATTCGTTTTTTCGCCTGCCGTTGGAACAGAGTATAATAACCATTAAGGCTTATCATCAACGCATCGGTTTCTTTATACGTCACACATTATTATAACGAAATATTCTACAGTAATCTAGGCAATTAAGATGCTCTTTTGTTTTACGTAGGCATTAATAGGTACAGTTAACAGCAGGAGTGCATGAGCGGTTACTGTGGTCAAAATGATCTACGCACGTCTCAACTGCCATGGAGTGCTTAGATAATTTTGGGCACCAAAACTGCTCTTCTAGTTCTGTTGCTGACTTTACAAGTGTTTGGCCCCAATAAAAGTTCAGGATTTGAAAGTAAGCAGTAGAAGGTGTGACTGTACATATATACAGCTAAACTCCAGTCCTTTCATTCAAAATTTCCGGAGTGAGGCAGAAACCTTACTAGCACAACTTACTCGTAAGGATAAAAAATTTCACTATAAATAGGTAGTGTAATCGTACTTTGTTGTTATGATAGGAATTCAAAATGCGTAATCTGACTATGACGGAACGTTTTGTATCGCAATGAACGCACAGGATGCCTAGAAACTGTTTAAATATACCTTCTGTACTAATCAGGAATTTGTAACAAGATTAATTTATATTAAACTTCTTTCTAACACAAATCACATATAGGAAAAACATTTTTAGGAATAATACGTATTAATTATTTGGGTTTAATTTGCTTAACAAAACACACATTTTTACTATTAAACAGGCAGATATAGCAAAATTATATACAACAGCTCTTGTAAAGATGTGAAGATGTGTCATTGCTGTTATAAATAAATTATTTTCTTTCTTTCTTTTAAAGAGGTAAAAAATTGGACTGCTCCTTCAAATTTCATCTCATCACGTCGAAGTTTTTGTCGATAAAGGGCAGACGAAAATAAAAACTTTTACCATGCGTACTGAATTAAATTTCTTCAAGCCGTATAAGGAAAGCTAATTCATAAAAATAATGATGTTGATAAATATATATATGTACAGACCGGATACCTTTCAATTCTTCCAAAACATTTCCGGTTCCGGTTTCAGAACTGACTTCGAGGAGCTACTTACTAACTCTAACCAACCTATTGGTCGAGCGTCCCGCTTATCACGATTCAGTACTCATTTCGCGTTCGTTCAATCATATCGGATAGGATCGGATATATTTGGTAAGTCGCCGAGCCGGTACGAAGTTGGTAAATCCGAAGATCCGCAGTGATTCACAGATTCAAAATAGTCATTTTGACGAATTGGTACTTCACTACCTCGGTATAGAAAAGATCTGGACGGGAGTCGGATCGGAATCGCTTAGCCTTCGCTACAGATACGTGTAAATTCATGATCACTGAAGACGGAGCCGTTAAGCGGAGTCGGTTATAAAATCTGAGCTGGATTTAGTGAATCAGATCACTTCTTTGTCGAGATTGCCCATGTCTAGAAGACAGAAGGTGTTCATCAAATAACTGAAAACCTCAGACATCTCAAATATATTTTTTCATTTTAAGTTGGTTGATGTAATTTATTTTTGAATACCTTCATTATTTTAAAAGATATATATTATTGTTTTGCTAAGTCCAGCCTATCGACACTTCATATAAAAAATACAATGGTACTTTGTACCAACATTGAAAACTAAGACACTTGCCAAATAAAAGAGTTGGTTAATGTTCTGTCGTAATATACCAACCCCGACACGCTAATTTAGCCGCATTATTCTTCACCTCATGTTGGCCATGGCCAGCATGTGGCGTAGGTACGCCATTGACGCCATCAAGTCAAGTCTGTCGCGTGGTGCTTATTTTCACTGAATTTATTAAAAAACTGCAAATAACTGCATAAACAGACATTATGGGTGGCAAATCTTTGCGAAAGTGTGAAATTTGTGGTGTCCGGAGAGTGAGAAGGTCGAGTAAAGACATACTTTTGGCTAGATTTCCGCTTGACCCAAACATGTAAATTTATTGTATGACTTTTTAGTTGTATAGGTAAATTTGAGTAAAAACCGCTTAAAAACAGTGTTAATGATAGTCGCATTAACAGTAAATATTATGAGCCTAAGTAATATTTAGCATTACCATATTTTCGTATAACCATAACATAGTGCTAAGCTGAAGTTATCGATATTTTTTATTTTAGATGTCGAACTAATAAATTCTGAAATAATAATAAATTAATAATAAATTCTGTTAATATATTGTAATTAATTTCTGTGAATGTGATTTTAACTGACTTCTGCCACGAGCTGTACATTTTATTATGGACCTGAGTTCTCAAAAAAATTGTGTGGTTATCGTAGCATATTTAACTTTTTCAATAAAATTTTATTGATGTGCTATTGGTAATTATTTTCCTGGTAAAATGTAAAAATATCACAAAGTACCTACCTAGGTACTACTTAATATTTATCGACATCGATGGCATAGTGCTACATCTCTAATGCCTTGACATTGACACTTCATGTTGGTACCTCTGACTGTCACTTTCAAGTTGGTAGAAACTACGTTAATAATTCAGTTTATGGCTTTGATGGAAGTGCCGTCTGTTAAAACGTAGTGATTACTTACTCAGTGGCTAAGTCAGTAAAAATACTTCATTTCTAACTCTTTACTCATGATTTGTATTTGTCAGTTGCGCTTTGACGTTTTCACAAGAAAATCACACAGTGACAGCAAACCGGCCAGTATTAAATTATCGAAATAGTATGCAACCTCGCTAAAATATTTAATCGGCGCTTGTTGCAGTCGTAACTTTTAGACTGGGCACAGTAAATAAAGAATTTTTTTAACAAAAAAGTAAAACCTACTCCAAAAAATAAAAAAATAATGAAAAATGGAACAGACTACAAAACCCTTGAAAATATTTTTCTAGGTATTTTTTGTAAGTCTGAAGAGCAAAAATATTACTAGGTTTAAAAAATAAATAACTATAACAACTTTTTTTGTATTAATTATGATTTAGTCATTTTGACAATTTGTGTTATAGCCTACAACTAAACCGTGTTTTTCAAATCAGTACAGGACGTCTTAGTAATTTTCGGGAATTCCCACGGGAATTTTGCAAAATCCCAGGATTTCAATCCAACTTACGACCCATAAGAGAAGAAGCCATATGAAGTATATATATCACAATCAATATATATATATATACTTTTGTTTGTTTATTTAAATCAGGATTATGATTTAATGTAATGTAATGAAATGATAATGATTATGACATGTATTGATTGATTGTGATATATATACTTCATATGGCTTCGCACGCGTAAGTCGTAAGTTGGATTGAAATCCTGGGATTTTGCAAAATTATATATATATATATATATATATATATAAGTAGTACTCAGTGTTTACCCGCGGCTTCGCAAGTCATTACATTAGATACAGCAGTTGAATTGAAATTCCGGAATTTTGTTTACCATGTTTGTTTGTTACCATGGGAATTTCCGAAAATAACTTAAACGCCCTGTACATTTGATAGGTTGACAACAGCGTGACATCAAATTGATGTCATCGGCATCAAAAGCACGGGCTCTGCTTCTGACTTTACTTGTTTTTCTTCATTGATTTATGTTATTAGTTATTCTGTTATAGGCTAGTGGGTAAACCAAGTCTTACCTTTGGGACGTGGCTAATTATTTTATCCTAATGGGTAGAGGTAAAAGCAAGCAAGTGCCTAGTGGGAAATCGTAAACGAAAAAGATAAGTGCGTATAGAACTGAACTCACCGAAACTCACAGTCCTATTTTAATAGAAATACACTTTAATATAATCAGCGTATAATGACTTTTTTTTAGTTTTAGTATTACAATATACCTACATCGAGATCTGTTTTATTTTTCCACAGATTAATCAGGCTCATGATATCATAGCCCAGTGAGAAAATGAGAATACATGGCAGTGTTTACTGTTGTTTGAGATATTTTTCTTTTAAGGAATAGGTTCGCCTTTGTACCTACATTTCTTTCTATTGTTTTTTGTTAATGTTATGTGTTTTAACTTATTTGGCAATAAACGTTAACGAAAACATGAATTAATTAATAATAATGAGGGTTTTCACAGAGGCGAAATATCGCTAGATGGCCTCATTTAGTTTTTTAACCAATCGCGAGCAAACGTCCAACGTCAAACGGAGACCACGATACTAACGCCATCTAGCGATATTTCGCCTCTTTGAAAACCCTCATTGCCTGTGATTAACCAAGTATTGAATCAATTTAATGAATCAAAAAGCATCGAACTGGCCCGGTATTAACTAACTAATATCAATCAATCAGAAAGTACCTAGCAGAACGCTCGTGTCACGTAATATTTGACAAATTCATTCACGTTATTTTTTTAAATCTCTTTTCGGTTTCCTGCGCATACGTTTAATGTTTTTTTTTTCAATACGACATGTACTTATAAAGCGATACATAGCTACGGTATTGGATGACGTACCTATGCTTTAACTACTATAAACTATAACATTAAGAATCTCGCGCATGCAGGTACATTACATTACGTTACAGTAAAATACCCTTAATTATTCCAAATAACGTATTTTACATGAAGTATCCTAAACCACTCGTTGAGGTCTCCCGAGAGATAAGTGCCGTGGAAATTGTGTATATGCGCATACATAGTGTGCATTTAAAGCCAAGCAGAAGCTTCTATTTTTTCATATATCCAGTCGAAGTTTGTCGAAAATTTCCGCCAAGGAACCTACGTGGTTTCCCGTTCAATTCAATTTCTACGACCCCTATTGAATTCGTAGCGAAAGGGAAGTAAGATTTCTCAATCTATTGGATTTTTTAAAACAACTTACGAAAAGCAATGGGGCGTTACGAAAACTACAAAATGTCCTCAATTGAAACAGCTTTAAGCTAAGATAGTACGACATATCGCAAAATTCAAGTTATACTCATAGTAGAGCCGCGTAAGGCGATCGAGTTGATGTTTTACCGAAGAAACACAGATGTTAACATTGAATCAGTAGCCTTGACTTTAAGATGCCATCAAGTTTGCTGATAATATTAACTGTAAAATCGCCTGCGGCAGTGATACCTTCAATTTTATGATTACGACGCATGGGTTAGACATCTAGGAATACGATAAAAATGAAATCCCTCAAGCAATGAACCTTGAGAATGAGTCCTGTTGTGACTGTTCATATTGAACTTAAACGCAAGCACATTAACTTTTACTATAAAAAGTGTAAAGTGTTTTAGTTAGATACGTCAAAAAAATAACTAGTGTACGAAATTGCAAATATTTATACACAGAGCTCCTCATTGGTTTCGATGACGGCGACCTTAAAAAAACTATTCTTTAAATGAAGCCTAATATTATGGGATCTGATGTGGCTGGCTAGGCCGAAATTACTTTTACTCTCCTACACGCGTGACAATACAGTTGCCCAGCTGAGTTGTATGTGAACGTATACGTGTAAGAGGATTGTATTGTATTGTATTGTAATTGCAAATCATTGTATTATAAACTGTTTTACCAGTAGTAGGTAGTATGATAATATAGTCGGTGAAAAATGACAATATGTAAACAATGTTTACAACGAGTACCCAAAAACAATTATCACCGAACGACACATTTCGGAAGCAATACAATAGCAAGGAATTAATGGTTCAGCGGGGATTAATAACTCATCAACAACATGGTGATTACCTACCTATGAATGAATCGATGGGCTCATCGGATTCTTTTATGATACTGGACTGTTATCCATCTAAGTTTAAATTTTATAACGGTAATTGGAATTGGCAAGCTTGTAATGTTAAAATTCAACATAACATTCTAGCTTTATCTCGCGGCTTCGCTTACGCGGAAGAATAAAAAAAATCTAGCTCTCTATCACATGGGAATTTTGAAAAATCCCTTAGTGCACCTCCATTATCTTTAAGAAATATGTTTGCCAAAATTTCAAACCTCTATTAGCTGCAGAGGTTAATTCTGTGCGTTTTTAGTAAGTCAGTGACTCTGGCTCTAATTAATCAGTCGGTCATTTATTGGTATAGATTATACGGTAGGTATATCATAACTTTCTACCGCTAAGCAAAATATGCTACGAATTCAACGTGATTTTACGCCACTTTGGAACCCTTAGGTGACTGTGAAACTATGGGTTTTTGACATAAGTTGTGTATGGCATTATAATAGAAATTAAATTTGGAACAATTTAAGCCCCACCACAGCACCGAAATTCTAATAGTTTTTGAGATTCAAGGGTAAAATATACTTTTACACTCTCTTAAGGTTTCTAAACTACATACTAAAAATACAGGTATGCCTCACGTTTTGCGTTTTTAATGTTAAATTTTACTGGCTTATTTTATCCGTGACGAGAATAAACGATAGGTAAGGGATCTTCAATCTCGAAAAATGCACTTTGGTTTAATTGAATTTCGCTTAAGTTGTATTTCATTTCATAACACAATTCTGTCTCTTTCGACGGCAATATTTCGTTTTGTTTAACCCATGAAATTGTTTTTTATAACAGTATTATACTTATTTCCAGTGCGACACAAAAGGGTTAAAGTAAAATTAGACGAAAGTCGCTGGTTTTTTGATATCCTGTCACGTTTTAACGAAAACGAATTTAATAATTTAAGTTTGTCTTTTATTCACTCATTATATTACTCTTCTTTATAGGTCTAGACAAGACAGTCACCATTTTTGACTCGTTAGCTCTAATTTTAGCTATATATTTTTTAAGGAATGAATTTAATAATTTACTTGGGAGAAAACCAGCTATAAAAATCTTTAGTAGTTTTAAGACGAAATGACAAGTGCGCTCATTATGGTGATGCGATGCGGTGAAAAGTATCTGATATATTTATATTTAAGTGAGCAGACAGAAAGCCTTTGGAAATAAAGTCTTGTCCATGTCATATTTAACCTTTTCGACGCCAACGAGTCATATATACGCACTGCAGGTTCCACGCAAAAGCATTTTTGTATTTGCGTAATTGTATTTGTCGTGGCGGCGAAAAGGTTAAAGCAGCTTGTTTGCGCCGATATACTACTGAGACGTTCGAAATAATGTATTGAATTATGCTTAGAGCACTGGCGAGTACAGCGGTCGGTGGGCGGCACTGCAGCAAGTGGCGCTTATGTTCTTCAACACCAACTTCGGTATCAACTTCATCCTCTACTGCTTAAGCGGCCAAAACTTCAGGCGAGCGCTCCGACAGACCATTCCATGTTTGAGGAACAGAGCCCGTCGGGGAGTAGCAGTCCGACGTACTACCACCTTTCCACCGGTCAGAGCAAGCAGTGTTTCAAGTGCGTTGCAGTTTATATTTATACCTTACTTTTACACCTAATTCTTATTTTATTATGAACTAATGAATCCATACTATATACTATATATATACATATATATGTGTTTGTCCGTCTTTCACGCCGTAACGGAGCGACGGATCGATGTGATTTTTGGCATAGAGATAGTTTATCGACCCGAGAGTGACATAGGCTATTTTTTATCCCGAAAAAATGCACAGTTCCCGAGGGTGCAGCGCGCGATAACCGAATACCACGCGCGCGGAACCGCGGGCAAAAGCTAATATCACGTAATAAATATAGTTTAATTTTGTTAAGTAGATAGTAATGACTACTGGAATCTATTTTAGTTAACTTTGAGTACTGCGACATTGAGTACTGCGACATAACATCAAGAGCGTACCGTAAATACCAGAGCTACGAGTGTAAAGATTTACGTAAGATCTACATTAACTGAGAGTTATTACTCCCGCTACGAGCTCTGTGTGTCTAGTGAAAACAAACCGTAATGAGCAGTGCAAAATTTAAATTGTTCCACAACCTTACAACATTCAAAAATTTTATTTTACTTAGCTTTAGATAATTACCGCAAGACGTATAAAACCAGCCACTACCGCTTCAATCAGTTATTCATATCATATGTCCCTTAAGAATTTTTATGATTTGATTAATTCATGCTGAGTAATTCATCTCGAAATCAGAAGTTTGGAACATTTATCAATACTGGTATAATTTACAAAGGTCACAAACTCACAATAGGTACATAAGGTTTACAATGTGCAAGCGCAAATTCATAATGCGATGATCTACTTAATAGTCTTCACAATCTTAAAAAAACAATAACATGTAATATGATATAAAAGGTACATCAATACATCATTTTCGTAAATGTGTAACAAGCTCTAGCTAGAACCGTTTACGGTAGGATCGTTACAATTGATCATGCCCACCGCATAACAATGGATTAACAATGGGAGTAGTTATGTAGGTAGCTCTGTCAAACTTCATACAAGAGCAAGGAATTACAATCCGTGAGAGGTCGGATTGTTTATCTTCCCATATTATACGTAGTAAATAACCCCCGGTCGGACCATGCAGACAGTAGGCATTTTGAATGTTAAATGGGCCAATCAACTTTTTTACCCACATTAATCTGTCCGCGACATTTTTCAAACAATTGCAGATTTTTGTAAGTAAACATGTTTTTTTTTGTAATTTAATAGATGGTGTACATGAATACATGCCATCCTACGTAAGTTCAACCTATTAAACCGTGAAATATTTTGTTGAAAGTACGATTTTTTGTAACGCCAGAGACAATTTTGGTAACGCAGGAGACGACCAAAGTGTCGGTAGAATAGTTGATTGGCCCAAATATCAAGTTAATTGCTAATTTTGTTTATACAAATGTGACTTGATCACTACCTACAAATATCAATATAGTCATACGTTTACTAGGGAATATACAAGAAACATACACTTTCTCTAATATGACTTATGAAAAAGAAAAAAATTAAAAGAATTACGTAAAAATCATAATAGAGAAATAAAGAAGATCTATACAACGAATGAAGTTTATTTTTCATCTGGTTTAAAAACTACGAATTTATTATAGTCTTTCTATGATCGTTGTGTCATAATAATATTACGACATAGCACATGTAGGATCTCTCTGTCCAATTGAAAGTTTGAAACGTTTATAATTTGTATTTCTCTCTTCTTAAATGCTTGCTTAAATATCCCAGAGGCTAAAAAAATCAAAGGGTCACAAATTTTACGGTCAGACTTCTGTCGGTATAATTCTCTTCTATAGGTACGTTTTTTTTGTAATAAATGCACTACGCTGAATATTAGGTCGCACCGCACAAAATTAATACCTACAATGTTTGTAATACATACACAAACAGGGAAAATTTTACTTCGAATATTTTCCATTTTTAATTTTGTGTCGCTTTGAATTGTATGCATTGAATGAAATTGCCTTGAAGGCCAAGCTTGCTGAAGAGCAAGGGTTACGCGTACATAACTAAAACACACATACATCAAAATCATAACCCTCCTTTTTAGAGAAAATAGGATAATAATGGGCTATTATAATTGAAGCTATGCTCCTGAAACTTATGAGAAAGTTTTGCGAAATAAAGGTATCCGATGTTTACACATTCATAGAATTCGTAAACTTCCGGGTCACCGATAACTTAGTTATGCCATTAGTTGTGGTTTTGGCCCTGTTAAAATAATATGATAGTGTGTGAAGCATTACAATTTTATGTCACCTAGACGAACGGAAACATACTTAAGTATTGTAGTTTTTGTATTCATATCTGTAAAAATAAAATATCATTCAAATGTAGCGAAAATTGTGGAAAATTTGAAACACAAGTAGAGTACATGTACTCGAGAAACTAATAAAAGGTGTCCAAAATGCTTCGTCGCTCAATTTTTCTGTGCTATTTATTATTGTTACTAACCACCAAATAAATGAAGAACAAAAGATGGTTTTTGTTTTTACTCAAATTAGACTCAATCAACTTTTTAGTGTTTGTATTGTATCCCGTAACTCAGGAGACATCAGTGATACACTTTTCCTAGACAAAATGTTTGCAATGTATACCATTAGCATGCTTAGGAGAATTGAAAAGATTGCCTTAAAACTCTCACAACTCCTAACTTTTAGTGGATTGGTATGCCACAAAATTATACTTGATTTTTTTTTAGGGTTCTGTAGCCATAATGGCAAAAAGCGGCGGCGGTAGGCCTCCAACAAGAAGGAGCGACGACCTAAGGCTGTATTAACCAACGTTTTTGAAGTTCGCCATCGCAATCAAATGACAGTTTTTGTATGCGAAACCACAGACGTTTGGCAATACGGTCTTTGGTTAATACCGCGGGATCGCGGTGGATGCGGAATAATTTTCATAATTAATTAATATTAAAATTAATTTTGATTTTAATCTAATTTCCAGCTAGCTAGTGTAGTGCGCTGTGCCATTGAATGGCAACGCCGCGCTGTTTAGGCGGCTAGTTTAAAAACATAGAGTAACTAATTTCGAATTAATTTCAATTTCGAATATCAACGTTTGCGGATCCAGCTGTAATTGCAATCCCTACCCAGCTCTGTCTTCAGCATTTAAAAAAAAAAAAGTTACTTTGTCTCACGGAGTGAGCAAAATGCGCTTTTGCTCACTGATTTCTCATAGCAAAACCTGCCTGTTTGAGGTGCTGTGGTGAAAAGGTCATTTTTCTATATTTGGTATGACTTGATGGTGACTTGCCTACCTATCTCCCCTTTAAGATTGTTGTGCCACTTACTGGACCGCGGATGGGCAAACCATCAGACAGACACATAAAGATAGCAAAGCTATCAGAGTTCCGATTTCGCCATATTGGGTATGGAGCCCAAGAATTATCAATCTACGGGGTTACGGATTTGCAACCAAAACACTGGCAGTTTAAGGGAAACTAGTTATTTATTAGACTAATGTGACTATCTATTTGCAGCTACTATAATTAACTAAACGTTTAGTATGCCAACAGCGTCATACGTCAGCAACTGCACGGAGGCTACGAGCAACTGCGGCGTGTCGTCCGTGACGCCAGGCATGCGACGCCGCCGCCGTGAGCCCTTCATCACGCGCTGGACCTTCGACAACAGCCGCCAGCGCCCGCCCACACTCGACCTCGAGATGAGAGTTATCGCCTCCAACTACACGTCCAGTGCGTGAACTGACCTAAGGTAGTATAAACGGTCACATTTCTCGAAAAGACAAAAATACAGCAATGCGGTTAGTGTTGAGACTAAATTTTAACACAAATGTGACACATAACACATTTGCAAAGACGGTAGCGCAACTGTCACGTGTTTTCAATACAAGACTAGCAAACATAATAATATACAAGGACAATCCTGGTCTGAACAAGAATGATCTTCTAAAATAGCGAATGCATATTTTAACCACGTTTTACAGAATGACCGCAACGATTTGTAGTGAAACCATTGTATCAATTGGATAATGAAAGATATCATAGAGAATAAGCCTAAAATAACAAAGGTACCTATTTTAAATATAAGTAAGGTCATTCAATGAACTTTGTACTTTATCGGAATTCTTCAAACAATCTCGGAGTTGTAAAATAAAGTTCAGCTCAGTATTGAAGCTCATGGAGACTTACAGTTGCGCTACTTAATATAACCCGATCGTAAAGTTATTTTATCCTAGCTTTAACTATATTAATAAAGATAATGTGCAATAGTATTAAATGATCTCATCGTTTTAGTTTTAAAATAATAAGATGTTGTATTAAAATAAGTATATTATTTTGTATAAAATTTAAGTGTCAATTTTATAACTGCGGCACATTGTTATCTTTGTGGAAGCCATCATTTTAGCGATTGGTGGTGAGGTGATTAAGGCTTAGGTGTCCTCAGATACATCACAAAGTGTTTGAGTATGGTCATCTCAAGCCTATGGCGACCAAAGAGGCTCAGCCAGGCTGCCGCCAGTTGCCCAGCATCTAACACCTCTAAATATAATGCCTAAGTTATATAAATACAAAATAAAATACCGTTCCATGTTTTTTCTAGGAATTATTAAAGATAAAGGCGAAATGACTATTCTAAAATAATGTAAAATATTTTTAAACGTCCTATTCACTAACTTCTGTCAAATGCATTTATATTTGCCTATTCAATTTACAAATGTAAGGCTGGACTCAATTGTATCATAAAGATTTTTTTTTAATATATGTTAGATAAACAAGTACCGATCTTTTCATTTAATACAACGTAAGAAACGTCCTACAATAAGATATACCTACCTTCAAGCGCTAACCCACACAGGACGGCAGTGGGTGGGGAGCGTGTCGGGTCGGAAGCGCAGCGGGCCTACTTACGTAGCTGAATATCATATCAGCGGTTTACTAATATGTTGAATAAAATCGAATCTCATAATTTCGTTTCTCATAACAAACAACCTTTAGCAGAATCACCATATCACCAATTACTTTTCGCATACATTTTTTCTCATACTATCATTTCTCATTATTTTGTAAAGCCGAATATAACTGAAAAAATAATATTTATATGTTCGAATAGTTGCTACGCAGATAGACATATCTCATAATATTACTTTGCATAAGGATACTAAAAAGTAATTATTTCAAGGAATAATCCTTCTTTACATTGTCAATTTTGCATGTAACTAATAAATTAAACAATACTACTGTATATGTGCTCTACTACCACAACTCCGACATATGGTCGGGGCATTTACAGGTCATTTCAATACTAAACACATATTAGTAAAGATGGGACTACAGGACAATGAAGTTTGTAGAATATGTGGCGAGGAAGACGAAACAATGGAACACATTATGTGTGAATGTGACGCCCTCGCCAGATTAAGAATGAGACTCTATGGCGACGGATACCCCGCATCAGGAGACTTTAAGGCACTACCGCTACGTCAAATCATCCAATTTATGTTCGAGGTTATAAAGGCAATAGAGTAAGTGCGAAGGAGGGGTAATTACACAAAAGATATCTACGGGTCGAAGTGTATTCGCAAGGACCCCTAAAGATAAGATAAGATAAGGTATATGTGCTCTGTATTTTAATTTCCTAATCTAATTAAACTTGCTATATCATTAGCAAGTTTTTTAGTTTTCTTTGATTGTAGGCATTTTTTAAATAAGATTGTAAACTTTTAGTAATTATTGTCTGTTTCTTTGTCAGATGTTAGATGTCGATCGAATTCTATACGTATTTATAATACTAATAAGGATAAATATAATTTTCTAATGTGATCTTAATAAGACCTAACTGTCGGAGGTTTATAAAACACAAGTTCCAGTATACCTAGTGCTATCCACGAAGACGCGTGATTTTGACAAAATTGTAATAAGAACCACGGCACGCGTCGTCGTGAATGACTCTACCTATAGCCTAAAATGCCTAGGAATTTCGATCATAATGCTTAAATTACTTCAACGTTTCATAGCCATTGCAGTTGCAACGGTCGTGGTGATGGATGACTAGACTAGAGTTGCAATAAGTATAACATGCTTGATTAGGTTCCGATAGATAGTTTATTAGGAATTATGATTTTTTTACTCATAGGTACATAGAATGTCGGTTATAGTTAGAAAGAACTGAATAAAGAAACAAAATAAATTTATTCACAACACAAGACCCAATATTATACCTTTAAACGAGCAATTCTTGTATATAATTATATAAATATATGTATTTCGGGGATCTCGGAAATGGCTCCAACAATTTCGATGAAATTTGGTATGTAGAGGTTTTGGAGATGAAAAATCGATCTAGCTTGGTCTTATCTCTGGGAAAACGCTTCACCTAGATGTTAATATTATTATGTGTCATTACGGTTGTGAATCTGACACTGGCTCAGTATAATGCTGAAGCGTTAAAACCACCCCAGCGTTGTTTTAATTGTACTTCTATATTAACTTAACCTTTATTGGCAGCTCTGGCGCTTCGCTTAAAATCAGCGATATTTATGTTCTGCTATTTAATATTCTGCAGAAGTATATTCGGCGATATGAGTATTCTGCTATGTAATATTCTGAGAAATGACTAATATTTGAACTGATAATTATGCAAAAGTTATGATTATGCAAAAGTATCATTCGGCTAAAAAAAAATATGAGATACCTGTTATGCGAAGTGTAATTCGGAGAATCGATATTATGCAAGATAAAGGGAACCTCATATCAACATCACATTCTAGACCCCGCGCACGATCTACCCCGCGCCCACCGTTCTGTATGATATGGTTCATGTACAGCCACAAAATAGGCCCGCCGCACTCCCGACCCGATCCGCACCCGTCCTATATGTTTTGGTGCTTTATGTAGGCAGTTTTAAAAATAGAAAGGATTTTTTTAGATCTCTTTAAATTTATCTCGCTATGTCTAGTACGTTTACTGAAAGAAAATATCTCGTAGCGTTATACGTAATCAAGTTTCGTATTTATTTAATGGCGAAGTCCTGCGATTCCCAATTATGAGAATATACTTCGTGGTTGTTTTGCGAGATGTTTTTGTGAAGTCCTGCAGTGCCTTTCGCCGCGGAACTTTTTAGCCCCTTGTAAATAATTCTCATTAACTTACAAACGCGGCATACTTTAGACTTGAGGATTTTCGGTTGTAACAGGTATTTGACCAAAAATATGAAATAAAAATATATTTGTAGACAGTTACTAGTGCATGGGAGTTTATAATTCAATACTTTACAAATGTTTTTAAGTATGTATTGTGAACAAGTTTATAATGTGTCTATAATAAAGAAATGACGCTAACGTTAAAGTAAACTGATTTGTATACTTGCTTTATTTCGTTCAACCTAAGCTTATTTTGTATCAAAGCATTAACATTACATCCTGTGTATTGCTTGCTACTTCAGTCAGCCTCAGTACAGTCACTTGCATTAATATCTAACACGTCAAACCGGTTCTAGAAATAAGAGTCGTGTCAGCAGGGCTACTACGAAACTCGAAACTCGAAGTTCGCGTGTCGTGCGGTCCTGACACTTATACTATTTATTACGAGAGCGAGAGGAACGGTACGATCTTCGATTTTCGAATTTCGTAGTAGCCCTGCAGATATTAGTGCTGGTGACGTACCTGTCACACATCTGAATGTTTTTCATCACATTTGCAAGTAAAATTTTATATTTGTAAAAGAAAAAATATAATCCTTCCAAATATTGGCGATACCTTAGGCTGTGCTCTTGGCAACGTCGCCCTCAACCTCCCCTTCCCTCGGCATGCGCCGCAACGTGCGTGTGCATGTGGTCCATGTAGTCCTGCAGCAAGAGCGCGCGCACGGGCACGCGGCACGGCGCAGCGCCATCAGTACGGGCACTGACTCATTTACCGACCTTGGGCTTCATGGCAAGAAAATGTGTACACGCAATGACTCATTTACCGACCACGGGTTTCATGACAAGCACATTATGGTCGAGGGTTTTATTTGGGGGGTTGCAACTAAGGTAGCCTGCATGTTACGACACTGTTTACGAGCAAGTGTGATGAAAATAATATTGCATACTTACACATTGAAATTTGTGAATGAGTTTCAAAAGAAAATTCTTTATTCTGTATGGGAAACCAGTTTAGAAAACAGAATTCTTTTTCTTCATTCGAAACCAGGTTTCCGAAAAAGAAAAAAAATACTGTTTTCTAAATTGCTTTGGAACCTTTGGTTTCCAAAGTGGCCGAAGGTTAATTGTTTCCTTATCTGTTTAGAAAGTTAAGTAAGTAATTTAGAGAGGTAAATCCTTGCCTAACAACACATATCATTTTATATTATACATAAAACTTCTTGTTGCGTCTTCCTTGTATACCACTGAGCGGCGTCAGTAGGTAAGTTAGAATAATGGAGACAAATTCAACACACATGAAGCAAAATGTGTGATATTCCGTGTGGTATTCAGAAAAGTACTTGGGTTTGACATTTTGTCCTTAAAGTAAGTTAGGTTACAAAGATTACTAAGTTAGGGGGGTATACTAGGTAGGTATATACAATGTGGTATGTAGGTATGTGTGTAAGTTTCGTTACAGCGTGAGCTTATAACTTATAATATACATGTTCATTTTAATTTGACATGAAGACGTAATTTTAGGCACAAAGTAATTTAAAGAACAGTAATCAAATAAAACTGACGTATAGTAATAAAAAAACGACCAAGTGCGAGGCGGAGAAGCGCCCCGAAGGATCCGTGTGTAGGTACTTTAGTAAAATGGTTGGGAGATTTACTATATTATATAGGTTTGCCGTATCTGGGTGTCCGTCTGAACTATTTGGTATCGTAGCCCCCAAATAAATGGACCGATTTTGATGCGTTTTAATAATCGAAAGCTAGTTTAATCGAGATGGTTCTTAGTTGAGTTTCATCAAAGTTGGTTCAACCGTTTATCTATCTAATACCTTCAAACAAGCACACATATATATATACAATATAATCAGCAGATATAATATATAATATATATATTCAGAATCTCGGTAACGGCTCCAATGATTTCGATGAAATTAGGTATATGGGGGTTTTCGGGGATGACAAATCTATCTAGATTGGTCTTATCTCTGGGAAAACGCTTACTATCGAGTTTAAGTCCGAGCAAAGCTCGGTCGCCCAGGTACTGAGAAATTGAACTTTGAAATGGAAGTATCGACGGTTTCTAATAAATAGTATAAACGTTAGGTATGACTCAAAAGGGAATACGATCGAACCAACTGAATCGTGAGCCACTGCGGGATCTTTTCGTAGAAAAAGTCATAGTGACATTGCATTGCTTGACAAGACACTTACTGTGAGAACGTTCTCCGGTGGGTCACGAATCAAATGGTTCGACTGTACATGGGGCGAAACCCCTCCGCATTAAAAATACTACCTACAAATTTATCACTGTTCTTATCAGGATAAACGAGTACCTAATGTATGGTTTGTGATCTCCACCAATTTAATAAAGCGTGAAATAAATATGAATTTTAAAATTAAAAAAAACCCGACACAACCTTTAAAAATAAAATATTCTACTACGATCGCAAAGTAGATAAAATACCTAGCATTTAGTAGTAGTACAAACTATAGCCTTAAAGGTCCTCTGACGCAAGGATGCTTCAATTAAAATATTCTACTTGTATCAAACGTTGAGGGTCAAAAAGAAGTTTTTTTTTCGTTTTAATGGTGATTGTGTCGGGGGTTTATTAAAGACCGTAAACATCTTGGGGTATTCCTGAAATCTATAAGAAAGAAATGAGTGATCATTTAAGTTTTTTTCTGAGATACGGAACCCGAAAAATGAAACAATTATGCAAATTAGAACCTCCTTCTCGATTGAACTCGTTAAAACATTGGCTTTAGATCAATGTTTTTAACTAATCAAGAAAGGAAAACGAGACAAAAAAAAACTTAGTTAAAAATTTAAATATCAATTACATTACCACGAACTGCGGTCTGAAATGAAAGCTATAATTTATACAAGCTTTTCCTTGACCTTCATGTTTGTAGGGTGACTAATGAAGTGTCCACGGCTGCTTAATTAACTATGTTCTTTGCGTGGATTCCTAGTCACGTTGGAATTTTAGGAAATGAGAGAGCTGACCAATTGGCAAACGAGGCTATTATTGATGGAGATACGTTTCCATATGTCAATTTCTGTCACGATCTGGCTAATCTACCCAAATCATTTTTATATGAAGAATGGAATAGACTCTGGATTGATAGTTCATCTAAAGGGAAATATTATCGCCTTGTCCAAGAGTCTCTACCACATAAGCCTTGGTTCCACAAAACTATTTTAAGCAAAAGGACTACTTCTGTTCTCTGCAGGATACGTTTGGGCCATGTGTGTACTCCAGCGCACTTACACAAGTTTAAAATAGTTGATAGTCCTACATGCTCCTGTGGAGAATATGGCGACCTGAATCACATCTTTTTCTCATGCTCGCTTTACGACCACTCTGATCTTTTCTCTCAACTCCAATCAATTCCAATTCCCTTTCCCACCTCCATTATTTGTTTATTGTATCTTAATACCAGTGATATATATACCATATTAGCATCATTCATAGAAAAAAATTATATCAAATTATAATTTTATTTCGTATATATACTCCTACACGTTAACTCCAATCCTTTCTGATCCTAAATTTTTTCCGTAATCCTATTACCGTCCTATCATATTATAACAACTGTTTCCCTAACTTTGTCATTGGCTAATGTTCTCGTAGCCATAAAAAAAAAAAACTATGTTAAACCTATCTTTGAGTATATTGAAAAATGTGGACTTTATTAAAGTTTAGTACTAATTTGGTGCTCACGTCGTCACACCAATATTCATAGCAGCAGGTACAAAATTGAGTCCATAACTCATGCACGGACGGTTTAAAAACGGTTCAAGGGTTCACGTTTGCCTCCGGTACTTTAAAAACTTTTGAAATTAGAATATAAATAAGCAAACGAATTCGCCCTTCTGAAACTTAATGTAAAATAAAACAAGCTTAAAATTCTTCTTCTTCTTCTTAAAACTCCAGCCATCAGTCGAATTGTGTCAACCTTTATAGATGACTAGCTTATGCCCACGACTACGTCTGCGCGGATATAGGTTATCGCGCGGTGGCGCCTTCTACCGGAATAAAAGGTATCCCAATGTTGATCCTATTAATAATTGAAACTACCTAAATACCAAATTTCATCAAAATCGGTTCAGTGGTTTCGAAGTCAAAGCGTAACAACCAGACAGACAGAGTTACTTTCGCATTTATAATATTATTATATAATAGGGATTGATTAATTTAGTCGATATCGATTAACTCTAAATTACTTAGTACAAATACACGGAATCAATTTGCATTGTGTGAGTGAAATGATTTGGGGAATCATATTAAACGCCAACGTGTTAGCTATTTTGGGAATTTGAAGAATGAGTTGTTATGTACTGACCGTTGTCAGCGTCGTCGGCGGGCAGCGGGCCGACCGCGCCGAAGAACCGTTTGTCGAGCAGCTGCAGCAGCTGCAGCGCGCTCTCGTGCACCGGCGCGCGCGGACAGCCCGTGCACATCAGCGTCACGTTGATCACCGCTGTGTAGTGGTCGCATGGATACTCTCTGTCCAAACAATTGTTTTATTAGTATTACATACACACTCAGAAACTCACACATTACATCACTCGTAGATGAATTCATTCAAGGGCAGCAACTTAACATCGGAAATTTGAATTTCGATTGGAAATACCAATTGGGAATTTCGAACGCAGTAAATGTATAAAAAATCTATCAAAAGTAAATAATATTAATAAAGTAGTTTCCGCCCTATCATAAACATAATAGTACATTACAGCCGAGGCCGGGAAAAAGCAATTCGTGGATGAGTAGAGTTCAATATATACGAATCCACGAATTGCCATTTCCGCTGCGGCATATGTAGTGCTTTTCTCCAATAATGCTAGGAAATAAAGCAAAATTGTAAAAATATTAAATTAAATGCTTGGGCACGGTTGTAAAATGTATGCCCTTATACCTACCTACCTTCCCTACCTACTTTCCCGCGATACTTACTTACGCGATACTTTATTATATTTTTAAAGTACACGACACGACTCATAATGCCATTTCAATAAATAATAATGTAATAAAAAAAAAACTCAATAAAAATATAAAGTTAAATGCAAATGAAGCTTTGTATCACTAAATTACGGTTTAAAATTACACTTTTATTAATACGGTTTAAAGTTACGCTTTTTAGTTAATTCAGCAATTTTCTTGTTTGAATTCCAATTGAATGAATTTCAATTTTTTGTTGATTTAAATAAAGATATTTAAAGATATATAAAGATATTTTCTTTTGTTACCATTTTTCCGGTTTCTTAATTTGTGCTTCAACTCGAAATATGAAAAAAAAACAGTGACACTGTTCGAGACATTATTAAAGACGCTGTTTCTTTCTAAATAAAATCTTAGACTAGGAGTTAAAAAGAAAAAAGGTAGAAGGAATTTGATCTTCAGGAATATTTAGCTGTTTAGATTGACATAATATCGTAGTCAAAACGTGAATTTAAAAAGTAAAAGGCAATTTTTGAAAAAATATTAGTTTTTCTTTTACAAATATACAATTTTACTCGCAAATGTGATGAAAAACATTGTATGTCGCACGGGCGGTACTACAATTACGAACATCGACTCATTAAACCTCAGTCTTCGACTTCGGGCTACTAATAGACTCTCGTTCGTAATTCCTTATTTACCGCCCTTAAGACACAATGTACTATTTACTGTTTAATTCATCATAATTTGAAGAGAAAGTTGGCAGGGGAGGGGACGGTTCAGTTATAAGCTTTTGTTAAAAATTCAAATACAAGCTCTTTTTTGTTGACTGTAGTTTTTGCCCCTGGTTACCAAACTACTCAAGACGAATCAAACGAGTACAAACAACAACATAGAGTCACTCACGTTGCCCCTAGCAACTGCCGGCTGTCACCTTGGCCGCCTAGAAACGCCTAACAACGCCTAGTAACCAAAAAACGCTGAAAAAACACGTTTATTGTATGACGAGTCCCTTTAATTTTTAATTTTATTTTAGTTTTAGGATTTATTGTTATAGCGGCCACAGTAATACATAGTCTGTGAAAATTTCAAGTGGTTAGCTATTACGGCAGAAGAAATAAGAGCCCTGCGACAGACGGACGGACAGACAGGCAGACAGCGGAGTCTCAGTAATAGGGTCCCGTTGCCACCCTTAGGGTACGGAACCCTAAAAAAATATACCACGGGACAATAGGCACCAATTGACTGAACCAACATAATCAGGTTGTATCTGTGGTTAAAGTTAACGTCCGATTAGGTATTATTAATGGAGGTTAATTGGATTGGAATATATTTGAAAGCGAATCATATACAGTAAGCGCGTCAATTACTCCGACGTATAACAATCAGAACAAGTACACATTTAACTGACATATAATTATCAACTCGAGCCTAAAGGCAAGTAACGTCACAGACATCAAAGCGTATCTTTACAACCCCCTCTGGCACAGAATAAGTAATAGTAAGGGGAAATAATAGTAGGGCAATATTGACGTCAATAGTAGGTGCTCACTCAAAGCCCGAAAATATGTGCTCGGAGGCTAAGAAAAAGCCAAGCAGCTAAGAAGCTCTAATCTGTACAGTTTTATAAGGTTACTCTTGAAATTTATTTTTATAATTAGCCATTCATGAAATGTGTATAGTTTCGCTATTCGCTAATTATGTCAGACTTTATTCATATATTATTACTAGCTTTTACCCGCGATTTCGTGCGCGTAAAAAATGAAATGAAATATTTATTTATTTGCTTTAGCACTATGTGGATAAATACGATGTTGGAATTTCTTATAAGGTATTAAGGTATTGGCGTAGACAACATAATTAACACAAATATTGGTTTTTTAATGGAAGGTGGTGTAACAGTTTTTTCGTGGCTGTGGGAATTTTGCATCTTCCCGGAGAAAAAGTAGCCTATGTCAATTAAGGATAATGTAGTGTTCTATTGGTGAAAGAATTTGTAAAATCAGCCACGACGTTTAATTCACTTACTTCTATCCCACGGGAATTTCGCATTTTCCCCGGGAATATGTAAATTAGGGAAGTAGCCTACATCAATCGGGGATAGTGTAGCTAGTTGTTAGTAAAACCATGTTTAAAATCAACCCTGAAGTTGAATTCACTTTTTGCTATCCCGCGGGAATTTTACGTTTTCCCCGAGAAAAGTAGCGTATGCTAATTAGGGATCATGTAGCTCCCAATTGGTAAAATATCTTTTTTAAATCAACCCCAATGATGAATTTACTTATTTCAATCTTGCTGGAATTCTGCATTCTTCCGTAGAAAAAGAGTGCAGATTACTATTAGTGAAAGATTTTTTTTTAAATCGGCTCCAAATTTGGATTAACTTACTTCTATCCTGCGGGAATTTTGCATTTTCCCAAAGAAGAGTAATACATACCAATCAGCAATGGTGTAGCTTTATATTAGTGGATGAATTTTTATAATCAGCTCTGAAGTTGAATTCAGTTTTTTCTATCCCATGGGAATTTTGGATTTTCCCAAAAAAAGTGGCCTATGTCAATCGAGGATGGACAAATCCTACTAATATTATAAATGTGAAAGTTTGTGAGTGAGTGAGTATATTTGTTACTTTTTCACGCTTAAACGGCTGGACGGATTTGGATGAAATTTGGCGGAAAGTTAGTTTATAACCTGGATTAAAACATAGGATAATTTTTATCCCGATATTCCCACGGGATAGGGATAAAATCTCGAAATAACAACCGCTAGGCTTAGAGTCATGAAATTTGGTATGTAGGTAGTTGGAAGTCTGGAATAAAACATAGGTGACTTTTTGACCCGATATTCCCACGGGATACCTAGGGATAAAATCTTGAAATAACAACCGCTGAGCTTTGAGCAATGAAATTTAGTATTGTAGGTAGCTGGACCTCTGGAATAACACATAGGCTACTTTTTATTCCGATATTCCCACGGGATAGGGATAAAATCTCGAAATAACAACCGCTGGGTTTAGAGTCATGAAATTTGGTATGTAGGTAACTGGACATCTGGAATAACACTTAAGTGACTTTTTGACCCGATATTCCCACGGGATAACAAGGGATAAAATCTCGAAATAACAACCACTGGGCTTAGAGCCATGAATTTTGGTATGTAGGTAGCTGGACCTCTGGAATAACACATAGGCTACTTTTTATTCCGATATTCCCACGGGATAGGGATAAAATCTCGAAATAACAACCGCTGGGCTTAGAGGCATGAAATTTGGTATGTAGGTAGCCGGACGTCTGGAATAACACATACGCTACTTTTTATCCCGATATTTCCACGGGATAGTTTTGTAACTAAGGGACCCCATACATCCGTGTATTATTGTTATTATTATTTTGTATTTTTTTCTTTAATTGTATACTTACTGTCGTTTTTAAGTATTTTATTTGTACTTTGAAAAAATTACTTTCTGCCAAGCTTCTTGCGGCGCATTCTTCTTGGCAATGATGGTCTTTCCAAAAGTGCTGGTATTTAAAAAAATCACGTGTAAAAGTGCCCATTGCGGCCTATTTACTGAATAAATGATATGAATTTGAATTTGGATAGGGAAAAATTTTGAAATTTTAGCACTGGGTTTAGAGTCTTGAATTTTGTACAGTTATTCACAACACAACCTCAATTTTGTAAAATCCCGAAAATTTCAATTGCAACTACCAGACCGAATAGTTTACGCGTGCGAAGCCGCGGGTAAAAGCTAGTTATATCATATGAAAGAATTTTCAAAAGCAGTGCCAAAGTTGAATTTACTTATTTCTTTCCGCGGGAATTTTTCATTTTCGCGAAAAAAGTATCCTATGTCAATCAGGAATACTGTAGCTTACTTTTGGTGAAAGAACTTTTAAAATCAGATCCAAAGTTAAATTCACTTATTTCTATCCCGCGAGAATTTTGCATTTTTCCGAAGAAGAGTAGTCTATGAAAGAATTTTTAAAATCAGCCCCGAAGTTGAATTCAGTTTTTTCTATCCCATGGGAATTTTGTAATTTCCCGAAGAAAAAGTAGCCTTTGTCATTTGGGGATAGTCATCCTACTTCCTACTAATATTATAAATGTGAAAGTTTGTGAGTGAGTGAGTATGTGAGTGAGTGAGTGAGTGAGTGAGTATGTGAGTGAGTGAGTGAGTGAGTGAGTATGTTTGTTACTTCTTCACGCTGAAACGGCTGGACGGATTTGGATGAAATTTGGCGAAAAGTTAGTTTATAACCTGGATTAAAACATAGGATACTTTTTATCCCGGTATTCCCACGGGATAGGGATAAAATCTCGAAATAACAACCTCTGGGCTTAGAGTCATGAAATTTGGTATGTAGGTAGTTGGACGTTTGGAATAACAGATAGGTGACTTTTTGACCCGATATTCTCACGGGATACTTAGGGATAAAATCTTAAAATAACAACCGCAGGGCTTAGAGCCATGAAATTTAGTATGTAGGTAGCTGGACCTCTGGAATAACACATAGGCTACTTTTTATCCCGATATTCCCCCGGGATAGGGATAAAATCTTAAAATAATAACCGCTGGGCTTAGAGTCATGAAATTTGGTATGTAGGTAACTGGACGTCTGGAATAACACGTAAGGGACTTTTTGACTCGATATTCCCACGGGATACCTAGGGATATAATCTCGAAATAACAACCACTGGGTTTAGAGCCATGAATTTTGGTATGTAGGTAGCTGGACCTCTGGAATAACACATAGGCTATTTTTTACCCCGATATTGCGATTTGCGTGTTGACCTTTGTGAATCGCTTATATTGTCCAGATTAAACTATTGTGATGTTGTTTATGACGGCTGCATTGTTGGTCGTTCTAAGAGGCTTTTACAGCGGGTGCAGAACGCATGCGCTCGTTTTTGTTTCCGTGTCCCTCCCCGCTGCCACATCACTCCGTACCTGAACGCCGCTAACTTGTTGAACATGTCTGCACGCAGGCGCATGCACCTCGCTACCCTGCTGTTTGGTGTGAGACGCTACAGGACCCCATTGTACCTCCACAGTAAAATTGTTTGGTCGAGGAGTGAGCGCAGGAGCGCAATGGCTCTTGTGCTCAAGCACCGGACTGCAGCATTCCGCGGAAGTTTTAAGTTTGCGGCGTCCAAGTGCTGGAATGATATTCCTCCCCCTATCCAAGGAGCGTGTAGTGGGTATACCTTCAAGCGCAAGCTGAAGGATTACTTGTTGACGCTCCAAAAATCCTTTCCCTATCCAGCACTTTGACATGCCAACCACATTGATATGCCGGCCTGATGTTTTTAAACAATCCATTTTTTCTTCTTTCTTTTAATTATTGTTCGTTGTAATTTATTTATTTCTTGGTTTGTTATAGTTATTATTATTATTTTTTCTCTTAAGTTTATTTGTGTATGTATAGATAAGTGGTTTATTTATTTATTATATTTGTGTATCGTTCCGTGAGTCACAGACGGTTCTGGCAGAAAATCAGCGCTGCAGGCGTTTAACGCTTCAGCATAATGCTGAGTCAGCGACCGTTTCACTTTCGCGGGGACACACAACATTGTATATATTGTATTTAATGTTTTCATGTGTTTTTCTGTATTTTTTATTTTATTTGTGTTAATTTTGCTGTATATGTGTGTCTTCTGTGTAAGTGAATAAATGTCTTCTTTCTTTCTTTCTTTCTTTCTTATATTCCCACGGGATAGGGATAAAATCTTGAAATAATAACCGCTGGGCTTAGAGTCATGAAATTTGGTATGTAGGAAGCTGGATGTCTAGAAAAACACATAGACGACTTTTTGACCCGATATTACCACGGGATACCTAGGAATAAAATGTCGAAATAACAACCGCTAGACTTAGAGGCATGAAATTTGGATGTAGGTAGCCGTATTTCTGGAACATAGATTGGTTCTAAGGAAAAAAAGTGCATACTATATGTGTATTAAAATTTATAATAAAATTCCTGCTACATATAAAACATTATTCAATACCGAATTTAAGGCGAAACTGTACAAATTCTTATGTAATGCCTGCTTTTACAGCATTGATGAATTTTTTAGCTATAAGTTTTGATTTGACATTTAAATACATAAAATTTAGAAATTTATTGTAATGATGAGTATAATGATAAAAATATAATAATATTACAATTAAAATTAAGTTCTACCCAATTGTATTCCAAATATACTTGACATGTATGGTTGCTGTTAAATTTAAATGATGACGGCAATTCTATGCTATTTTGACACTTTAATCTACTGTTCTGTCTTCAATCTCTAATTTTCACATGCCTGATGGCCGAACATATTACGGATCGCTAATAATACTGTACCTACCTTATGTATATGTACCATATGTTCTGTGAATAAATATTCATTCATTCATTCATTCATTCATTCATTTATTCATTCATTCAACAACACATAAGTACGCTACTTTTTATCCCGATATTTACACGGTATAGTTTTGTAACTGAGGAACCCCATACATCCCTGTATTATTATTATTATTATTTCGTATTTTTTTCTTTAATTGTATACTGTAGTTTTTAAGTATTTTATTTAGAATTATTTTATTTTGAAAAAATGACTTTCTGCCAAGTTTCTTGCGGCGCATTCTTCTTGGCAATGATGGTCTTTCCGAAAGCGCTGGTAGTATAAAAAATGACGTGTAAAAGTGCCCATTATTACTGAGTAAATGATTTGAATTTGAATTTTGCATTTGAATTTGGATAGGGAAAAATTTTGAAACTTCAGCACTGGGTTTAGAGTCTTGAATTTTGTACAGTTATTCACAACACAACCTCAATGAAGACCACGATATAAATATTGGAAATTTCCAGGGGAATTTTGTAAAATCCCGAAAATTTCAATTGCAGCTACCACACCGAATAGTTTACGCGTGCGAAGCCGCGGGTAAAAGCTAGTATCACATAAAATCTAGCACCAGTAGTTTAGGCTGTGCGTTGTCTGTCAGTCAGTCAGTCAATCAGTCACGGTACATACTATTTTATAGGTATAGTTATAGATAACTCAAATATCATTAGTATTCAGTAATAAGAGGTGGTGGGCTTTTACCTCCATTAAACTTTGCAGTTTTCTTAAATGAGTCATACCTACTGCTCTTTTGTCCTCTTATACAAATCTAATATATATAAAATTCTCGTGTCAAAGTGTTTCCTCCGAACTCTTCCGAAACGGCTTTACCGATTTTTATGTTTTTTTGTATACATTCGGTAGGTCTGAGCATAGCATGTAATAGTACATTGTGTCTTATGGGCGGTAAATAAGGAATTACGAACGAGAGTCTATTAGAAACCCGAAGTCGAAGACTGAGGGCTTTAATGAGTCGATGTTCGTAATTCTAGTACCGCCCGTGCGTCATACAATGTTTTTCATCACATTTGCCAGTAAAATTGTATGTGTGTAAAAGAAAAACTAATATTTAAAAAAAAAAATCCGATACCGCTAACTGCGCTCTTGGCAGCGCCAGCTGCCCGCCGCCCTCCCCCTCCGCAGCATGTGCATGGCATGCGTGTTGAGCGCGCGCACGGAGCAGTAACTGACTGACATGCAGTAACAGACTCATTTACCGACCTTGGGCTTTATGACATGAAAATTAGGTCGGGCAATGACTCATTTACCGACCACGGGTTTCATGACAAGCACATTAAGGTCGAGGATTTTATTTGGGGGGTTACAACCAAGGTAGCCTGCATGTTATGACACTGTTTACGAGCAAGTGTGATGAAAACTATTTTTCACCTCAGCAGCTCAAACAAGCAGGTTTTGCTATGAAAAATCAGTGAGCAAAATCGCATTTTGCTCACTCCGTGAGACAAAGTAGCTTTTTAATTATTTTTTTTTAAATGCTGAGGATAGTGCTGGGTCCACTCACTGAATGCCAAATATTTGAACTTGACTTTGATCTGTCACTTTCACTTCAATAGGAAAAAAGCGAGAGTTAGGATCAAATCGATAATAAGTTCGATTTTCAAATTCTGTAGCCCTAAAAAGAAACAAATAAACGTTCGGATACACATATTTCAACCGCAAAATGACAAAACGTCTGTTATATTAAGTAGGTATATAGAGCATTATTAGAGGGATTTATTATAGCACTTATTGCTCGAAGCTTGTACGGTGCTCTTCTCAAATATAAACTAAAAACTACAAAGTTAAATTAGAAAAGAAAACGAGCATAAATGAACGAATATCCCGTTCAATTTTACTTTTTTCTTAGTTTTTTTTACTTTTTAATTAAGCAAGAAGCATTATACCAACCTAATAAAAAAATACTGTGTTGACCTTTAGCATTAAAAATATGTCAATAATTAATTAATTAATGAATAATAAGGACAAATTAAAGAACAAAAACACGAGGTGAAATTAAAAAAACATAGTGAATTATATGACAGCGAAATATTTCCGAAATGCTACATTTTTCCCACTCTTTTCATAAAGTATGCAACCTCGTTGTACGAAAGCCGCTGCTCTTGTTTTTTTTTTTAATAAATTCGTTCCGTCTACTGCCTATCTCTTAAAGTTGGATAAAATATTTGTCAAATTGATTGAATTTGAAAGTAATCTATATATATATTCATGTTTCAAACAATAAAAATCCTAATAAAATCATATTTAAAGGTTTATTTTTATACTGGATACTTTTTCGTTCCATGTTTAAAACCTGTCTACTTACCGGTGACTTTTGATCTTTGTCTCGCATTATTAAGTGACTTTTTAAAGATATAATGGCGACTGTATGAATCATTTTCGACAAAAAGTTTTAAATATGATTATGTAAGTAGGTACTATATTTATTTCTTAACAATCGAATTATATTTTAAATATGTCACGATATATCTGCTATAGTTTTATTAAGAGTGTACCTACTAGTGTTCTGGATATCCTGGCTGCAGCATCAGGCCGAGAATTCCATAATCTTGCATAGCTATATAGCATACATGGGTGTTTCAAATTTTAGGTCCCAAATATGTTTGAAAGTAAAGTAATCCATTATGCGTCTAAGATTCCTACCGCAGCGAACAAAAGAGCTGATGATCTTGAAACGGCTGAACCGATTTTGATAAATCATGTCTCATCAATGATCAATCATCGGTCCACTCGTTTAAGAGCTACGGTGCCACAGACAGACACACAGACACACAGACATACAGACACACAGACACACATAGCGGTCAAACTTATAACAGCCCTCTTTTTCGTCGGGGGTTAAAAATGCGAGGTGTGCGTAGCCCGTCAAGAAATATTTTATTAAACAGCATTGAGCCATTTTACGAATAAAGTGGCGACCCCATTTAATTGTACTTTTTACTGTCGAACTCTATACAGCGTGTACCTATTGTTTATACAAACACAAATAGTAACCAGACGTTGCTTTTAATGCTATGATGCGATACTGTAATAAATTTAAAGTTTAGCATAAGCTAACATTGTAACTAATACTTGAATATTTTTCGAGCAGGAACGTAGTGTACAAAAAGCGGATGTGACAGTTGTCAAATGCCAAGTGCGAGGTTTCGAATAATATCAAAGTAGTCATCATGTAGTGATACATTACGTGTATAACATCATAGTGACATCGCATTAATTAACAAGGAAAATCGTAATGACTTTTCCTTTAAAAAGGAAAAGTCATTAAAGTCTTTAAAGGAGGGTTCCATGGTGGCTCAAGAATTAAAGTTCTTGGCCGTAGCTACAGAAAAAAAAAATCTAACTAGCACAGAATCACACAGACAACGTTACATACAATAGTTCTATGAGATAGCATCATAATATATCTTACTAGCCTGTTGCCCGCGGCTCAGTCTGCGTAGAATTCGATTATCGCTCTCCCGTAGGAATTATGCATAAATAAAAACTATCTTATGCCCTTCCCCGGGACTCAAACTATCTGCATGCCGAATTTCATTTAAATCTGTTCAGCGGTTTAGACGTGATGAGGTAACAAACAAACAACAGACTTACAAAACTTTCGGCTTTATAATATTAGTGGGATAGTAAGAAATAAACTAATTACTACTTTTTCATCACACTTGCTCGTAAACAGTATCGAAACATGCATGCAATCTTGGTTGCAACCCCCCAAATAAAATCCTCCACCTTAATGTGCTTGTCATGAATCCCGTGGTCGGTAAATGAGTCATTGCCCGTACTAATTTTCGTGTAATTTAATTTCATCATAAACGCACTAAATATCCAGCACAAAGCGGGACTTTTCTGCTCTAGCCTCCTGAAGCCCACCATATAAATATTTTGAAAATAATTGACAAAGCAATGAGAATCTAATTGTTTCGAGAATAAAGTCAAACCCGTCAACATGGCGGGGGGAACCCTGCGAAATTAGCGTGGTCATTTTTTGAGAGTGCGAATGTAAATTTATAAAAAATCGGCCAGGAGCGTGTCGGACACGCCCGAAATAGGGTTCCGTAGCCATTACGAAAAAAATAAGTAATATTTTTCTAAGGATTTCGTATTTGGTAAGGAATATTCCAAGTTTAGGTATATTTTATACCTTAGGCTGCTATTTACTCTTAAACTACTAATAATTCTCAAGAAAACAACCGTTATAGCTTTTCTTGTAAGTTTGATATACTTACTACCATCCGGAATTTTTGCAATTTTTTTTCAAATTTTCAGTCGCTCGAATTTAATGATATATGTACTCTGTGATGAAAGTTAGCACTTTAAAGTTGAATATTTTGCAAACAAATAACTGAATCAAAAAATCGTTTTAGCAACTCCCTAATGGTTTTAATGGTCCAACGATACTCCACACTATAAGGTTGGATGAGAAAAAAAAATCACCCCCACTTAACGTCTATTGGAGGTACTCTAAAAAAATTTTTTTTTTACATTTTTTATTGTAACATCTTGTCGGCATACGGACAGACATGGTGAAACTATAAGGGTTCCGTTTTTGCCATTTTGGCTACGGAACCCTAAAAATGGAATAATCGAGTGCTAGTGACATTTCTTTCCTATTAATTGTTTAGCATGCGATTTTTTTCGTCTACTAATCCTGTAATAATTGAAAGAAAAGCAGATTATGTACCTCGCATTAAATAATTTATCTTGCCCTCGTGCTTTTTAAAGCCCTCACTGACGCTCGGGCTCCAAATCGGCACTCGGTACAACAACAAATAACTTATTTTTCTGCTTGGTGCAACAATCTACTATTGATACTGCATGGCATGCAGGAGCGCGCGCACGCTGGGTACATGACGCGCGGAGGAGGGCGGTGCGGAGGCTGGCGCTGCCAAGAGCTTAGTCAGCGATATCAGCAATTTTTGAAAAAATATTAGTTTTTCTTTTACAAATGTACAATTTTAGAATTACGAACATCGACTCATTAAAAGCCCTCAGTCTTTCGTTCATTCAGTTCGTAATTCCTTATTTACCGCCCTTAAGACACAATGTACTATTACTGCTCAGTCCTACTTTTTCCATTCGGCCCGCCAGATTCTGTGACCAAAACTAACAGTAATGCGTATGTTAATTAATATCTACAAAATGAACGTCTAAAAAGCTAATGACGGACTTATAGCCATGTCGATATAAACATAACATACTATACTATACTATTAAAGGACATTCGCAAGATGTCGCTAGCATATAAAAGCATTAGGGAAGTATTCAACTTGCATCCCTCGACATGGTTCTAGTCATAAATAAAAGATGTCGCTTTTGGACAAAATACAGAAGCGAGACTTCCAAAGCCTCTTTAAGTGAATGTACTAAGCTGACGCCAGATGTCGCCTATAACGAGCTCATTTTTATTTTGTGTTTATTTTTCTTTGAGTGATTGCTAAAATACGTCGGATGAAAGTGAAATGATTTATTACTAGCTTTGTCCGCAACTCCGTTTGCGGAGAATTCGTTAATTAGGTAAGTACTCGTACCTACCTAACCAGGTATTTATTAGATTTTCGTATTGTTCACAATCAAAGTAGATTCCTTTTTGATTAAGTACAGTTTAATTGACCTAAAAGTAAACACTTTGGGCCCATTTTAAAACAAATAACAATTGCCTAATTAACTAAGTTTGCTTAAATGGCAATTTTGGAAAAAATATTAGTTTTTCTTTTACAAATATACAATTTTACTCGCAAATGTGATGAAAAACATTGTATGTCGCACGGGCGGTACTAGAATTACGAACATCGACTCATTAAAGCGAGGGCTTTAACTTCGACTTCGGGCTTCTAATAGACTCTCGTTCGTAATTCCTTATTTACCGCCCTTAAGACACAATGTACTATAATATTAAACGTAGGTACACATAACGAAATACCTATACTTTTACGTCATAGAGATAGGTAGTTGAAATATTAAATGAAAAAAATACGTGTTTTGGGTACAGGCACCTGCAACAATATCTGACACGTCCTATCGGCTCTATAAATTGAGTCGTATCGGATATTTATGCACGCTCCGCTGTGGCAGATTTTAGTGCAAGTGACTGTACAAAATAATTTGTAACTACTTTTTTTATTTCTATGTAAGATTAAGTTCGATCTACCTAAGCCTACCTAACTATTATGTATATTTGAATAAATTGTGGTATAATGAATTGACACATTGATTCTTTTCATTGACACATCTAAATTTGCTAAAGTTTGTGTATTTTATTTACATACCTGGCACTGAAGATAGTAGCAAGAGCCATGAAGCATCCGTCTGCTACTCGGGGTGGGCCTGTGAAGCACTTGTCCACCGTCCAGTCGAGCAAAGGCCCAATGTCAGGATTGCAGTCAAGGAGGAGAACTATGGTTTCCCGAGCTAGCTCGTATATCTAAAAAATTACATAATTTTTATTTTTGCAATAACACAAGTGAGCCATACGAATATCTCTTTATTTCTATAAGTGATACTTACTTTATCATTAGTTGATGAAAGCATTTCGCTGAGCCACGGGTAGAGGGAACCATCTTCGGCGAGTGCGTTCGGTGCGAAACATGATCCGCAGCAAACTAATGCGCTCATAGCCTATATTAAAATAAATATAGTATGTATTATACTTGTATCATTATACTAAAATGGTCAAATAAAAAAAAAGCTTGGAAGGGTAATTTTTGAGGTAGCACCAGATTTATTTCTTTTCCAATGATTTAACTCACACCAGAACAAGTTTCTTTCCTGTATTACTTTACCTACTGCATGTTTGGGTTAGTTACAATAATAAGATTTTCGGATTTAAAATGTACCTTTAGAGCAGATAAGTTAAGTCTATCATCTATTTCTTGAGTAGGTGGCTGAGGTACAAGTGTACCCAAATGCTTCGCTAAAGGCCCACACCATCCTGAGAACAAGGAAAATAGGCTGCGACACAAATCCTTTTTCATCAAGGATCCGTACATTTCCACTGTAAAAGAAAAAGTGAATAAGTATACAGTTAAACACAGTGCGCTTTACAAAATAAATGATTTAATAAGCCAAGGTAGTCGTACATGGGAAACTTTGGATAAGCTCGGTAACGAAGTCAGCGAAAGTAAGCCTCTGTTCCCTAGCTGCCGGTGCATCCTTTTCAGCTTCAACCTCTAGGCATTGTCTAACGCCGTCCAGATACTCCGTCAGTGATGAATGGAGGCTGCCTCCATCTAACGCAAATGAGCTGCAAGAGATAAATGTTTGTCAATCACAGGCGGAAAACTTCACGTAAAGCTGTTCAGAAAATTACTGCCATTCACAAATCAATTCGCAGACTTAGCGTTAATGAAAGGAAACGTCAAATGTGTTCAATTATATCGGAACACTATTGCATTAGAGCTCGTTCTCATATATTCAAATGCCTTGGCCATAATCTTTTATTGGGTTCGAATCCAACTGTAGCATTACACGAGCTATACTTCGTTTTTTTAGCAATAGAAAGAAAGTAAGCTATCATGACGTGTCTTTTTATTGAAAAACACTTTTGAAAAATAAGTCACAACAAATAGTACACAATTAGCAACGATATATGATCATTTATATGCTTTTGGTATGGCCGATCAACTTTTTCTTGTCACTTGTTGCTAGTTACGGTCTCCCGAGTCACTCTTTAAACCGTAACTTTATAGGATTAAAATTTGCGAAACATGCATTTTTGTAGTAGTTTTAAGACACTTTTATAATTGGTCATCTAATAAGCATGTTAGTATAATGCGACACAACATTTCTTCTTTTAAACTGTACTACATATGTCCCCTCGCTTACGGGACAAAATAACAACAAGAAATAGTTGATCGACCCAGATACTGTTTTTTTTTTAATGTTTTTTCAATAAAAAGACTCGTCAAGATTGTATACCCTTTTTCTAATGCTACAAAAACCAAGTATACAAAACTTTTAAATACAAAAACAGAGAGTAAAAAATGGAGGAGGCTAAATACCTGTTAGCAAAGGTCTTCCGTTGTGCAATGAGCAGCAACATCTTGTTCAAGTTCAAACGCAGCGCATCGCGACGACGCCGCCGGCGCATGTTCTCCTGTTTGCGATCGACTGCTTCTCGAAGAAGAGGCACGAGTTCTTCCATTAAGTCTCTAGATAATCATCAAAATTATGCCTCAGTCATGACTTTAATGCAGCAAAATAAGTACTTGGGAAAAATCGAACTAGCAGTTACTGTCCTGTTTGTCAAAGTTTATCAACATTAAAAAAAACTGTGAGATCTGTCTCTTTTTTTTCTTATAATAATTCTGTTAAATTCGATTCTCGAAAAAATATTAAAGAATAATTAATCTCTTAGTACATACTTGAACTTTTCTCTGAGATAAAAATAGTCGAGACAGGTAGAAATAACTAATTATTTATAGAACTAATCTTGATTACGGCTTCTCTTGTTCAGTTAAATTGTTAGTCACCTGCATGAATGTCTGCCACAGCGGAGCGTGCAAAAATATCTGATACGTCCTACCGGCCCTAGCAATAGAGTCGTATCAAATATTAATGCGCGCTTTCTTGTGTCAGATATTGGTGCTGTAGGTTCTAGCTATTTTGATCTGTAAATAGGTAATTTGTAATTGATGCGTAAGCAGTTACTTGAGCGCGTCCGGGTTGATGTTCCCGCAGGCGGCGACGGCGGCGTCGCGCACCTCGGGCACCTCGCAGCGCGCCAGCGGCACGGCCAGCTTGTGCAGCGCCGCGGGCGCCGCCGCCGCGCCGCGCGCCTCGCCGCCGCTGCGCTCGCTGAGCGAGTCCGGCGACGAGCTGCCACATAACACACCCTTACTACCACCATAACCATACTAAAATTGTTTTTTAGCAATTATACTAAAACCTCTTCTTAGTACACACCTGTGATCCGCAAGGCAATTTAGGGCCGTTACAGACTGGCATTATTTCTGCGCGTATGTACAGTAGTTTTTGACATACGCACTTACACGCGCGCTAGCTTAAAACGGACGCGCATGTATGCGCTCATTCCTTCGTGTTTAATGCTAGAAGAAAACAACCGGAACCGTACGCGCGTACTCGCGTTTCAGAAAATGAGCTTACACCTACGAGCTAATAAAACGCTAGTCTGAAACTCACCTTACTGCCAAATGTCAAGTCTATCTACAATGGTTAAGACAGTGAGTTGTCTGTCATTCAGTCACGTAACTCGTTTACAGCTGTAGAAGAATGTAGATGGATACCTATACAGGATGGCATAGCCCACGCTTATGAGTCTGGTATCGTGGGCCAAGACTCACTTAGGGCCACTCACCTAGTAAAAGTAAGGTTCAGTACCAGATAATGAATGTTTTAAGTCAATGCTAAGCATACAAATATTTAGTAAAATCCTCTATATATTAAGTGAATGCCTACATTCTTAGCTGTCGGAGTACACATGATTCAGGCGTAAAATTTTACTCCTAACGTCTAAGAGTGAATGTTTGAAATTCAAAAAAAAAACAGCTGCAATTGCTTGATTATTGAGTTGGATTATTTATGGTCTAAGAGCCGCTGAAGATCGACCTTCACCCATCTGATAACCTGATGAGACCTATTTTTTATACTCTAGTCTCTAGTATATTCATGCCAAATTACATTTTCTAGTACTAACTGTCTCTGAAATTAGCCGCGGACAGACACACAGACAGACGGACAGACATGGCGAAACTATAAGGGTTTCCTTGTTGACAACAGAACCCTAAAAATGGATTAAAGTAAATGAAATAAAATAGCCATGAACACTTTTCGATAGGGAAGCTATCACAGGCGTGTCTGTAAATAAGTCATATTTAAATTATTTAAATAAAAAATATGTCTCATCCGGTAATCAGATGGGTGAAGGTCGATCTTCCACGTCTCCTATACCTACTATTTATTTTAGCGAAAAAAAAACAGTATTTTGTGACAAATAGAAGTTTTGTTTTAAAATCGTGTTTACTACCAGACAACTGAGGATACAAATTTTCTTACAACCGTTATATTAGAGAGGAGCAGTCGTTATTAATAAATTAGCTAATGTTGTGCCAGTTTGTTATGATTCATAATAAACTGGCACGACTATTTACTCTGCTATTAATACCCTATAATTTGTGCTATTTACTACTTAAACTTCTATTCATGAACACTAAAAGGCTGAAAAAAATCAATAACAAATTATAATATAAGACAAAGCATAAATGAAATAATAAACTTAATATAAGACTAAAAGCTTGATAATGCCACAGATTTTTATGAACACACATGAAAATTCAACCAATGAATTTTACAACTAAACCCAGTGAATGATTAGGATGACTACACCATACATATACTCGTAATTGTGTATCAGCTTGGTTTCTAAAACTAATTCTGTTTAAAGAGCCAAATCGCTTGGGTTCTGCTCTATCACTCTGTTTTATAAGCGGACCATGTTATCTATCAGTAGTGCAACAAGAATCCGATGAAAACATTAAATAGGTACTGTAAAATCAATTTAGTACTAGTAATAGCTAAATTTCGTTACAAGCCCGTTTAATTTAATTTAAATTAAGATTTTTACCGTGTTCTACTATAAGTAGAGTCAGACTGAAAGTTTACAGGCCTTACAGCTTCAAGCAACAAAAAAAAAGGAACCGATTATTATACTAATGTACAAACATTCAAGGAGCGACCGTAGAAGTTAAGACGAACATTACGATTTCCTAGGGATAATGGCACTGAACAAATTATCATGGTTAATTTATGTATATGAAGAGTACTGCCAAAACAATAGGTACTGATATGAAGGCTGTGCGGCAAGTAACTTATATTCAACCGGGAATATGCATGGGGGACCGGTATGCGGTCTGAGGGAGTTAGCTTGGTGAGAGTCGTTTGTCTCTATCTAGTATTACAGTTCATATTATGAATCACCACAACAAGCGCTACAGATCAGTATTCCTGTCTCAGCAGACCTGTATCTCGCGATCTTTGGGACTACGAGTACGTCAAATAGGAACTTTTTACAGGATTCATATTTGACTGATTCAGGATTTATATCAAAGAATTATGAAAGTCTAGCAGCGAAGAAGCAGGGTAAAAATGTCGAAGTTGATTCACACTTCCCCGTTTTATCCCTTTAAGTCATTGTGTAATATTTCGAATGTATAAATACATAATTATTTTTAAAATAAACACTGCACAAATAAACAGCACGAGCGATATGCTGTGAAAGAATTGGTTGGTTTAAAATAAGTAGTTAATATTAAGGAAAAGGTATTCTGGCATACCGAGTAATTAGATTTCTTCCCTTCGCAGTTTTTTTGCAATGGAATGGTTCGATGGTTGCGGCGATACACATAGTAAGTAAGTGTAAGTCTCTAAGGAGTATGATAAGCAACTACCTAGTAGCTAAATTTCATGATACCATACCATCTTTACAGCACCTAAAACTATATAGTTCATTCATATGACAAAATAAATGTTATCATTTATAAATAAAACATACAAAAAAGCTTGCTACGTCGAAAAGTTTTAGTACTTATAATTATGAGTGTGACATGTATACGTCGTTGTGGTATGTACGAGTATATGTACCTACTACCTTAGTGGATATTAACAAGCAGTATTTATTTCACACATAAACATGTTTAACCTTTTTGAATATGTTATAGGTTTTTGTATGATCACAGTGTGCGCTTGCTGTGCACAAAACTCTTGCGTGAGATGAGCGATGACAATAGACCACAATGACAGGTCCTTGATATAAGTACGAACTCCCAACATGAATAAACAGCTTTGTGAAGTCGATTCTATCTTGAACGCCTGCCGTTTTTTTTTAACACAAATAAACTATTCAGTAACTAGTCCTAATTGATTAAAAAAGCGGGTATAATTCGCTGAAAGGCTAATACTAGCAGGAAGACTAGCAATACATGTGCTCTCAGAACATTTCACTGAGGTTGTTTTTACGATCAGTTCTTCCGCACCTTCAGTTCAATAAAATTTCACTGTATAAAATATTAAGGAACTGCCTGTGTTAATTAATTATAAAAGATATGACTTCAAAAACTCGAAGCTATATGAACACTATTACTTGAGGTAGTTCAATATTAATTGAACTGGGAAGTGGCAAGATAGAACCGACGCACAAAAGACATAATGAAGGAGCGAATGCGACGTGCACATAGCGAGCGTCAAATGACAACCTCGTCCGCTTGTGGTGTTTGTGTCCGCGCGCATAGCTTAAGGGCAGCGTGAAGAATCCGCCCGGCGCGTTCAGGCTCTCGCTCGAGGAGCTCAGCGCGCCGCCCCCCAGCCACGTCTCGGCCTCAGTGCTACTGAACAGAGGATTATGTTGCGCACAGTCACCCACTCTATACCTCCATACTCCAAACATGTTTCGATATTATTTCTTGATGTATGTAACATTCTTTGGCAGCCCCACAATTGTAAAAAAAATATGCAAACTAATGATTTGCATGTGTTCAGTCTTTTTTGGAAAGTCGATCCAAGCTAAGTACAAAATAAATTTCTACTGAGTCGGGCTTGCGCACCCAAGGTTCCGTTGCACTGCACAATATATTTGTATCACGTACTAAATTTTACTAAAACCCAGTTTTCCTAGATTCAGTTCGTAATCTTTAGCGCCAAACTGTGTTAAAATTGGATACTAAGAATGATTGTTTTCCTGAAAAGCAAAGAACATCATTCCTTTTGTTATGTTATTTAGGCTTAGTTTAGCAAGCTGTTAACTGAAGAAAATATGAATCCATATCTTCAATAATTCTTAACGTTAGTCTGTCAAAAACAGTGTTTCCAACATATAATATAAATAACCTATTGGTAAATCATCAGTTAATAATTTTCCATGAATTCGTCAGATAAGTTAAAACTCAAGATGATTGAATAATCATATCGCGAGTATAGCTCTTCTTACTAACCACACGCCTCTTTTTTGGTTGATAAAATAAACATCAAAATCGTGTACCAGTCCCTTCGATAAATGACCCAAACAATCATTTGACATACTATCTATCGACTTCGTCCACGTCATATGGGCGTCACTTATTTATTTGCCAACTTAATTGACGACTTATTTCAAATTATGATTGGTGTCAACTACTCAATTCGTCGTCGCTGCGATTTTGGCTTTAGTATCTCCAAATTAATGTATTCAAATATCGTACAATATTACCGAGCCAGTGTGACTTATTATATCTATCAATGTATATGCATGCTTAATATTATTCACAAATATTAAATTAATATTTTTAATTTATACTGCCACATTCTACATATTTTAAACTATTGAAAAGTAAAAATTTGCAAATAAATGTCCAAGATCAATTCACGCAATACATCAACATAACATAAGAAATAACTACATAATATTCCTGAGCATACCTTGAAATTTAAACATATTTTCTGCCAGTTAAATGAAATATATTCATAAAAAAATCGAGCACAGATCAAGCATTATGCTGTTAAAATATTTCTATAAATAAGTTTTGTAATAGGTAAATGTCCAACAATTAAACTTAGGTACACAGTGAAACATTACGATATTTCTAAAGTTGCCAGGTCGTGCACTATATCGCGTAAGGATACCCTTGAGAACCCCCCACTGTACTTCAGTTTGCATCGGCGTCAGCTTTTTCAGTATTATTGGCACAAAAGTAAATATTTTTAGCAATTTTGTAGATTTTTCATTAAATTATGGTTAGAAAATCAGTGTTTTTGATATTTTCCTAATATTAAACATATTCCGTAGATTATCGTGGACTAGGTCACGTATTAAAGTGACACAATTTAGCAGGCAAAAATTCGAGGTTAATATAAAATAAAATACCTTAGGTAGTCAACAATGAAACATTTACGCATGGGACATTTAATGAGACTGATTAAAGTTAAAGTAATTAAAACTGTTTTGATTATATTCGTGCATTTACATAAATACGTATTACATAAATAAGTCTTAAAATTATGAAACAGATTATATTAGTTTTCACGTTTCTTTGATAAATATATAGTGTTTCATTCTTTACACCACGGTGGACACAGTGAAATATTTCCTGTTTTTTACTTTTTTATTTTTTTGATGACTTACTTCACGTACTTGACTTATGTCACCTGACACCACAAAACAAAACCAGTCAAAACAAAAGATTTATGAGTTTTTGAATTTTATGCGTTTCATTGTTGGACACTTGACCTTATATCTTGTACATTAATGAGTTTGTTTAGTGATGTGTAGGTAGTTTTTCAAATAGAAGTTATTATGAATGATGACAGAAATCGCATCGTATGTCTCATTCATTAGGTAAAATTAATAATTGTAGGTACGTTAACTTAACGCTAACGCTTCGTACCTGAGACTCAGATCTGGACTCGCGCATCGTATCACGGGGCTGGGCACGGCAGGCACAACCAAATATGCCATTGTCATGTAATATTTCCAGACCTGCAGTTAAACAACACATTATGCATATCTTAAACTTTATATTGGAAATAAAAAAAAAGTTTTTTTTTATATGTACCTGCATGTATCCATCTCTTTCTTTTTCGGGTTTTCTAGGCAATGCGGGGCTTCTGGATAAAAGTGACGCGCGATTGTCGTTTACAGGTCTGTCAATCAGATTAATATTTAGATAAATAAGCCTGTTACAAAGTGACATCAATCATAACAATTATTAAAAAGTAGCTTACGCAGGCTCTATGATCGTGTATAGCGCTTGTATCCGGGCGTGCAGTATGGGCCACGCTTGCAGCACCGAGGCGGGACAGCGGGACGGCACACGACTTCGTTCCAGAAGACCGAATAAAACCACCTTGGAACACAATGACACATTTAGATTTTCAATTATCATTAAAGGTAATTAAAGGTATCTGCAATATAATTTTTTTTTTTTTTGGATGTCACTACCAGATTATTGTATTGTCACGCAATTTATATAAGTATACCTAATTTCAAGTCAATTCAACTATTGGAAGTTGGTCGAATTTCACTTGCAAGATTTGATTACAGACAGATAGACAACGGGACAGGTGAAACTAAATAAAAGCTTGTAAAAATGTTTTACCTCCCAAGGATCGGCTCCGTTTGTTGCGCTGCCGCTCCAGCTGTTTTTGGTTGACAAATCGTCATGTTGAATACCTGTCGGTTAAAAATAAATAAAAATATTTATTTGTACAAGTTTCATCCGAATGTCGTCGTACACCTAGTTTAGTTGCTATACCTAATCAACAGTACAACACCTAGCGTGTTAGACTCCTTATAAGTACCTTGTCATTTTAACATCATGTTTGAAAGCTATACGAAATTGGGTACCGACTGAAAGCGACAAGATACAAAAGTGATCACTTATTAATGAAGTTGACTGTACTAGAGTGATATTTGTAAACAACAGACCAGCGCCGGCCCTAACCTTTGATTGGCGTTAAGACTTCTCGAAGCCTTTAGGAGCACAGTTTATACCTCTTCCCCCTTGCAGTATGTCTTCTCTTAAAATCTGCCATTAAAATTGCTTTTTGCGCCCCTTGCCACAAGGTTTGGTGCCCTTCGTTAGCTGGTGCCCGGAGCGTCCGCTCTACCCTCGGCCCGGTTCTGCTTCCTACTTATATTATTATTAATTATGCGAAAGCACACAGAACATAAGCTACTTTTTACCCCGATATTCCCACGGGATTGGAATAAAATCTCAAAATAGTTTTAGGAATTCACTTGAGAATTTAGTAAAGTCTCGGAATTTCAATTCAACTGCCGGGTCTAATGGGATAAAGTGTAGTCAGAGATAAAGCAGACCGCTGGTCCAGACGGCGTGGCTGCGCTCGGCGACGCAGACGAGGTCCGGCTGGCCGGCCGCCAGCAGCGCCTGCTTCTCGGCCGGTGGCAGCAGCGGCAGGCAGCGCTCTGTCAGCTGCGGCACGTACGCATCCGCGGCGTCAATCAGAGCCGGCTCGTCTCGCGTCAGCTGCAGCTTCTCTAGGAGACATTTTGTTTCCCTGAAAAAAAAAGAAGAACATTTTTGTAGAGGCTAGAAAGTAAACAACAGATGAACGAGTCAGTTCAAAGGGCGACCCGAAGGGAAGGCCTTCGTTAGTACGAGTTCATCTATTGCATGTTTGGCCGAGCTAAACATTTTGCTTTTCACGACCACTGCGAGGAATTAAAAACATCACAAAACAAACAATAATAATTCAAAGACTGCGTTGTTCCCGCCGATTTTAGTTTTTCTTTTGTGACATAATTTTTTTTAAACAAGTTCGTTCTTAGTGGCAGTACCCAAAACCACATATTTAAAAATATAAAAACGGCAGCCTGGCTGCGGCAGCAAGTCGAACATGACAAGGATGTATGCTCGCACACTGAGCAGCCTGGCTGTTCAGCCAGTGCAGTGCCGTGCCCAACAAGCTTAGAAAGTCAACGCTGTGGCGTTTTCCCATACTTAAAAAAATTCAAGCATTTTGTGCATTTTATGCGTTTAAAAAAAAACACCTCATAAAAGTCATAAATGACGCATTCTAATAGGTCAATTTAATTTCACATGCAACAGACGATTACTTTTGATTGGTCGAATTGTCGTTTCAGGACGCCGGGAAAATTATTTTGAAATATATTCTAAAACGTCGTATAGTACTATGAAATACATATATAGATACGACCTGTTATCGTAATGTGTTACATTGTTGTCGTGTTTTGCGAGCCATAAATGAGTCAGCTATTAAATGTACAAAATAAATAAAGGCAGTTTTGTGTACTGGATTTAGGTTATCTATGGCCACATTTTCGAGCAGTGTCGTGAAAAAACATATTTTTTTCGATAACGATGCCTTTACATTATTAACAGACCTAAAGGGTCTCCGCTAACGGTGTGCTCGTTTCATGTCATCTAATTATTAGTTCTAATATTCTAATAGCCCTGCGTGAGGCGGGTGTCAGCTATATCGAAACCTATTGAATCGCGCGGGTTAACGGGGGGCCTAAGAGCCTGTTTAGATGAGGCCACGTACGTCCATTCGCACGTAGATACTTGCCCGTTCCCGAGATACTGCAGCTACATATATCCCTTCCAGATGCTGCCACGCGTTTCTTCACTCACGCGTAACACGTGCAATGAACGGGACTCTCGACTCGCTTTGATGTCGCAATGATGCGATTGGGCAGCTGTAGTGTTTCCTTGTTAGTTACCTAAGTATGTGTACAGCCAGCCTACGAGGATACGCCTTGCATTGGCACAGCATGACGAGGCCCAGCGCTTCGGCGCCGCGCACCACCGCCGCCAGCGGTTCCTGCTTAGGCGGCGCGGGCGCAGTCGATGGCTCGCCGTTTTTCCAGCTCGTTATCAGCTGCAGGAGCATGCGAAGACCGTTCTCCACTAGCTGAGGCGAGGTGTCCTGCCAAATTTATTTTTATAGGTCAATGTTACCTAAAAGTTAAACGAATTTAGGATTATTGTTTATTTTAATTTTTTTTATTCTACTGGATGGAAAACGAGCAAGTGGGTCTCCTGATGGTAAGAGATCACCACCGACCATAGACACCTGCGACACCAGGGGATTGCAGATGCGTTGCCAACCTAGAGGCCTAAAATGGGATACCTCAAGTGCCAGTAATTTATCGAAAACCAATCTAACCTGAACTTCTTTGGCAAGAAATTGCGTGAATCCCGCGAGCACGTCTTGCCGCCATTCTGGGAAATCCACGATGAGAGTTTGAAGACTCTGGAAGGAAAGCCCTCGGAGCTCCTCGTCCATGTGCACAGTAAGCCGGCACAACAGATCCACCAGCTCACTTGAACTCATGCCTTCCGGAATCAGTCTAAAATTAAATTCACTCGTTAGTATTTCCAAATTAGATTAATACCGTTTCACTGTGTTAGCTTCAGCGAAGTATGAAACTTTGACCTGAGCTGAGCATAATAAATAAACTATGATAAAAACAAACAAACCTGGGAATAGCTGCAACGCACGTTCTGAATAAGTCAATCCTGGGTTTTCTTTCGCCAGTGTTTATTTCCTGCTCTTTAGTCACGTTTTGGGTGTTGGTCAACATTAGTGGCCTCCCATAATGAGCATCTAAGGCCCTAAGGATTTCCACTAATACTCTTCTTACGTATGGAAAATACGCGCTCATTCCGATGGACCGCGCTGTCTCATCAGTCAGCATTTTGTTAAGAAATGTCTTCTTGACGCGTAGTGTGTTTCCCGAGGGTAACGTTCCAGATGTTCTGGGCATAGGTGGTTCTCCTTCTTTTTGTTGGAGGCTATCGGCAACGACAAGAAAAGCACGAAGACCGATGGACATTCTTTCCGGAGTCATTATTATTTTTATTGGCCTACCAACCATAAGCAGATCAAAGACTATCTCTCTCATGGCAAAATCCAGTCGCTCCTGAGCAATAAACTGGATTATTTTTACGAAGATGTTTAAAGGAGTATCACGAGGCACGACTCCTTTGGAACCCTTAGGAAACAGCGAGTTGACAATACTCTGAAGACGAGACTGCGTCGCAGAATTACTTTCACATTTGATTCTTATCATATACACCCACAGAAGGCGATATAATGATTCTAAAAGTAAAAGAAGTATTTCATTATTTTTATTTTACACAATAATTTTAGTATTGTTTCTATTTCTGGCATGGTACTTACCTAAAGCTACTCTGCACATTTTTGGGTCTCTGTTTTTCAAATGAGATAAGCACATGGCCAGGAAACAGTGCCAGTTTGCAAGAAAAAACTGCTTTTGCGACACGCACAGTAAACAAGTGACTAGCGGGAATAGTGCCAGTCGATGTTTGGATTTCGTGCTGGCATCTAACGTGTGGCTGTAGAGCATCTCTACAAAATTCTTTAGGCAAGGCACATTAACTTCATTTTTCACAGTCTGAAAATAATTTCTAATTAAGTAGGTACAGTCACCAGCATTCATATCTGCCACAGCAGAGCGTGCAAAAATATCTGAAACGTCCTTCCGGCCCTAGAAATAGAGACGTATCAGATAGTTATGCACGCTTGTTGTGTCAGATATTGGTGCTGGTGACTGTACATACATACATACGTAAGGCTCAAATTCTGTATAAGCAATAACTCGGCAAATACACAGCATTGAGTAACTCCTGGTAAGCGAGATCATTAGTAGTAAAATAATCTTATCGATCATTTTGGTCTAAGCACATTTAAAACATTGGCTAATGAAAACGGTTCCACGATTAAATTGGTTTTCTTGTCTGCTAGAGGTATGACCAATGATGACTCACCTATTATTGAGAAAATTAATACCTGAAGCTTTCGTAAAAAAATTTAATAAATAACGTTTTTATAATTCTGATTAACGTGACCTGTTGTACGTCATTCATGATCATCATCTTAGCCGTAGGACGTCCACTGTTGGACATAGGCCTCCCCCATAGACTTCCAGTCGCTTCGGTTGGCAGCGGCCTGCATCCACCGTAAACCCTCGTCATCAGTCCATCTCGTTGGTGGACGTCCTACGCTACGCTTGCCATTACGCGGTCTCCACTCGAAAACTTTTCGGCCCCAACGGCCATCTGTTCTCCGTGGCCCGCCCATTGCCACTTCAACGAGCTAATCGCTTGGCTACGTCGGTGACCCTTGTTCTTCTACGTATCTCTCCATTTCTGATTCGATCCAGTAGAGAAACCCCAAGCATAGCTCTCTCCATAGCTCGCTGAGAAACTCTGAGCCTATTTATAAGGCTATTTGTATGTCATTGGCCAGATGTACAAGATTGAGAGAAGTTGTATTGTATTGTATCAAAACAGATATAACCTTACCAACTAAGAGAAATTTAAATTCATTACCAAGTTCAATACCTCAAAAATGCTTCAACGGATTCTAATGAAACATAGCTAAGAAACACCGCAAGGAAACTCGCTTTCACGTAAAGAAAAACCGCATCGGAATCGGTCCATCCGTATGAGAACTATGGTGCCACTGACAGACAGACACCCCTCTATTTGCGTCTAGGGTTAAAATAAAATAATTTTCACTTCTCATGCTCGTAAAGTTCGTGTTTATGCTGGATCGAGGCGACATAAAATGATTTTTTATGCTCTAGTGCATAAAGTAAAATCTTCGTCTAAGACCAAGGCAATCAGGTGTAAACATCCACAAACAAAGAAGCATATTTTTTTAATTTATGTAAAACTTAAAATCAATCAAATCAATCAAAATCTATCAATAAAACTTAAAAAAATATAATTATAATAGTAATACGTGAACAATTAAAGGTACACGTTAAGTGAACAATTTGTTTTCATCTCTCCTGTTCTGAAAGTTTAATTTTCATGGATAGATAGCCGGTGGAAAATTGCGTTTTCATCTCTAGGGTGGAAAGTATTTTTTATTTTTACGCTTAGCCACGGAGTCCAAGACAATTGAGTTACGTCAATGACACTTTTTTTTCACGTTTCGGCCTGGCCATCTAGGTACACGTCGTGACAAAGGAGCTTATATACCTACAACACTGGAGGTTGAACGCCGAACATCCGTTTTAAACAAGAAATTTGACTTTTATTGCGTCACGAATATATTCTATCTCTTTCTTTAGTTAGGTCAAGAAAGAGATGGAATATATAAATAAGTAACAAAGGTCAAACTTCTTCGTTCGGCGTTCAACCTCCAGTTTTGTATATAAGCTCCTTGGTTGTGTCGGGACCAAATCGTTTTTTTTTATAGTCGGACGTGGCAAATGGCAAGTGCGAAAAGGTTGGAGGTTGGATATCAGTAAATTTATTTTATTATTATTCTCTTGTTTTTTTGTAGTAAGTATTATACTTTCCTCACAGTCGAAATGAAAAGTAGAGTGTCTAACTCGGGTGAAATTACCCATTTACCCTCGAACTATTGGAAATATCTCGGGTGAAATGGGTAACTTACCACCCTTAGTTATCAATCTACTATACCACTCTTGCTATTTCATGGCCTCGCCATCGAAGTGAAAAGTAGAGTGTAAAACTCGAGAATTAAACCCGTTTTTCCCTCGACTTGTTTATCCACTTGGCTATATGAACGTCTCTGGTAAAATCTGATATTTCACTACGAAAGTCAGAGATCCAATGAAGTTAAGTAACTTACAGCTGCTACAGGAACTAGGATCTCCACAAATAACCCCGCAAGCGCGTGTCTTATGTCTTTATCTTTGGCTTCAAGAAAATACTGCGCACATTCCTGCAGGAACTGAAACGACGCTTCAAACTCTTCAATGGGGACCATCTTTACACGGAAAAACTTCATACCCATTAAAAGAGATATTATACTTTGAGTCGTATGTGGTGACGGTTCACGACTTTTTAATTCCTGAAAACAAACTCCAATCAACTTATCTGGGTTATATTATTCTTATTTTATTATTCCCGCACGGGAATTCATTTATTACCTTAAGTTCTGCAGTAAACCGTTTCTTTACAGAAGCAAAACGAGACTGGGCTAAAACTCCAATTACTTCTGCGTAGAGATCAGCTATTATGTGTACATTAGCTGCATTTGGATTAGATTGTAACCTGTTAATACAAATTTATAAGAAGTATTAATATAACATATCTAGTAAATTAATTTAGCTTGCTTATGTACATACAACAAAATAATTCAATTGATACATGCCCTTCTTTGTAGTTAAACCGCTTAAAAGCAACGTTTTCAATATATTGAACTAGATCTTCGTGGCCCGGGTGGAACGGCAGTTGCTTAAGCACTTCGATGAGAGCGAGACAGAACAAGAATTCGACAGCGAGGTCGCGTCTCTCCGCCTGCAGCTCCTCGCAGCTGCGCTCCACCGTCTCCGTGCCCGCGCCGCTACCCGACACGATGTAGATAATGCTGCAAACGAAACACAACTCATGAAAAATCATATCATCTACATAACACTATGACCAATTTTAAATATAATCCCAAAAAACATAGTGACAATGTCAGTATTCAAAAACCTTTTGTTGCGTAAATCCTGGTGGGGCTTTTTGGCTTGTTCACTAAGTTGAGGGGATTCGGCCATTTGTCTTTCCAGCCAGCCGAACAAGGCACGCAGTAGAGAGGGCAAGCAGTGTTCCGCGACAGTACCGAATGCACATAATATTTGGTCGAGTTGGGGATCTTCACCACGCTGCAGCGTTTTGTTCAATGGTTTTTCCTAAACATAAAAATGTGTTGACCAATCGAAGAAAACAAAATGTGCAAGTCATAGTAAATCAATTGTCTTTGGGTGATAAGTAAGGAATTATGAATGAGACTCAAAGCCCGAAGTCGCAAACTGGGGTATTTTTGAGTCAAGCTTCTTAAGTCCTATATAGTCCGTAAAATATAAAATATTGTTCATCACATTTGTGAGAACTTGGGAATGTGGAACGTGGAATTTGGGAGAAACAATATTTCATTAATTATTATTGTAACATAACTACTTGCTCGGAAAAGTTACCCAGGAAGCGTATGTACTTGTATGTAATGGATGTATGGACCTTGATTTCCTTGCCTTTCCCAAAGTCGATTAAAAAGGCAGTGCGGTGCCGCGGCATAAGTTGCAAAATTGAAACAATATCTTTGTATCAATTAGTTAAAATTATTGATTCATGGTTAAAGTAAAAGTGCAATAATTTTTCTGTATAAATGAAATTGAATGCAGGGGTTTTATTCAAGTTGAGATAAGTAACCTCTTTGCTTGAACTGGAACCTGTTACCATGTCAGAAACTATGTGGTGCTATCCATAACGCCAGAATAAAAGGCCCGTCAATTTTGTTTAGAGCATTGTATACAAGCAAGTGTGATGAAGAATATTTTACAAATACTAATAAATTAAATTCACTCACCTGAGGTTCAGCCATAACAGCTTCCATTTTTCTTTCTGCTTGCACTGTGAATTCCGTAAACAGTAATCGCATAACAAACTCCCCAGGTCTCAGGTCAGAATCGGGGGGCAGCATAATTGGGCCTTTATGTGAACCCCAAGGAAGCATAGCCCCTGGAAAAATACATTTTTTTAAATCTTAACATCGTACATTCATTTTTCGTTTTTTTTAATATTTCACGGTTTTCCCGTAGTTAAATTTCAACTAAAATTTTACTAAAACAAGAACATACAGAAAACAAATAGGAACAGGGAATTTTTAAGTCCTCTGACGTGTATTTACAAGTAAATTTATTTTACGTCCCAAAAACGGCAACCAAATAATTTGACACATCAAGTAATATTTAAGTACCTCTGGTTGAAACCAATGATGACACCGTGTTGCCTACGCTGCGCCAGTCGCTAGGCACTGGGCCCTGTGGCTTGTCATGAGGAACTTGCCCATCCTCTGGTAGCATTCCGTCACAGCTCAGAGTCATGTTAGTTTGATCAATGTGGTCAGGTCTTGTTGATTCTGATAATACACTAGCTTCTGATTCCGCTTCACTGGATACCATTGACGAAGGCGCATCTTCTGTTCCTGAGGCTTTAGAAGGAGAAGGGCAAATATAAAATATATTAAATGCAGATAATATTTCGGTCACTTTATTGAGAGTCCGGGTATGCGCTGCATTAAATGCCCCTCTGAAATTTGCCGCGCACATGTAGCAGTAACACGATTTCATGTTACTGTAATGCACAATTTTCATATGTGCCACTCACTCCAGCTTTATTTAGGTATATGATGAATTACGTGTACGTTGTTACTTATCATTCTAAATACTGAGGAAGTTAAGTTGTTTTCCTTATTTTGCGTAAATTTTAACGAGGCAAATATAGATTGAAGAGTTGTACATAATAAATGAAGAATAACTTTTGAACAAAGTATGTAATAATTAAGTTTAAGATTGTTTTTAAATAGTGTGTAAAAAGAGTGATGTACTTAATGTCATAAAACTCATGAACTAGCAGCTTTGAATGGTTTAATAACTGCTGAAATGCTCCTGTGCTCCATATCTATGTATATAGGCAGAATATATTTTTTAAGTCTTACCAGTTGAATTTTACCCATTGAAATCGCTACGTTAAGCTTCTTGGTAAATCCTTAATTTATCTTCAGGAAAAACCTTACCATGTGATATATTTAGACAATTAACCTACCTGACATGTACTCAGCATGGCCTTCTGAAGGCACAGTACTCAAGGAGTCCGATTCTTCTGAAGTCATCATTATATAAAGCTTCTTGTTTTGCTTTATTCTATCTTGTCCTCTGCAAATCAAATACAAATACTAAATTAATAAAACCTTAACTTACATCAAAATAGTTGGTCTTTTATTTAGCCTATGCCTATATTATGATTTACTTATATGATAAAATTTGATGAATGAAAAAAGAACCGTTTTAATGCTTTACTGTAAGATGGAAGGTGAGCAGAATTACAGGAGGTTTTCACTTTTTGCAAGAAAGATTAATATTCTGTTTACATATTCCATACAGTCGAGGAAACTGAATCGCGTACCAGGGTGGAACCTTGTCATAATCAATTTCGCTATGATTTCTTTGATAAATATATGGGATGTCAACATGACATTAGTAGCACAAAGGTTTCACCCTGGTACGTGATTCAGTTTGCTTGATTGTACATAGAAGTACGCACCCAAATTAAACAACTAGTGTTAAGCTGAAGAAATAAATTCGCTAATTAGCACACTGGGTTTGGGACCCTAAATAACAGCCTAAAGGTGCGACCAAACCGCTGCTTAGAAAACGGGGACGGCACGGAATTGCAGGGACGCACTGTATGCGCACCGTTTTTATCACATGCGCTCCACACCACTACTTAAAATACGGAATCGCAGTGACGTGACGTGCCGTAAACGTCAGGACTTTTCCGAACAAAAGTCTTGTCGTTTACGGCCCGTTCGCGTATTTTAACAGCGGTGTGGAAAGCATGCAAAAAAAAAAACGGTGCGCATACGGTGCGTCACTGCGATTCCGTGTCGTCACCGTTTTTTAAGCCTATGCATCCACCGGAGATGTGCAAGCAAGCGGAACTGTGTATGAGTCAAAATTCGCAAATAACAAAGCAGCGCTAAACAAGGCTAAACGATAAAGAATTGTGTATTTGACTTCTGAATTTGTCATATTTATATCCTATATCATTAAAATATAGCCATACGAGTAGGTACTGACAATATTTAAAACTGAATAAAAAGTGACTTTTTGAAAAATCTTATATATAGGTATCTTTTGAAAAAGCTTTTCTCTTTGCAGTAAGTATGGTGCTTAAATGGCGTGTGATAATATGCCACACGCTAGTACTTCTTTTTATATCTAAATAGAGTTTACCCGCGACTTCAAATGCGTAAATTATTCGATCTGGTAGTTGCAATTGAAACCCGGGATTTTACAAAATCCCCCTGGGAAATCCCAAATTTATATCCTGGTCTTCATCGAGGTTGTGTTAAGAACAACTGTACAAAATTTAATAAATCAACCTATCGATTGAAATTTCGATATTTTATCCCTATCCCGTGGGAATATCGGGATAAAAAGTGGCTTTTGTGTTATTCCAGACGTCCAGCTATCTACCTAGTAAATTTCATCTAAATCCGTCCAGCCGTTTTAGCATGAAGGAGTAACAAACATACACACACACACATACAAAACCATTCGCATTTATAATATAACTAGTGTTTACCCGCGACTTCGCACACGTAAATCATTAGGTCCAGCAGCTGAATATAAATTCCGGGATTTTTGAAAATTCCCGTGGGAACATCGGGAAAAAAAGTAGCCTATGTGTTATTCCAGATGTCCAGCTACCTACATACCAAATTTCATGGCTCTAAGCCCAGCGGTTGGTATTTAGAGATTATATCCCTATCCCGTGGGAATATCGGAATAAAAAGTATCCTGTTTTTAAACTAACTTTTTGCCAAATTTTATATACATCCATTCAGCCGATTCTGCGTGAAGTGAAGAAGTAACAAACATACTCACTCACTCACAAACTTTCACATTTATAATATTAGTAGGATAAGCAGGAAGAAGGATTTTGAATTTTAACCTTTATAAGAAAGAAAGAAAGAAAGAAAGAAAGAAAAACATTTATTCGTGACATTTTTACAAATAAAAGAAAAAGAAAAAAAGGAAATAAATTTTGTCACGAAATGGTCCCAACTCAGCATGATGTCAACCTTGCGGCCGACTATGTTTGTATGTGAAGGCAGCTTAAAAAATGATTTTTCCATTCGATAACACGCATTGCCAGGCATTAGATAAAATAAATAGTGAAATTCGAGTTATGTCGTAAGCAGATGAATCAGCTTTGGAATACGCCAGAACTATACCTTTGTTAACAGCATAATTACATGCTATTAAAACCCCCATAAAAAGCAAAATGCTTCATTTACACACACACACACACACACACACACACACACACACACACACACACACAAACGTCACGCCTGTATTCCCAAATGGGGTAGGCAGAGCACATGAAACGTTACCTCTTTAGAGCCACTTTTAGCAATTTTAGGTTTAAAGTTTGACAGAAAAAAGGTACAATAGTGACAGGTCGTTTGTCGCCTGTCGCCTACGGTATACCTCAACCTATAGCCTTTGTCGCCTCTTACGACATCCACGGAAGAAATGGAGAGGTGTAACTAACCCGACACCACACGGGTATTCGGGTTCAATGTAAAGGTAAAATATATATTTATTGAATACTTTAATAACATTCATGACCAACAAGCCGTGGTGGCCTAGTGGTTTGACCTATCGCCTCTCAAGCAGAGGGTCGTGGGTTCGAACCCCGGCTCGCTCGCACCTCTGAGTTTTTCGAAATTCATGTGCAGAATTACATTTGAAATTTACCACGAGCTTTGCGGTGAAGGAAAACATCGTGAGGAAACCTGCACAAACCTGCGAAGCGATTCAATGGTGCGTGCGAAGTTCCTAATCCGCACTGGGCCCGCGTGGGAACTATGGCCCAAGCCCTCTTGATCTGAGAGGAGGCCTGTGCCCAGCAGTGGGACGTATATAGGCTGGGACGATGACCAACAGTTAGTTAAAATTAAAAGACAGAACAATCGCTTATGCACAAACACAGAACATTGCTTTTATGAACATACAAGGGCATTGACTGCTAGCAAACAACAACTATCAATGTAATACAAAGCTGTGGAAAACAAGGAAGCGGGGCAGTTTAAAACATTTTAACAAAATGTGGAACTTCTATGTACAGTTAACTAAGATATCTCCTTATCACCATTAGGTTCAATGTTAGTTGCTATGCTATACAACACATTTCTGATTTTAATTAATATTGTTTCTTAGAGAAGAAATTATACAGGTAATCTCTTTATTTTGTGAAAAAGACGTATACATTGTTTATTTCACAACAGGGTATTCCATTATTTTTTTACCATTACATTTTTTTTAATACATTTATTATCATGTATCAAATCATACATATACTAGCAATTTTAAGATAGGGGCACAATCCTCACTGTTTGCCGTCTCTGTCATGACCACAACCCTATTTCTTCAAATACAAATTAAGTCTATGCTGCATAGACAGTGCACATTCTTAGTATTCATAGTACTTATTAATTTTATGAATAGGGCATATTAGGCAAAGCTCTGCGCAGGGGGCGACACTAGCACATACCATATACATGTTGCCATGACGGGTGACTTGAATGACCATGACCAAAGAGTATTAGTACCTATAGAGAAAAACATGACATATTTAATATGTCATGATCTAACAATAGCTATACTTTCAAAATTTTAAAATTATATGATTTATATCATTCACATTTAAAAGTGGATGATCTAAAAAAACTGCTTCGAGTATGTGGTGCGAGTTTAAATCCTTTCAGAGCTTTGAAGAACTTGTCAAAAACTGTTTACGTTATGTGCTAGTGCTCCACATACCTTGATTTTAACAAAGCTCGAACCCTCCCAAAACCAAAACCAGAAGTCGAATTTAATTCATAATTTTTTTTAATGATCGCTATAGTCCGAAATATTGTGTAGTACTTATTACTTATATGCTTACATGTTCAAGTTAATGTGACAAACAGCCTTTTTGTTTTTATTCTGATGTAGGAGCTTCTATGAAAATGATAAAGCTTGGAACCCACTGACAGCAGAAGCAGAGCAGTGCTGCGCGGTAAATAAGCATGGTGCGGTATTCTGTGTGGTCTCTTTCACATTACCTTGAATATTACGATTGGTACCGCCTCCGCGCCGCGCCGCACCATTCTACCTCTGCTGTCAGTGGGTTTCAAGCTTAAAGAATTTACTTCAAAAATTCATGAACACATGCATGAACAGTGACCAGTTTCGAGATGCTTATTTTGATCTAGAGCATATACTTATAACATTTGTAAGCATTGTACAATGTATGCAGTGAAAACAAAATCAAACAAGAAATAAGAAAAATGGTACAAGCAGCATACACTTAGCACACACTTTTGAAATCACTGCTTTAGCTCACTGGCCATAGCTTAACTTGACATAAGTAAGATCTATTACTCATTATATTTATTTGGTAAATAGATCCTAATGATTCTCTAATACAGAACTTCTTACACATAATTTCACTCATTACTTTTAAATAGTCGTAAGCCTCTAGTGTAAGTTTATCTTTCTATTTTTCATCTTTATTTTCTAGTTATAAGTTTACTCGCTTGTGGACGTTTTGGTTTTTACTGTAAGTCCACAAGATAATCTTTTTTATAAATAAATAAATAAATTAATTAATTACCATACTTTTTCTAGCATATTCTATTCTTAGGAACAAAGCTAGTGCCTGTCATTGTCCTTGTACAATCAAATAAGCAATAATAGTCATACAACTAATAGTAAAAGCTTGTTGTTATGTTTTAATAGTAAAATCTTGTTGGTATATTTGAATGTATGTTTTAATCCCAGGTTTTTATAATGATGCATCTGTAGTCATGAAATTAAATGATTTGAAATATACATACATTAATTAATATGTGCTCTTCAATCTTAAGTGAAAATGATAAAAGATACTGGTAAGGGTAAGACACACCAGTGATATTATGAAATTTTAACAATAGAAGCAAATGCATGCATAGAGCCAATAGATAGAGAATAAAAAAAACTTTTATATTAGTACATTTGAATGACAGTGAATCAGTGACATAAAGTCTAACTACATTATTAGAGCTATATACCTACATCTGCCAGCAGTTCTCTCAAGAAGTGGGCATGTGTGGAATCCTAATAAATAGCATGTATTACACATAATTGCTCAACTGTTGCAGTTAAATTAGGGTTCCTATAAGAAATGCTATCTGCTTAACGCTCATGTAAAGTTGACTGTTAAAAAACGTTTTCATAAAATTATATCGTTCAAAGAAAAAATTAAGGGACAATGACACTAAAGATCCAATTGTAGCTCAAGAATTGGTGCATCTTACATTGCTAGAACTGTACAAACAAGACAAAAGTATAGAAAATATAAATGAATCATAAAATAAAAGCTGAGCCTGCGAAGTACAAATATCTATAGTTAAAAAGCTCAATGCACGTCTTCAAAACTTACTTACTCACTATCTATCACTGTACCTGTTCAAGATTTTCGGATCAACAGTAAAAGTGATGAGTAATTGGACGAAGGCTGCGTCATCTCCATATCTCAAATAAATTCCATTAGTTATTAAGAAAATTAAATAAAAGCAAAATGCATTAAGATATCACACATTCTAACAAACGAACGTAGGTAACAAAATTATTAAATTGACATTTCAGTGGCTTGACAGTTGGTTAAACGTCAATGAGACGTTTTTCGAATGTAGATAAGCACACACGACGTTACTGTTACAAGGCAAACACGTGGCAAGCACAATCAAATTTAAATACAAGCTCTGATTTAGTTTGCCATACCAAAAATGCGATACGATATATCCGGCAGATTGAGTCTAGTCCACATATTACTAATAATATGTAGGTCTAGTCTGGTACAAGTCTGGTAGTTTACAATAAGTAATGTGTAAAGGCGCCAAATTCCAAATCAGGCTACTTAAATTATAGACATAGTTAAATGCGAGTAGATTGAGCTCGAAAATCTTCAAGCAACTAAAACCCCCCTGTTCCACCTATCCCTACCGCTATATCCCCCCTAATAGAGATATGTGGTATATTTTTCCTTTCTTCTCCACCGGTAGGTGTTTTGGTTGGTGTCGTAATAAATGATATACAAAACTTCACAACTGGGTTTTATTATGTATTCAAATTAATTACAATGTGTAAGTTATCCGTATGCATGACGCCATCTTAGCTAGTGATGTGTTGTTCCCATAGTGACGTACCTACTCATAACAGTAGGGATATTAATCCATGTATTTCTACTAAAATCCACGGCGTTAGGAACATGTGGTTTTTTTTTACCAATCCATCCTAGCTGAACGTGTGGTATGGGCTTGTGGATTTTTTCCAACCATCCATACTAGCTGATCGATTGGTAGGGACTTGTGGAATTTTTTCCAACCATCCATACTAAGTGCCCGCCTGGTAAGGACTTGTGGATTTTTTTCCAACCATCCATACTAGCTGACCGTTTTGTTTCTGTTATTTTATTAAAAACGTTCTGACAATCGCCTAGAAGTCAGTATGGATGGTTGGAAAAAATCCACAGGTCCCTACCAGGCAGCCAGCTAGTATGGATGGTTGGAAAAAAATCCACAGGTCCCTACCACATGGTCAGCTAGTATGGATGGTTGGAAAAAAATCCACAAGTCCCTATCACATGGTCAGCTAGTATGGGTGGTTGGAAAAAAAACCACAAGTCCCTACCAAACGGTCAGCTAATATGGATGGTTGGAAAAAAATCCAAAAGTCCCTATCACATGGTCAGCTAGTATGGATGGTTGGAAAATATTCCACAAGTCCCTACCACACGGTCAGCTAGTATGGATGGTTGGAAAAAAATCCACATGTCCCAACCGGTGGAGGCTGGGAGGGATAAGTGGACATATTATTTCCATCTATCCCTCCCGGTAGAGAAGAAAGGAAAAATATTCCACGCATCTGTATCAGGGGGGCTAAGCGGTAGGGATAGGTGGAACAGGGGCTATTACCGACTAAATGCGAGTTGGACTCTTGCACCGAGAGTTAATGTATGTAAGCCCAACAATAAAAGATACCACCATAGATAACTTAGGACGAGTTAATTGAATTCTTACAGGTTTAATTACTTTACAAAAATTGAACCGACTACAAAAAACCATGAAAATAATTTTCTACCAGGCGGAAGTCGGTTGGTGCCTCAACACGAGCCAGCAGGAGTGGAGCTATAGTCATTTACCTCACCTACGCACTTTTTATTGGGCTTCAATCACTCCTGCTGGCTCGTGCTCAGGCACCGACCGACTTCAGACTGGTAGAAAATTATTTTCATGGTTTGTAGCAGGTTCAATTTTTTGTTATATTTTTTTTCACGCTTTTTAGTGTATATAATCTAAGATACAATAGTTTAATAATTTTAATATCCACTGCTCGTCACCTTCTACGAAAGATTGCTTTTTCCGATGCAGAGCCGTTCATTATTGAGGAGTCCTGGTGCTTCACCACCCGTTTTACCATATGCTTTACGAGGAGCATAAATTGCTTAGCAACTGTGTCAAAGTAATTAAACTTCAACCCGTGAAATACTTGTCATTGAGTAGTAACTCCGATGGCCATCTGTGGTCTTCATCATCAGTTCCACTTCACCAAATGATGATTTTCAAAAGCAAATGCACGAGTTACTACTAAACATATCCACTTTAATATAGATGTCCCTACAACATTTGAAGAGTTTTCTCTATTTCCTTAAGATTCAATCATCACATCCTGATTTGGTGCTTATGGGATCTAATTGAACACATTCCCAGACGAACGCAAATATAAATGACGGAGTTCTGAGGTAACTAACATAAATCACGTTTGTTGTATGGGAGACCTCCTTAAAAAAATATTTTGTTCTGTTTTTAGTATTTGTTGTTATAGCGGCTATAGAAATAGGTACATCATCTGTGAAAGTTTCAACTGTCTAGCTATCACGATTCATGATTTACTGCCTAGTGACGAGACAGACAGACGGACAGTGGAGTCTTAGTAATAGGGTCCCGTTTTTATTACCCTTTGGGCACAGAATAGAATAGAATAGAATAGAACAGAAAGGTGTTTATTTCCCTAGTTCGCATGTTACATAATTCCAACAGGCCTGTATGTTTTCGACTTGTGGGTGTGTCAGCTACTTATACTTACAGTCTACTTACGTTTGTCTGAAAGATCTATAATACCTACGAGTAAGTGACGAAGTGGCGTGGCTTGTGTGGTTAGTGTGTAGGTACTTACAGAATAGATTTATGTAAATTTAAAATGTTGTTTTATATTGCCTTATCCTATTTATAGCTAGCTATTTGGGCACAAAACTCTAAAAAGGTATCTAATCAAGGGCACTTCACACACATTTTTCAGCTCCGTTTCCCAAAAACTACACCCGACACGCACGAAGCCGGGGCAGGGCAGCTTAGTTAAATGCATTTTTGGTTAGATTGATATTTTTAATTTCGTAATATCTTTTGAATGGAAATGGAATGTCTGATTTGAATAATCCAAAAAGTAATATACAGGTATTGAAACCGTCTTGAATATAAAATTATTTATTTAGATAAGGATTAATACAAATGTATGGATAACATGGTCTGATTTTAGTCGTCACATCTGTCAACTTTTAAAATGTAAAAAAGTAGTTATAGTGACATTGTAGTGACATAACTACAATATAGTCGTTCCAATCGTTTATTTAACTTTTGACAGGATTCGCGCTGTCATCGTTCATCCACCATTACCTCTCATATTTCGTTTTCTAGAATTTTTTTACCGTACAACGGCAAAAACTACTAGACACTGGCAAAATTGTCCTCCGATGGACAGAGCCATATTTTTTTAAAGAAACAACAACAACAACTTTTGACAGATCACGCACGTGAATTTTTACAATAATTTTCGGTACAGTCACCAGCATTAAAATCTGCCACAGCGGAGCGTGCAAAAATATCTGACACGTTCTTCCGGCCCTAGAAATAGAGTCGTATCAGATCTTTATGCACGCTTGTTGTGTCAGATATTGGTGCTGGTGACTGTACAATGTACTACAGAGAATACCGTACTTCATGGACGGGTACCGCCCACTTAGTGACTTCCCATTCGTAATGAATGACCATAGAATATAAAAACCGTTTTGAAGTAACTAAATCATACATTATAAATAAAACATACATTTAAAATTACTGTGATTATATTTTAAATCAAAATCATTTAAAAATAATAAATACATTAATATGACTTTAGGGATTAAAAAGTTAAAACAACTAAAATAGTCACTGTAATACTGTTTTTAATTATACCTACCACGTGACGTGCGTCTCGTTGTGAGTGACAACAAACTGGCGTCGCTGCCGCGACCAGTTTTGCCGCTTCATAATTGTCAAAATTACAAGTTACCGTCGGAAGTGATAAACATAATATGTTTGTCACTCTTAAAATGAGCCTTGGTTGAGTTCGAAACGCGTAGTGTAGTGTGGTGGTGGTGATAATGGGTTTGTGTGATTTGTGTGTTTCTTACAATGTGGATGTGGAGGAACTGCATGAACACGCATATTTTGCATATGCTTAGCTATCGTAAGGTCGCGGGTGAGCAAGGAAATTATTTTAGTTCATTGATATGGACCTCCGCAAAGTAACGCCTGATTCAATAAATTATTGAAATTTATGAGCCACCATGGAACCATTTCACAGTAAACGTCATAGTGACATCGTATTAATTAACAAGGAAATTGACTTTTCATATGAAAGGTTCCACGGTGGCTCATGAATTAAAGTCCTCGACCGTACTTCATCATCATCATCATCAGCCTCTAGCAGTCCACTGCGGGACATAGGCCTCCCCCAAAGAGCGCCATTGCGCCCTGTCCTCGGCTAGACGCACCCAGCTTCTACCAGCAGCCATTCGTGGATCGTCACCAACCGTGCGTACCTACTAACAAATTAGTATGGAAAATTGCATATACAGTCAAACCATTTGCTTCCTGACCCACCGTAGAACGCTCTCACAGTAAATGTCATAATAAATTCCCTTGTCAAGCAATGCGATGTCACTATGACTTTTTCTATGAAAAGGTTCCACAGTGGGTCACGATTCCGTGGGTTCGATAGTACGTCTTATAAATAAGGAATATCACTGCAATTTTCTGCCGTCAGAGTGCAGCACTAGCACTAAGTGTTAATGGTTTTTTGAGTATCTTAAAATGTCCGTAGGAAGCCATAATAGCATATTATTTCAATTCAATTTTTGGAAATATAGCATTATCGTTATTATCGATGTAAATATCATGTTATTTTGTTACTCATAAAAAAAATATCATGATTTCTGTAGGTACTAATACTCTTTGGATAAAATATAAAGAGAACTGACGTTGTCATTTGGAATATGTACAGTAAAAGTAAAAAAAAAAAACAAACATCTCAACTGTCAAGTCAAACTGCGATTTTCTAATTCGCTATCGATGAAGCTATAGTTTCAAGAGAATTAAATTGTAATTCGCATTGCACTATGGAGCCACGAACTTCGCGAAAAGACTATAAAAATCATCATTACTCTGGTCCCAGGAAAAATCGAAAACGAGTTCAGGGACAAATGAAACGTTATCACGGAGAAATCAAAAGGTAAGTACCGTGGAAACCATATTGCAGATTGTGGCGTTATTTCGAAAACATAACCTGGCTAATCTGCTTGTTGTTGCAGTCGTAATGAAGTATGGTGCAAAAAAAGGAAAATGGATGACGATCCCAACATTAATTCGAGTTCTGCGTAAGTGAAACATAAATATCCTTCACACATATAGTATATAGGTAATATTATAAATTTGAAAGCTTCTTCCATTGGTTGGCAATCAAGTACTGTCCGCTTCAAGCGGAACATTTTCCCACGCATGACTAAACTATGGAACCAGCTTCCCGGGACGGCATTCCCAGAGCGGTACAGCTTAGGGATCTTAGCCTATCAATCTCGCAACGGGCCGGCAACGCACCTGTGATACCCCTCGTTTTACCGGTGCCCATGAGCGGCGATGATTGCTTCCCACCAGGTGACCCGAATACATTTCAAATTTACCACGAGCTTTGCGGTGAAGGAAAACATCGTGAGGAAACCTGCACAAACCTGCGAAGCAATTCAATGGTGTGTGTGAAGTTTCCAATCCGCACTGGGCCCGCGTGGGAACTATGGCCCAAGCCCTCTTGTTCTGAGAGGAGGCCTGTGCCCAGCAGTGGGACGTATATAGGCTGGGATGATGATGATGAGGTGACCCGAATACCTGTTTCCCCTCTTATATGAAAAAAATAAAAGGTCACGACTGATTGGGATGAAATTTGGTATGTAGATAGCTGGGCGTGTAAAGTGAAAGCTCCTTCTTATCACGATATACCCACGAGATCGGGATAAAATACCAAAATTTCAGCCGATACGAATTTTTATTGAATTTATTGAATCAGTGTTACTTTGCATAGGCCCATATATCAATAATTTTTTACAGTGAGGAGGTGGAAGAACGCATGAACATGCACATCCATACTAATATTATAAATACGAAATTGTGTGTATTTGTATGTTTGCCCGTCTTTCACGTCGAAAGAGAGCTATGGATCAACGTGATTTTTGGCATAGAGATAGTTTATGGGCCAAAGAGTGACATAGGCTACTTTTTATCCGGAGAAATGCTCAGTTCCCGAGGGAACGGCGCACGATCACCGAATTCCACGCGTGCGAAGCCGCGGGCAAAAGCTAGTCTTGCATAAATGTAGCTATCATATAAGGTCGCGGGTGAGCAAAGTAATTGTTTCAGTTCATTCATATTACAAATTGACCGTGGGTATTTTATGTGCAATGTTATTTTATGAATTAGTCAAAATCCTGGAATTCAGTTCAACTATCGGTTCTGATGGCTTACGCGTGCGAAGCAAATGCCAAAGTTTGTGAGTACGGACCATCCATAAAGTACATCACACCAATTTTGACCATTTTGCAATTGTTTTGTTGGTTATGTTATTCGAGCGTATGTATTTGAATAATACCGTATGTGTGTATGTTTCATGCTAAAACGGCTTTAGGGATTAGTTACGAGTAGTACCTCAAACCATAGAAATCTATGATCTGATGTTAGAACCTAATTTAATTAGTATGTGGATAGTTGGATACCTGGAATAATACATATAGCGTCACTGCTTTGAAAAAATCTGGTTTCTAAAATCAATACGTGTCAACAAAATTAAACCTTGACATAACTAATTTTCATAAAGTTCACTCAGAAAAATTACTTATTTTGTGGTACGAGTTTTTTTTTAAGCACCTACTTACTTTTAATTTTATATTCGAACGGAATGGGGATAAAGCATACTACTTGTAATAATATTATCAATATGAAAGTTTGTGAGTATGTTTGTGTGTGTGTGTTTGTTTGTTGCTTCTTCACGCTAAAACGGCTTGAAGGATTTTTTGAAATTTGGTATGTTGATAGTTAGACATCTGAAACAACATAGAGGCTACTTTATATCTCAATAATCCCATAGGATCGGAATATAATCTTGAAATTTCAATCAATGGCTGGTTTAAGAGTTAAGAAATTTTCCGCGGGTAGTAATTATTATAAAATACAAAACCTGCGCACAAACCTGACAATGGGCAACATGACAATGACGTCTATACTACCCATAGATGTGACAGGCTCACTGCCAGTCAATTTGGAATGGTTAGTTAGCTACTAATATTATAAGTGCGAAAGATGAATATATGATATGATATGATGTGTGTGATATATATATATATATAACATATATATGTGTGAGTGTATGTTTGTTACTCTTTCACGCTGAACGGCTGATGGATTGGAATAACATATAGATTAGTGCTTATCCGGATATTCCCACGGAATCGGAACAAAATCCCAAAACTTTAACAGCTAGAAGTAGAGACATGAAATTTATGATAATGAAATCCACTGTGTCCATCTGTCTGTCTGTCTGTCTGTCCGTCCGTCCGTCCGTCCGTTTCTTTGTTCGGGTGAAATATTTCAACTCAAATTCGAAGTGGATATCTTCAACCGATTGAGCTGAAATTTTGTATAAATGTGATGACAATGCAATATTATAATGACATGCAGCTGATCTGATGAAGAAACTAAAAGGTGACCATAGGAACTCTCTAATAAAACGACATAATTTCTTTGAGTTTGGACTCGTTTGATTCGTCTTGATGAGTACTTTGGTAACCACGGGAAAAAAGTACAATCAGCAAAAAAACTTGTCATATTAGAATTTTTACAAAAACTTATTACTGAACTGTTTTAAAATATTGTACTTAGGTACGGAACCCTTCATGTTCGAGTCCGACTCGCACTCGCGATTTCTTCATTATAATAATTAAAAATGATAGGTATCACTATAATAAACATAGTAACATGTGGACTTGAATCACCCTCAGTTGTTAACTTTTACAGAATATGAATATGCTTAATTTTATTTTTGCTACAGATATGTAAACGAAAAGCGACTACTCCCTGTCATAACCATGTAAAGAGTATTTTATATAAAAATATTTTTGACCAATGACATGGCTTATGGCCAGTACAACGAATCAGTGGCCAGGACACTGTTCATAGAAAACTGCAAAAAGCTGTTCGGCAGCAGGGCTTTTTATTGACGAAGAGTTTGGTTTTCTAGGTGCTAGCCCAGATGGTGTGTGAGCCTATTTCATAACAAAATAATTACATATTTCTATTATATGTACATATCATCAATAAAACACTTTTGTTTACTTCAATGATCAAATTGCAGGGGTTATAGAAAAAGAAAAATCACTTCTGGAAATTAAATGTTTTCACTCATTAGCTCGTAGCAACCAAGACATTTTTTTCCGCTGCCAAAAGCCGAAAAAAATTTCCGCTCTATGTTGATGACGGTGGTAGTTTACAAATAAACAAAAAGCACAACTTCTATTATCAGGTATCAATCACTTTTTACTTTTTTTATTGCTATTCATAAGACACATTTTAGGGTTCCATAGGCAAAATGGCAAAAACGGAACCATTATAGTTTGCCATGTCTGTCTGTCTGTCCGTCCGTCTGCGGCTTTACTCGAGCAGTGTTAAAAAGCCGTAATTTTGCACGGATGTATGAGCAACTATGGCAACGAAATGGTTACAAAAAAAATCATGACTAACCCTTATAGTGTGGGGTATCGTTGGATAAGTTCTTTTAAACTACTGGGGAGTTGCCAAGACGATTTTTCTATCAGTGATCTTCTTGCGAAATATTCACCTGCACCCTACCCCCCTACCCCGCACCTAAGAGTTAAAGTGTTGGTTAGCAAGCGTAATTATGTCAAATATACAAGGAAAAAGCCTTTATAGGGCTATGTTCCACATACGATTCTCCCACTCCAGTAAGATTTCACATACATTCGAAATACAAAATCCTTAAAAAAAATTTACTTAATTTTTCGTACGGCTACGGAACCCTATCTTTGGCATGCCCGACACGCTTTTGGCTGGTTGTTTATATTATAAATGGTTTTTCTGTTTCCAGATCCAGGGCCAACTGCGGGTTTTGTAAAATGCAAAAATGTTACTTCGTCGGATATATTTCTCCAACATATGATATAACCGTAATTAGAAAATAGAGCGCGACGAAATTTTATTCGTAATATGTTACAAAATTGTGA